>NC_091399.1:33063190-33383011 GCF_032191515.1 Phaenicophaeus curvirostris
AAGTTTTGATACTGATACTAGTTTGTAAGGTTTTGGGGGCGTTTTTGGTGTTGTTTTAAGAAGAGCAAAAACTGCATGATTTTAACTTGTGGCCTATGGGAAGCAGGCATCCATGGGACTTGTAGAAATGAGAGAAATTAGAGAAATATGTTCTGAATATTTATATTTGCTTGGGTGTTTTTTTCTCATGTCAGTGAGAGCTGGCAGAAAGCTCCAGTAAATAAACTGACTTTGGCAGGTTTAACTTAGGTGGAGGCTGCAAGATTTATGAATTGCCTGTATTTTCCTGAAAACCTGCTCATGCCATTGAATTAGTTGTATTTCTGCTGTTTTCTTCTCCTCACGAGCAATGTTGAACACTTTGGAGAACTGTGTGGAAGAATTTTTTTCACAGATTCCAAATAAGTCAGTTTCTTTTCTGATATTTTTCATGTCTATAAGCTGTGAATCCATGATGTAAACATGCAGAATTTTATGCAATTGCTTTTCCTTGTGTCTACAGAGGCTTCAATCCTTATTGACTCCTTTATTCAAGAAAGTACTTTGACTAAACTAAGACCATATAATCTTTGGAAGTTAAGAAATTAATGAAATATTCCTTGCAAAGGTATTTGGCAGCATTTAATGTGTTCCATGGTGTGGATTTTGACTTTACCATGAAGGTAATTATATTCTAGTTTTGAAGAATGTTAATTTCTATGCCTCTGCATTGTGCGAAAGATAATTAGTATCAAAATAGAGCTGAGTCAGCAGTCTGTTGTGGTGATTCGAGACAAATTAGCTGTGAGTTCCTATGTTCATCCTAACCTGTGCATCATAATATGCTATTTAGAAAAGACATCCTGTTTTGTATCTTGAAATTGTGACATGCATAAGTTTTATCTGTTGAGTTAAAAATATAGCTCTGTAAGAAATAACATCTGCTGTTTTGGTGCCAAGTAAAATGACCTTATTACTCTCTGAGGTAGGTTGTTCCCTGCTGTGCTCTGCTGCTGTTGCCAGCTATTGACTGAAAGACATTCTTTGCAAACACACATCTTTTCTTGCGGGAAAACAGTTGCTGAAGATGACTAAGTAAACAAAAATGTGGTGTATTTTATCCCTGTTAGAATAAAAATCCTAAAACTCTCATGGGCTTAGATGTGTAAATGAGTGTCTGAAAATGAGAAAGGTTAATGGAAATCAATATAAAATAAGACTGGAAGGGACTGTCAGGAGTTGCTGAATTCACCCCCTTGTCCTCAGACAAGATCAGTGCTCTTTCATGTGAATCTTTTTGTGAATTTTAATGAAGCTTTTTGATTCTCTGCTTTTTTCCTATATATTGTTTTTGTCGCAAATGCATGTTTATCATGTAATTTACCTTCTCATTTGAAAGATCAGTCACCATGTGAATCTGTTCAGTTCTAACGTGTTTGGTTCGGCAGTGCTAGAAGTGGGGGTACTGGAACTGTTGGCTGTAAAGAGTAACAGGGTTGGGTAGAGATGAATCCAACTCATTGTAGTATATTTCCACACGTAATTAAAAAAAATTACTTATTTAAATAGGTTGGATTTTCTTTTCATGATAGAAGTGTGGCTTCAATTTACACAAAATATTATTTGCTTTTATTTAAAAATGGATGTGCATTAATTATCACTCCAAAATTTTACAGAGGTACTTAGGAGGGATGACATGAGGGAGCTTTTCCAGGTATTTTCTTCAAAGATGCAGAAAGAGTCTGGCACATCATGACTGAAGTTGGCCTCTGTGAATTGTCCTCTGAGTAGTTCCTGAAAATGTTTGCATTACGTAAGAAAGAGTTATCTTACTTCACTGCATATTTCAAACTCTTAGTGTAGGAAATAGGCAACTGCTGTACTCTATTAATGTATTTCGGTGGAAGCTGATTTTGTTTAAACAAATCTGCCAAACTGAAGGCTCCCCAAGTGGCAGGGAGCAAAGCTATTTATTTAACCTTTAGCCCATGACCTTCCTACAGGGGTGGGTTGTACCTACAAAAGGGCTGTATGTCTGTGGAAATAATCACAGCAACGTTGAACATTTTACCTTTTTAATTGGAATGTCCAGGTTCTGGTCCGTGTCACTTGAAAGGAGATCTTAGACCTAGGCTTTGAAGCAGCTGTTGTTTCCGTGTGGCCTTGCTTTCTCTCCAGTAAACATTGTGCTAGTTTTGTTTTTATTCTTTTATTTGAAATGGTTTTCCAAATGCAAGTTTTGATCACCTGACAGAGCTTTCTGACACGCCAGAATTTCACAGGCTTTATGGAGATGAGAGACCCAGGGCAGCACATGTATAACAGTAACTATTAAATTTTACCCTTAGGGACATGCTTATGCTGCTCTGAGTGAACCTCATGCTCTCTGTTATGCTTTGGCAAGAAGCTGAATTGAATTTTGTTTCTTTCTAATATTTTTACTCATGTTTCTGCATACTTTTTAATTGGTTTTGCATTTCATTTTTTCTCATGCTTGTCATCTCCTCTGAACTACTGATGTTCTCCCAATATCTTTGATTCTGGTATTTGGTTCTTTGCTTTTCCCTTATTTTTTAAAAAATTAAACTAGTCTAGTAAGTTAGGGAATCCAAATGTAAAGCTTCATTAGCAAAAAAAAAGGTGGAGACATCTGGCATGTCCTGTCTTCTCATGGAAAACTTCCAGGCCTTACTTGTTCCCTGCGTGCCTCATATTTTCCAATCTCTACAGCCATTTGAAAACATATGTTAAGAAAAATACATTGCTTTCCTTTTACGTAGATAATTGTATGCTAAAGCAGTGTTTGATCTGGTGAATACAAAAGTACCATCCATTTCCTCTGCAATCCTTATTTGTCAAACCTTTGTATAATTTTCAGGGGTCCCTAGCAAGAAGGAGGCACATCCTCAACTTTCAAGAGAGCCTTTACATGCAGGTGATGTGCTGAATTCATTGGGGGTTGCCGTGGCAACCTTTTTCTTCTTTATCCAGAAACAGACTGCTTTATTGGTAGGCACACCCTTTCACAGTACCCCAGACTTTTGGTCAGGGGACTCATTCCTCTTAGAGACAAGAGATAGGCAGGCTTTGAAATTTGCAGTGTCATGGGCCTTATTGTGCATCTTTGCTCACCAATACCCCTTATTCTGCATCTGTCAGTATACCAGTTTTTATTCCCTCCACTTTCTCCACATTCGGTTGGTTGGATTTTTTTGGCAAAAGACTATCCTTTCTGTTCTGCACGAGGGCCTATAATTTCAGATTCTGAGGGTTGAGCAGTATTATTTTGTATCTATGTAATACAATTCTCAGTCCTGCTGTTCTCCTGCCCACTTGTCCTGATCTCAAAGACTTCTTGGTTACCTTTTCAAAGAGTCTATGTTGAGCATAACTGCTCTCCTCCCCCTAGGACCTATCAGACTGGTTCTGTTTCGTGTCACTGGCAATCTTTCTCAGCAATAAAAAAGAAAATAGGAGGATGAAAACCCAAACCAAGAGGAAAATGATGATACTGACTGTAATAAACTAATCCCTTTCCAGAAGCGAGGGAGTTATTTCTCTGCGTGTAGATCTCATGATAGTGATTTGACTCAGAAAATTATTCTTGGATTTCCAGCCAGTCAGGATTACTGTGAGTGTAAGTCCATCCCTTTAAACCATGGTCATAGTGCAAGCAGTGTCTTACTGACAACAGTTTAACAGGGGGGTGGATGGCAGCTTAATGAACTAATGTATATATTTTTATATATTTCCACATATGCAAGTGCATATGCATATGCTTTTTCATACATCAAATAAGAAATCTTCCCCACAGATGGCTCTTGAGATTAAAAGGTTTGGAAATAATAACATATTTCTGTTTTCAATGAATAAACCTATTTTGCAGTTATTCCAGTCATTAACATCCATCTGTTGAACATTACTTGGGCACCACGCCCACGAGAGAAAAAATACAGGTAGAATGATGTTTAGACTATCATTACATTAACTATGCAATTATCATTAATTTATATTATATTTTGATTTAATGCTGTTCATAAAACAGTTTGTGTAGAGAATCCAATAAATGATCGAGACCTCATCTCATGGTACTTCAGAAATGGATAATTTCAGGAAATATATTCTGTGCTTCTGATTCTATGAGAATAGCGTACTAAATGGTGTCAGTATTAGGATTAATACCTCAGTGTTGGTATAGTAGATATAATATCCCATAAACATATCTCGCTTTTAATGAAATACAGGCTGTGAACTGACACATGTGTGTTGTAGGATCTTGAGGAGATAGAGGGCTGGTTTGGATGACCAGTTGTATCCCAGCCTTAGTTGCTTGAGGCCTCTGGGTCCCTAGCCCAAATACCCACCCCTATTTCAACATCTGCCTTTATGGCTTCCTAGCCTGTGTGGTCTTTGACCCAACTTTGAGGGAGATGTTACAGATCTCCTCTCCACAGAAGCTCTCTGTGTTGAGATTGGGAAAGGTGTGCACGTTTTCTTCTCTATGGTGACACAAAACTCTTATTTAGGAAGAACAAAAGAGCTTAAATGCCTGCCCAATCACTTTGCATCCTGCAGCGGAATAAGAAAGGTCAGGCAATAACTTATGTTCAAAAAGAAGACTCAAATACAATGGATTTGGTTTATTTAATAGTAAAGAAAAGGTCATGCCTTTTGTTCTTTTATTCTCACATAAATTGATTTTGTAAAGCTGAAGTTGGTTTATCCCTATTTGTGTTCTATGATTTTGTTATTTCAGTAGTGGAGAAAAGGTCATCTTCTTAGTGGGTACCTGATATTCCATGGTCCATTAAAACTGCATTACTTCTGCTGAAGTTCATTTTTTTTCTTGAATTTTTTCTCTTTCCTTCCCCTCCCCCCCCCCCCCACTTCACCTGTCCCAAGTCAACCCAGCTCCAGTTGGGTGCTTTGTTATGCAGTCTAATATATCAGAGGCACCTGCATATGATCTTTGTTTTATTTGGGTTATAGAAATTGGAAAGTCTTGGCTGTGCCAGCCTGATAAGCCATGTAGATTCACGTGGATTTTATTCATGTTTGTTCACTATGTAAGAGCTCAAAGAGATTCCCACTCTAGTACCTGCCCTCGGGGGAGTGAATTGAATTATCTGTCTCAAAATGAAGTAGAATTGTCAGTAGAAGACAATAACTGAGTATTTGAATTGTTTCATTGAACTCTTTACTTCTGAACAAGAAGCTGCTCCAGGAACTGAAAGGCTTTCTAACAACTTAATTTCTTATTTTTTTTAATACCCTCCCTCACCCCACATTTCTAGTAGAGACCTAACTAAGAAAATACGAGGGCATCTCAGAAGTGCATCTCACTACCCCATGCAACACTATAGCCTTGGGAAGAGTGGCTGGAAAGCTGCCTGGTATAAAAGGACCTGAGAATCTTGTGGCCACCAGGAGGAGGGAAGTGATAGTGCTTCTGTACTCAGTGCTGCTGAGGCTACACCTCGAATCTTGTGTTCAGTTTTGGGCCCCTCAGTAGAAGAAGGACATTGAGCTGCTGGAGCACATCCAGAAGAGGTCTGCGAAGCTGTTGAAGGGGATGGAGAACAAATGGTATGAGGAGCAACTGAGGGACCTTGGGTTATTTAGTCTGAAGAAAAGGAGGCTGAGGGGATGCCTTATTGCTCTCTGCAACTACCAGGAGGGAGGTGGTGTTAGGCTCTTCTCACAAGTAGCAAGTCATAGGACAAGAGAAAATGGCCTCAAGTTGCACCAGGGTGTAGGCTGGATGTTAGGAAAACACTCTTCACTGAAAGGGTTGTCAAGCATTGGAACAGGCTGCCCAGAGAAATGGTGGTGTCTCCATCCCTGGAGGTATTTAAAAATGTAAAGAGGTGCTTAGGGACATGCTTTAGTGGTGGACTTGGCTGTGTTACTTAGGTTAACAGTTGGACTTGATCTTAAAAGTCCTTTCCAGCCTAAATGATTCTATGATTCTACAAAGGCATCTGGGAGGGAGGAACCAGTTTGGCTTACAAGGCTGGTAGTAGTTAAAACCAAATCCCCCAAAGTCAGAACTCCAACCCAAAACCTTATGACCCTTCCTTCTCCTGAAACCTTCATATTTTCTCTGTGTACTCCGAAAATTCTATCTGGAATCCCAGAGACACAATACAAAGTAAAACTAGTCATTACCATTATTAGTATAATGACACTCTGTAGGACATTTTAATTGTTATTGAGAAGCTTTTTAATGTAGCATCTGTATACTGTAAGATGACTTTTTGGAACTGTTTTAGAGGCTTTTATTGCTTTAGACAGAGAGGTAATACTAGCATCTATAAAGTTAATGGAAACAGATAAAGATGCTGAGCCAGTCTTGAGCAATTTGCAAATTGAATAAACATTAAATCTTTTTACAACAGAGGAGCAGCTGTTTTTGTTTTTAGTGCAAAGTGACTACAAGTCCAAGTTCTCTTTAGTTTTAAATATAATTCAAAGTATGCAAGTTGGTGAAAAAACCCAGAACAGGCTAGAGGAAAAGTAATTGCATACTGGAATTGAAGCTGACAGTGTTTCTGCAGTTCTCCCCTCTCCTTTCCCTTTTCTCTACAGCCTCCACCCTCCAGCCTCCTTAATGTACATTACCTGATTTCTTCAGGTCTTCAGAGAGTTAAGAATATCTCTCTCTAATTTGTCTTGCAGACCAAGACACAATATTAAGTCCATGATAAGGCAATACGAATTGAAATGTCCAGTACAGATTAAAATAAAGACTTATTTTCTTTCATTTAATGCTCTTTGTATCTCAGTAGTTCTCTTTTGCAAAGGTAGGAGGTAGCATATTTTTGCAAGGAGAAGGGAAATGCATACCAGGTGTTAGCATGGTTGATTCAAGTGGCTTATAACCCTTATGGTGATTGGAATAATTTGCCACAACAGAAAGCTATCAAAGCCTCTGCAGAAGTGGGATGTGGGCAGCATATTCAACAAACTGAGAGATCTTTAGTGTGTAACTGTGGAAGAAACTGGTGCTGAGCAGCAGTAAAGTGTGTGTATGTTGCATAGTATTCTGCTTGTAACTCTATGAATATATTATATCCCACTCATATAGCTTGTCTGCTAACCTTGGATCCAGACTGTCTGTTTTAAAAAATTGGGTAGCAGTTCTATTATAAGATCACTAAAGAGCTTCATGAAAGGGAGAATCATTTATCTGAAATATCTTTAAAAGCCTGTATTTCACCAGGCCTTAACAGCATAGGGTTTGAATTTTTAATGGAAATGTTTTATTTTAATACTCTGGGGCATTTCACAATTTTAACCATCATGAAAGATTCCTTAAAATGATAAAATGCATTTATACCTATTTTGACTTCTTCATCATGGCCACTTTCGTTTCAGATAAAGTTACGAATCTTCCAAAAGTCTTCTCTGCATCTACTTCGAACACATTTTTTAAGCATCATTAACATATAGCAAACAGATTTTACTGAGAGTTAATATTGTCCTTGGAAATTAATTCTTTATTCAAGGTAGATGTTCTCCTTGTACACTCTCAAGAATGCTACAAGTAATCATACTGTGATACCTTTTTTTCTCTTTTCCTCTAGCATACAAAATTTCTAAGTTTCATGCCAGAAAAACTATAAGACATCCTTGTGTATCCTCTAAGTAAAAAAAGTAATACCTGGCAAGGTGTTTCAAGGTCTTAGCCTGAAGAACTTCTTGGTTTTAGAACTGTTGAATTGGGAGTTTGTTTCTTTTCCATGTTGATTCCTACTATAAGGTGCTTTTTCATTCCTGTAGTGTGGTGCTTCTAGACATTTTTGTAAGCGTTCTGTCTCTGAATGTGTCAGAACCAGGACATGGAGCTGATATTGCTAAACTGGAGTACAAGCTGGTGGCTGGAGAGCATGGTTCATCATGACAGTGAATGGGTTCAGTCATAAGATACCGGTAAGTACTAGCAGTACGTCGTCCTTAATGGAGATCCACAAATCATTATTTATCATGTCCACGTTATATTCTGCGTTAGTCAGAAGCCTGAAACACTGAGGTTTACATTACAACTCGTTACTTCATAGTTTTACCTGGTTTTAAAGACTACAGAGAGATGATGGTATTGCATATAATAAAGAGCCATGTGCACTTTTTGCTGAGTACCTCAAAAACTGTAAGGGTAGTGAGATGAAGACTTATGGTTTAGTGTGGAGATTTTATGACATGAATTATAAAAAGAATGACTGTGGAGTAAAGAAGGTTAAATACGAATTGGTCTTTGATTAAAGCAATGTTTTTTGTATGGAATAAGGAAGAAAATAAAATGAAAATGTTTAAACATATGGAGGTCTGATGTGAAATTTATAATGTCACTCTCCTACAAAAGAAACGGTGTTTTCTTTACAGCCAGCTCATCACTGATCGTTTGTCTGACTTCAGTTTTACTCCAGCAGTCTTTGAGGTGGTTAAAGAGGAACTAGAAGAGACTTACTTCAATGCGCTCATCAAATCAGAGGTGTTAGCCAAATGAGTGTCAGTGGGGAAAGGCTTAATTTTAGGGTAGTGGTAGAGGAGAAAGCAATCATCTTTGTTCTTCCTGTGTTGTCATAGTAGCGTGTAAAGTAGTGGCTTGAGGAGCTGCCTGTCTTTTTATCAGAAATTACCATGCAGTTCTTTGCACAGTCTCGCTGAATATAGGGAATGCCAGCACAATAATTATATGTGAGCACAATTTTCAAACTGCCAAATATTTTTGCTTTATACTAAGTACTAGTACTAATGATCAGGTGCCAAAAGCTGACATGAATTCACATATAAAAAGTTATCCTGTGGTTTGATTTTTTTTTTCTTAGAGCTGTTAGCATTTCTTCTGTCAGCAACACCTGTGTGTATGCACTTGGAGGTTAAAACTACTTGCTAGAGGATTATCAAATTGAATAAGTGTCAGCTGGGGTCATTACCCTCACAGAGTTCCAGTCCAGGTGCCCTTTGAATCTTTCTAATTGCCACAGGTCTTAAATCACTCACATTTCATTCTCTTTCCTTGGTCAGTTCTTCTCACCCTCTCTGGAAGCACTTTCTTTTTACTTTGACTGTAATTTAGACACTTTTTATTTTCTTTCTTTTTAAAAATTTTGGTAGAGAAGAGGAGATAGTTGAGGCCTGTTGCTGCAGAGGCGGGGTAAGTAGGTAAAACTGGCATTTACATAAGACCAGTCTCAGCCAGCAGAATTTCTGCTTGATTCAGAAAGGGTAGCTTCCTTGAGTCAGAGCTTCTCTGCAGCCTAAAAGAGCAAGAGCTTCCCAGAATCTCCTTCAGCAGATTGAGGGAAGCTGTATTGCTAACTTCCTCAAGTAAAGACAGTAGGTAGTACTGTATGAATATAATCTGATATTTTATTTGATATTTATTGGATCTGATGACATAAACATTCTTATAGCACTGTGTGTTGATTTTTCTCAAAGGAGAAAATGTTAATCCAAGTAATATATGGCTGTAGACTCCTGATCTACAGGAGCACCTGTAGATTACTCCTCTTCGACCTTATTCTTGTTATGAAGGTAGAGTGTGCTCTAAAAGGGAGATAATAAATCAAAGCTCAGAGTATTTTGTAGCCTTCATAGCACTAATAGCGATTGATACTACAAATTATGTTGTCTTCATTAGGATTTGCCTTGAATTATTGAACTGAAATGAAAAGGCTTCTGTGTACCTGCGAATTAGGAGGCCCTGCTCCAGTATTTAGAGTGAAATTGAGCCTTTTGTAGGCTGCTGTATAGGTAGCACAAACAGTACATAGGTCCCTCAGGAAAGAGGGAGGTGACTGTGCATCAAATAAATATACAAATTTATATATTTATGTTTTGGCTGAGATGTGAGTGGTATTTGACACTCGGTTGTCTGCACTCCCTTCAGAAAGCTCCAATTTGCTCTCCTGGTCTATCCTTGCCCTGTTCAGTTCCAGATGGTGCATTTGCCAAATGCACATCTGCTCTGTAAGGTGAAAACTCTCAACAAAGGCGATGCCAACTCTGATGTGACAGTGTATTACCTGGTAAGGCACTAGAGATTTGCACGTAGTTGCTCATACTGCCTGTAGTAGATTGTTGTGCAGTCACAATTAAAGCAAAATCATTCCAGAACCAGTGTTCATGCTCCCTACGCAGGGAAAGTGAACTGAATGAATGGTAGCGATTTTGTAAGCACAGTTCCCGTGCACAAGACTTACTAATACCCTTGATAAAAATGCAGATGATATTGTTTTGTGCAAGTTTTTTTGGGATATGTATCTTTTGCTTTTCATATGCTAGCCACTGCACTCTTAGTTTTGTTACCTTATATTTCTTGCTAGCTGATGCTTTTTTACTCTTCTGTTACGTGAAGATAGTATTCCCACCTGTGCAGTGGATCCCAAGTGAAACCGTTTGCTTTCTGCTTTGAAGGCACAATGCGAAACCAGGAATTGTTGGCTTGTTGTTTTGAATGGTAACTTACTGAGAATTTAACGTGAAAGTCCATCCAGGCTGGATTTGTTTGTTTGTTTGAGACTGGTGTGAGGATTTCAAGAGAACGTTTTCTTATCAGGTTGCTTGTGGTAAGTTTTGACTGCTCCTAACAAATTTTAAATGCTTATTGGTGCACATATGGGCTGCGTTTATGTAATAAGTGATATGTGGGTCATTGGAAAAGTAAAGGTTAATAATAGGACAAGGTCATAACTCAGTAGACATGTATATCGTTAGAGCCTACTAGCACTTCTGTGGTGTAAGTACGTGGGGCTGCCCTGGTATAGTTCTTCACACAATGCATTGTTTCCCTTAAGAAGTAATAAACATTTTTATAGTAAAATATGAGTGGTTGTGAAAGTTAATCTCCTGTCTCACCCTGTGGCAGAGACGTAGATTTACATGTGTTCATTTCTTCCTAAACTTTTCTTTCGGTGAGGACTGGGGGAAAGTTTAATGGGTTAATTCATTGTCTGTTGATTTGATCAGGCTTGTCTACAGAGTCTGAAGCAATGTGGGTATGGGAAAACACCTGCTGCAGTTCATTTTGACTAAATTCAAGCTATATTTCAGCCTTGTTTCAATTTCTTGCAAACCAAGGAAACACTTGGGTAAGCTCACAGAAGGGAGGTATAGCTCCCACTCAACTGTTTTTTCCTGAACAATTAGTTCCATATACCTTGTTGCTATGGGAAACTATAACTGTACCTAGTTCCTGGAATAGTGTAGCTAAGAGTCTGGAATCACGTACTACAAATGAATGCAACATCATCACTAGATGCTTCTGTCAGTTTCTCAATTAATTTGTCTAGGTCTACAGATGGGCCTATGTCTTGTCTTACGCTGTGTATAAATCAGGCTTGGGGTGCGTCCCTGTCTGTGTGTATTTGTATTAATTAGAGTCGGAATGTAGGCCAGTGATCATACTTTGTGTATCATACTTTCTCCGATTTAATTGTTTTAGTGCCTTGTATGTTGAAGTTATGTGAGCTCCTGTAAACTGGTAACATGACTGATGAGGAAACCAAAGAGTTCTGTATTTGGTGGTTTTCCATGTAAGTTGTAAACCCTAAGACATCACTTTTCTTTTGTAAATGCATCCTGGACAAAGAGTGATAGCTAAGGCAAAGGAACAACCTTAACTGTTAATGGGATTTTGTGCCAAAGCCCTATGTTTTTGTCTTTTTTCTCTGCAAGAGACAAAGTACGTATTCATGCATGGAGTCTGTATTGATAGCTCTTATTGAGTAGTTTTCAAATCACGAACAAACAAACCTCACCAACAAACAGGAAGAAATGAAGGGAAGGTGTAGTTTGGAGAGTTTATGCCTCACCACACTGGGATGGAGCTCACATCTACTTCACTCCAAAAGGGCAAAAGGATTTGAAATTTGGCCTTTACTATGAAAAGACCAGTGATCATAAATGACAGTTTGTTAATGGCATCTTGTACGGTTGAGAGAATGTACTTATTCTTGGATTGAACTAATCCAGCTAGCGAAACTATTTAAAATTTCTTGTTCTTGCAGTGCTTGTGTTTACGGCACAGTGATACAGATCTGGGAAGCTCGTGTTTATCTGTCAGTTTTGGAAATGAAAATAATTTTACACAGTTCTTTAAAGTCTTTACTGTGTACACTCAGCCGTGTTTTGTAATGTTGAGATTGCACAGACTCTGTCTTTTTTTATTCCTTTTAGTAAATAGATGTTCTTTTTTTTTTTTTCTCAAGTCCATTGCCACTAAAATTTTGCTCTTCCCCTTTGCTCCATTAAGATTCTAATATTGGTAATAAAAAGGCCTGTGTGAGCAAAAAAAACTCCTAAAATATCTATTTTGAAATTACTGATTTTTTAAAAAAAATCCATTTGTTAAACAGTGTCGGTTTTAGTGCCTGAGCAACTCTGCATGTTTCTTTTTGAGCGATGATGCTTCTGTTTTGAAGACTGCTGCTATTTCTTTTGCACTTTCACAGGACTGGTCTTAATGGAAGAGTGGAAGTAATATATCTCACCCATCACTGATCATTTCCATTAAACTCACTTGTTTGCAGGCTTCTAACCTCTGATGTATTTGAAAAAGCTTTTATTATTAACTTTGACTGTTAATTGCTGCTGAGCCTTTAGTTGATGAGGTCAGTATTTTAAATGTGGCACACACATCTGATATTGCTAAGAATTGAATGTGAAGTCTGGAAATAAGTTTAGCTTTAGTAAGGAAATTCCCGTCATCAAAACTTAGACCTAAACATTATTTTCCAAGCATTGTTTATCTTCTAAACATTATTGCAAGGGATTCTCCTTGCTTAGATGTTATTTAAATCTTTGCCTTATTAGCAAAATGCATAGATTCAGGGATTTTTCTTGAACGTTTGGTCTCAAGGTTTTCCATTATCTTTATGTGTAGTGGCTTGAATTAAATGAATGTATGTGCTTTCAACTGAATCCCAGTGGGGAAATATATGGATGAAAATAAACTACTGCAGTTGAAATTTAATTAATTCCTTTATTGGCAGTCTTGGCAGATAAAATCCTGAATAGGGTAATCGGAAATGTGTTGTTGTTTGACCTGAGTTATAACCTGAGGTTAGCTGCAGTTATAACCTCTACTCTTCCACCTGACTTTCATAGAATCATAGAATAACCAGGTTGGAAGAGACCCACAGGATCATCAAGTCCAGCCATTCCTATCAGTCACTAAACCATGCCCCTTAGCACCTCGTCCACCCGTGCCTTAAACACCTCCAGGGAAGGTGACTCAACCACCTCCCTGGGCAGCCTGTTCCAGTGCCCAGTGATCCTTTCTGTGAAAAATTTTTTCCTTATGTCCAGCCTGAACCTCCCCTGGCGGAGCTTGAGGCCATTCCCTCTTGTCCTGTCCCCTGTCACTTGGGAGAAGAGGCCAGCACCCTCCTCTCCACAACCTCCTTTCAGGTAGTTGTAGAGAGCAATGAGGTCTCCCCTCAGCCTCCTCTTCTCCAGGCTAAACAACCCCAGCTCTCTCAGCTGTTCCTCATAAGGCCTGTTCTCCAGCCCCTTCACCAGCTTAGTTGCTCTTCTCTGGACTTGTTCCAGAGCCTCAACATCCTTCTTGTGGTGAGGGGCCCAGAACTGAACACAGGATTCGAGGAGCGGTCTCACCAGTGCCGAGTACAGAGGGAGAATAACCTCCCTGGACCTGCTGGTCACGCCGTTTCTGATCCAAGCCAAGATGCCATTGGCCTTCTGGGCCACCTGGGCCACTGCTGGCTCATGTCCAGTCACTGTCAACCAACACCCCCAGGTCCCTCTCCTCCAGGCAGTTTTCTAGATAGACTTCTCCTAGTCTGTAGCACTGCCCAGGGTTGTTGTGCCCCAAGTGCAGGACCCGGCATTTGGCCTTGTTAAACCTCACGCCATTGGACTCTGCTCAGTGGTCCAGCCTGTTCAGATCCCTTTGCAGAGCCTCCCTACCCTCCAGCAGATCGACTTTGTAGTCTGTAGGTGAGGGCTGAAGAACTGAACTGATGTGAAGACAAAAGTATTGGTTCAGCTTTCTCTCTGCTGTAATCCTGCATAAGCCACCCACATAACCAGGCTAGGACCTACCAACATATCAGGGAGATTTGCTCATGTTGCTGCCCTAAGGTTTAGCTCCCTGCCAAGATCGCTGCCTTATCGTGGCTGATAAGATTACAGTGGTTGCCTTAACAGTGTGGAGAACTTAGCAGGCAGCCATGGATAATCCCTTGCGAAAATCTTCTCCTGCTGAGGTACACAGCGAAACTGGAGTGTTTCAAATAATGTGAAAAAAGCTATTATTCTAAAAAATATGTTAATGTTTTTTTTCTGACTGTTGATGTGTAGGTACAAATACAAGTTAGCATTACTGACCTCCTGTGAGCGCTAAGACCGCAGCCTCGACTGGTTCTTGCTGGTTCCCTCTGGCAGATGCTACTGCTGTTGGTGTGAGAAAGCCAAGTTCAGTGCCCTGAGGCAGATGGCCTTATTTCTGGGGATGCCATGGTGAGGTGAATGTCTGTGAAACTAATTTTTTGTGTTACTGTGTCTGCTGCTGTGGTATCAAAAGGCACAAGTACATCTTTATGTAAAAATAGATTCTGGGACACTTTGTGTCTTAGCTGGGGAGTCTGTGCCTGTAGCCATACAAATGAGGTGTGCTGGCTTAATTCGTTGCCTGCTGATCAGCGTGCAATGAGCTTGGTAAAGTATTTTCCTGGCATATTTAATCTAGCTGAGAATAGCAAGGTAGGCCTCTGTCAGTACCCCAGAGAAAGTCAAGCCCTCATTTTCTCTTACAGGGACTCCAGATTATTGTACAGCTCTCCTTTTTTTTTTTTTTTGTACTGTGACAAGGATGACCAGTGTATCTTTCCTCCAGCAGCTTAGGGTCCAGTCTCACTCTTCATGTGCTAGAGCTCGGACAGTCTTTGGCACAGACTTTGGGAGCTCTGGTTTACTCCAGATTTACCTGTTCACTTCATCATGAAATAAGTCTTGGCTAGGACATGTTTGCCATCACCTCCATGGGAATGATCATTTGCAAGTTGTTGTGGAAATGGCAGCAAAGTTTGAGCCCCCATTATTATCATCAGGACAATCCAAACCCACCCTCAAACTATGGCTGCGAGCAACACTGCTAAGCCATCACCTGGAGTTGTACTGATACTGTCACCAACCAGTGCGCTGTTTCCAGGGCACCCTTGGCCAGTGCAAAGACTTACAAAGTGCTCCTGTTAGAGCTGTTTGAATAGAGGCCACCAGGACCTGCAAAGGAAGAGTGAGGGAGTGTGGGTGTTTTGTTAATTAGTGTTTTGAGCTGGCCAACGAGCACCCAGCATGTTAATGTGCAAATAGACTGTGGCTTGAATCTAAGAGGTGGCTTATGTATCCCACTGAAGTCACTGTCTCTGTTCCCATCTTTCTCCCTTTGAATCCTTCCTGTGTTGATGCTGTGCCTTTGGGAGACAGACAACTGAAATTGGCACAATTCCATAAACTCCTGCTCTGAGCACTGGAAATGATTGCACTAGACCATGGCTATAACTCCCTTCTTGAAGGCAAGGATGTGAATTAGGAAGACAGATGCAAAACTGTTTCACAAAGTTAAAGGACTTGATTTGATGGAGAACAAACTCAGTGCCAGGAAATGACGCATACAGATGCCTGCAGAAGGCAGAAAGGTAACGATGTTATAGAAACACTAAAGGGATTTACATTAGTAAGTCTAGTTGTACAGCATCCCAATGAAAGGCAACACGGTGTCAGTATGGATTATCTCATACTGTGTTGTTGCTATGTGTAAAAAATGAAAAAAAAAAATAGAAATTTATTGTTAATACAGCACAGAATCAAATGAGTGAAGGGGAAAACAAGACAGTTGTTTAACCAGGCATACCTCAATGTCCCAGATAGGTTTGGGACTCTCTTATGAGGCTTTTTCACTTCTTTTCTTCTGTTTAGACCTGGAGAGATTTTTGTTGTTTGTTTGTTTTCAGTTCTTCTATTTGCTGGGTAGAAAACTGGGGAGACCAGGCTAATGGCACTTTTAGTTCCTACTCACTTGTGTCTCCCACTAAAGGTATCATTGTATTGCAGTACACTGGGTCTTGTTTTGGCTTTATTTCCATAGAAGGGATTGTTTGTATGGCTTTTTTAAAAAATCAAGTGAAAAGTGCCTGTTGCGATGCCAAGAACAGCAGTGTTTTCTGTCTTTGCTCAGGATGGCAAAAGAGCACATCTTTGGCTGTAGCAAGTCTTCCAGCTTCAGTAGATACACTTTACCAAAAGTTGTATGAAGAAACTGAGTGGTTTGCAACCAGCCCTTGATCAGTCTAATGTATAATAGTACAGGTTAAAAACCACACTGGCTTTGGTATGCACTATTCACCACTGAGACATTTTCTTACATGGGTAAGGACTCATGTACCACTGCAAGTTTTAGTCACTTATTTTAGTTACATCACTGACACAGTTGTTCAGCTCATGGAAATAATGAACTCAGTACTGTTTTCCATGTTACTTCAAGACGATCAAAACCAAAGTGGTGGAGAAAGACAAAGCAGACCAGAATGTCTGTTCATTTACATATAGAAATGAATTGTTTTCAGTGTTGCTGTTGTGAAGCTGCAGCTACACAGCTGAATTATACAGTAGTCCCACTTCAGGTTTGGACAATTAAGGAAGACTCAGACCAAAATATGATACAGTCCCAGGTCTAGGACAGCATTTTAAGCACTCAGAAGTAATCAGTTCAGTAGTCCCAGATAAAAAAATTTAATCTTTCTATAGAAACAGTGCACTGTTTTACAAATACGTTCATTTGGTTTTCAGTAATCCGTATTGATGTAAGTACAGCAAGTGTTACACAGAGCAGATCCCTCCCCGCCCCTCCCTGGTCCTTTTGTCTGTAACAAAAACTGAAACACAAAAGGCACCAAGCAAGAACTCACTCTAACAGAACTTCAATATGACAAGACAGAGATCAGAAATTATTACAATGTTAAATATCATCCTAACAATCTGAATCATTATTTAAAATAATTAATTTCTTAAAAAACAAATTTGGTGTTTGACTTCTCAGTACTTATAAATCTGTAAAGGTTGAAATCAACACTGCACATTGAGTCCATTTACAATGGTTTGAAAAAAACTGCTGCCTTTTATACATGGTTTATACAGGTTTGTTTGTGTGTATGTGTTCTTAAAAAAGTATCAAAACTGTAGAACTTTCAAATATATTTACATTTGTCTGTTAGTTACAATGTTATCACATACAGCCTTTTCTTGGTGTTTTTATTTGTGCACACAGTGCATGGATTTGTAGAAACAGAGCTTCATACCTTAAAACAATAAATGGATATCTCAATCACTTTTTCACTGGCTTAAAATCTAAAATTTGTAAAGAAGGATGCTTGGTTCTTTATGCATTGTCTGCGCAGGCCACGAGTATTTTGAGAGTACGTATTATGCTGGTAATGCATACTAGGTCTTCAGACACTTTCTTCCTTTTCTTAGTAAACAATCAACTTCCAGCTCTCTTACACTGTGAATTTATTATAAAAGAAGGAAACCCAGAAGGAACCCTCCCCCAAGCCTATTTAGGGTGAGTTTCTCCAACTTACTTGAATACAAAAGCTTGGACTGATGTAAGAACGGTAGGAAGATTTCTCTAGGTTTTGGTGCAGCTTGGGGAGGTGCTAGTCCGTTATGCAGTGGTAGGTAAGTGTACCTGCTTCCTGTAGCATTCCCTATGAATCTTGTAGAAAGAGATAAGAAAAACCAGCCTTTTTTTTCTGCAAGGTGTTGGATGACCTAGATGAAGATATTGATAAGGCTGGGAATTTATAATGTCTTTGTCTGGTGCTCTGTGGTATGGGAGAACTACTGTGGTGCAGGTCGTTCCACTGATAGGAATTGGGATGATGATTCAAAGCACTCCACACGAGCTGAATTGAGACACTGTCCCACAGCAGCTCCTAAATTTGGACTCTTAATCAGTAAGAGTAAGGTGAAAAGGGTAAGGAGAGAAGGAATTAACTTTTGTTATTGTGTTGGGTGTTTTTTTTCCTGATGAGCCAGGTGAGTGTGTTCACTTTGGGTGTATACAAGTACTTGCCTAAATCTTTGCTTCTACTAATTATAAGATGATTTGAGAGGTGCAAGATTCCCAGTGGGGAGAAACATTTAGATTTGCATTTAAAGACAAAAAACCTGTATCAAATTTGTACCAAGCTATAAAAAGCCACAATACAACACAAAAAACCTGGGTGCTGTTGGGAGTTTCTCCTGAAATGCAGTAACAGCTCTTCCATTAAAAACACTGCAGATGAAACTTTCTCGACAAATTTATGAGTTGGTTTGGAAAACAAGTGCTCTGTTTGTTATGGGAGTGCTTCATTTGTAAGCTCTCTTACAGTACAGCTCTTTCTCACTTAGTGTCTTCAAATTTCAAAGCAAACTTCTCAAACATCCTTTAAAAATTCAATTATCCTTAATTTTTTCGTAAATGTAGGCTAGTAGTTTTAAAATATATGTATATATTTTTATATATATGTATATATTTATATGCCTATATATCTATCTAGTCTAGATAGATATACGCACAGATAATCTATGCACAGCAAGCCAAACATACAAAAAATAAATACTCTCACCCCTCTACTATATTTACAGAACAGAGCTTATAATCCAGGTTTTGTTAATAAATATTTCTAAACCACCTGTACAGAATTTTTTTTACTTATGTTGATGGATAGCCACAAAGCATATTCAACATATTTACAAAATATCTATAAATATAGTCTTAAAATAAAGCAATAGCTACTGAACCTTCAGCCTGGCTGGTTATGTACATTGAGTTAGTAGCTCAGCTGTCGCTTTTTCACTATCACAAATGGGTAGTGCAACAAGTTAAAATGTGTATAAAAGATTATACATACAAAACTCTCACATCCTTTGGATGTTTGCAGTTCATTATAACTTTGTGGTTACCCTTCTGCAACATAAATAACAATTAAAAAGAAGAATCAGGTTCTGTGATCCAGAGCAAATTTGTTCAGTGTGTTGTTTGAAGCAGCAACTTCATCCTCATGGCAACCCGTCATCTTCTAAGCTTAATGCTACACGCTGTGAAGGAAGAAAAAAACAGCCTGAGATGAAGGTTTGTGACTTGTGAATTTGAGGCATTAGAACCAAATTATGATACTGTTGCAAACTTATATTTCCTTTATCTTTAGATAATCGGGGGCATTACCCAAGTGCCTGCCTATAGAGGCTATATTATCTTCAGTCACTACTTAGACAACTTCATGCCTTCTTCTGAAAGTACAAAGCAGTTCCAACAGCTAGTGCTTCATCTCACCAGGGCTGCTGCTTGGAAGGAGGCTTCGTGACAGATGAACTGCCATTTGGCAGGTTCTCTTCTGCACACACAGGACTTGCTATCACGATGAGTGTTTAGTTTTTGTAAAGCTTAATCTTGCAAAGGCAGATTTCCTTAACTTCTTACAGAACCTCTCCTCCCTGTGAGGTATCTGACTCCTTCTCTACCCTCTTACATAATCCAGAAAATATTCTTCCTGGTTTGTAGAGAAACTCAAGTTATCCTTAAGATAGTTTAGATGCTTGGTAGCAGTCGAAGCACCCGTAGAGTGCTTGGAGTCCCACAGAGGGTAAGTAATCAGCTGTCACATACTGACCTTACGAGATAGCTAGCCTTACACTTGCCAGCTGACTGGGTGGACTGATTAGGACAGTTATTCTTCATTTGGACAGTTATCTTCTTATGCAGACTACTATATTTTCAGACAACTGCATGAACTGCCAAGAAATCTAGGCTGCTGCCTATTCAGTAATTATTAAAGAAGTTCTGTTTTTTGTCATTCTGTGGTGAATAACCAACACTGTAATCGGCTGGAGATAATTCTGTATCTGAACCCTCAACAAAACTACTCTTCTCTGTCAGCAGGTTCCTCAGATACTTACTGCTGGGTAGACGTGTCCAATTTGGGCAGTCCGTCCAATGTGGATTTCGTCTTCATCTTCCTCTTCTGTTGTCTTCCTATACACTGGATTATCAAAATTCATGCTTTTAGTATTCTTCCGTTTCCAGTTCCTCCAGATGAGGTATCCCCCCATGCACAGCAAGCCAAGGACCACTGAAGAGAGGGGAAAGAAAGGGCTGTTAGCCGGTTTTGTGGGGAAGGCATGAATCTGCTGAAATGTTCCCATGTAGATATCCATCCTTGTACAATTTTCTTGAAGCCAGGCTATTTTTCTCTATTTCAACAGTTCCTGTCCTCTTTCCCACCCCTACCCCTGGAAGTCAGAGACTATTTACACTGGCATTTTTGTTTGATCTCCTTCAAAGGTTAAATCCAAATAGCTTACCAACAGGAACGACAATTCCAATAACGGCTGCTGTCACGGTTGAATCAAAGCCTTCATCGTTATTTGCATCTGTAATTACAGAAGTCATTCTGATCATTTACTCATCTCCTGGTTTTAAAGCCACGTCTAAAGAATATTTTGTGTTAGTAACCATGTTGTTCTGCCCATCAGAAAGCTTTTGTAATCCAAGAGCTTGTGAAACATTTTGTAATAAAATCATTACAGAGAAGATAAGAAGCATAAACACAAACCTGGGCTAAGCTGAGCTGCTTCTTAGGACTGACAACAGTCTGACCACAAAGTACTGCTGCCCTTGCAGGACAGCAAACTATGCACTGGGAGAACATGGTCAGGGTACAGGGTACCGGACAGAGAAGCTCTAGCCAGAAATGAGTGACTGTATTTGTGCCTTGAATTTTCAAGCACAAAAAAGGAGGCCAGTTTTAAAAAAAAGTGGCATTTAATGGAAATTCCATGTGTGGATTAGGGGATGGTGAATAGTGCTCTTGAAAATCCACAGTAGAACACTTTCTAATACTGACACCATTAATGATTTAGTGAGCTGTCAGAAGAAGAATATAGCACAAAGCCATCTGCACAGCTTTTCTTTTTAATTTTTGTTTACAGCTAAAAAGTTAGGCTACATGTGTGTCACTCATTGCAGTCTGTCTCAGCCTGTGAGAATGACCCAAAACTCGGTGCTGTACTTAAGAGGAAAAACAATTACTGCGATTTTTTTTTTGTTACAAAAAACATACATAAAAAATACCTTTCAAGTTGCATACTTAATGTATGCTCTGAGCTCTTGTAATAGAGGATTAACACATCAGGCGTTGAGAGAGAAGGAACAAGCTGTAGTTTGTCTTTTGATACACCAATGGAACTTAAAATGCTATTTATCCTTTTAAATACTTCCCTGTGGCAGGTTGTTCTATTACATAGTTATTTACTTAATAATAAGCCAGTCTATTTCAAATGCACCTTGCTTCCATGGCTTATTAAGAAGTTAATTACTGCATTTGTAAGAAATTTGCACATAAAGATCTTACAAGAATGAATTCTAGAAGCTGTATTCTGCTTTTCCAAATGCAGCAGAGAGTGTCCTGCATCACTGTTCCTACATAGAGGCATCCCAGTCAAACAGAGATAGTTTATTTTTGCTTTCCAGATGCCACGGAAACTGCCTGTTCTGCTCAGGGAAATGTTTAGCTGGGGGGGAAATGTGTTATTAAAGCAATCTAGATCTGTTTGAGGCCTGGAATGACTGAAGAGTAAAGTCTTCTCTCTGGATTAGAATTGGTTTGGGTTTTTTTGGAAAAGCAGTTCCGCTTTCCGGCTTTGCCTTGGCAGCACAATTGAGAGGGATTACTGGTTAGTGCTGAGGTGGTAGAATGGTTTTCTATTGCTCACTCATTGTGTAGGGCGAACCTTAGGAGAGCCTGTTACTATTCTGGTGTGTAATGCAAAGCTTCAATCATATGCTCTGGATCAGGCCACATAAACACGCAGAGCACAGCCACACAAAACAGATGCAGCTTGTCTTGGGCTGTATTAATCTCAAACATCCAGCAGGGCTAAAGCTGGACAGGAGGCATTTTTCATCCACAACTTGTGCTGGATGACATTAATAATTAAACAATGAAAATAGGTAAAGCACCTGTAGAGTCATCCATATTACAGCATGTGGCACTACAAGCAGCACTGACCCTGGGATCAACTAGTATTAGGCACAGTGCAAGGACTAGTATGAATTCGCGGGGCCTCAGCTTTACGGTCAGCTTTACATGTGTGAGATGGAAACCTGACACAAGTTCCTTAATACCCTGAGCAGCTGGAATCACATCAGCCATCACAGCAGAGGTGTCTGCAGAGAGTGATCTTGTTTTTTTCTGCTAGGCAACAGGAGACCTGCCTGCATCTGGCATGTTTGTATCTTGGCTTTTTGGTCAGGTCTCCCACCAGTGCATGAGTTTTTGTGATATGGTATATATAGAAAAAGAAGAGGAATTGCATTCTCTTACAGTGCTGTGATAAATTGCTGTTTCCAGTGGTCATCTCAGAATCTATTAGGATGGATGTGGTGGAAGGCAAGTTAAAACTTGAGGTGGTAACTGTAGCTTCTGTAACAGCTTTGGGGATGACTTCAGTGGTGTTACTGGCACTGCCAGTTACAGTCGCTGTGGTCGTGGTACCAGCATTATGGGATGCTGTGGTTGTAGAAACCACTACAGTAGTTGAAGTAGTTGGAAGTTCTGAAAGGTAAATGCGAAATTTGTTAAATACTTAAAGCAAATCACAAATAGTGACATAAATCTGGAGAGAACTGTTATGCTTTTTAGAAGTAGAAACCAAATTCCAGTTGTACTTACTAAGTAGTCAGACTATGGATAGCTCTCTGCCTATAGAAACGATTTCCTGAAGTCTGAATTTATTTATTAGCAGTAACAAAGCACTCTGGATGGAAGCTAGTTAAGTAGTTAAAAATAAGCATGGCTTTTTTCAGTTCCTCAGAAGATAGTGAATTTGTACCGGGAACTATTTGCATGTTAGGGAAAACTATGCTGAAACCACCCATCTCTTTGGATATTATCAGCAATGACTGTGGCCTCTCCAGATCCAGAATCCATAGGGCAATAACATAGGAAATTTTAAATGAGTTATTGACCAGTCACACTTCAACTGCCAGGCCTTATCCCTTTCTTCCTCTTCCTGCTGTATCTTTTTCTGGTTATGCTTAAAAAATAAAGAGAAAAAATAAGACCAACACAACACTGTGTTCAGAAGGTACAGGTATGTGGGATACAAAAGCTGATGTTTATGTTTCACCATCAGGAAATACATGCACTCTAAGTGTGATTTGTGGGAAGAGCGGAACAGCTACATCATTGTATTTACCTTTGTAGCATTTTTTCATGTCGGGACCCAGCCACATATTGTCAGGACAGGCACACGTATACTTGGGAGAGTGGGGAGAGATCTGAGGTGCAGGAAGACACAAATACTCGCAGCCTCCGTTTGGCTGGGGGCTGAGCTCACAGGAATCTGGAGCTGTTCAAGGATGGAGGAAAAGGCAAGTTATTTTTCTAATTAATTATTTCTTGTTCTTGACAAAGAAATATCATGTCCTCTAAGAAGAATCTCCTCCACTCCCTACCTCAATTAATCAGGCTGCTTAATCATCTTTACAGTCTAGAGTAGAGTGAAACCTTACAGACTACTATAAAAACTGCCTAAACGTATAATGAATGGCAAGCATCACAGTGACGAGAGTAACTCACCCGTTATCAAAGATGCTAATTAAACAGCTATTAACAAATTGCAGACTTTTCAATAAGTGCTGCTGCTGAATTAATTATGTAGGCAATTCCAACATGAGGCATTGATTTCACATTATTACCTGTGCTTTCTCTCTCATCAAGAACCATTGGGAAGCATTTCATTTACTAGATCAAATAAACCTGATTTAGGACCATGATGCCCATAGGACATCTTACCTTTGGGCTGCTTTAATTCATGAAATACCACGATGTCATGAGGATTATTGAGATTTTCTGCCAAAATGGAGATGTCCAAGCCATTCAGCCGGTTTGCACTGAAGATCGCTTCATTCTCCAGGTCAGTCCAGAACACTCTGTCCTGCAGGAAATGCACAGGATTTCTGACCTGGCCCTACTCAAATCAACTCAAACTGGATTAAACTCCAGTAGTCACAAAATCAGTGCCCTGTGTTCCTACCTTGGGGCACTTTTGGTTCATGCCACTTCCATCTGCACCTTTTTTTTGGATGCTGTCACTGCTAATGTTTAAAAGCACAGTGATCCTACGTGTCTATGAAGAGCTTAGTAATTCTAAGCAGCTCTGAGTGAGACAAGGGAGCAGAAATTTGGTGAAGTACAGAAGAGCTGCTTCCATTCTGCTTTTGATCCTTATTTTTTTAAAGACACGGTGGATCACGAGCAGAACCAAAGGGCCATACCAGAAACTTTTGGGGTTTTTGCATTTTTTTTTTTCTCATTTCCAAAGATAAGACCTGCATCATGCAGGTATCTATGAAAAGGCCACTGCATAGAGCATGCCTGGAAGATAAGGATCTCTTTCTCTTTTTTTTAATGAATATCTTTTGTGTGGCACGCTTATGATTGATGATACAAAATAATTGGTCAAGGAAGTACAGAGGAATTGCAGTAATCAGAAAGTATTTAGTTGCTTGGTCAGCTATGTATCTCCCTGCTAAAACTCACATATATTTCAGTAAGGAGAGCCACATCGCTAGAGAACAAGGGCAAGTTATCAAAAGCAAAAGGGCTTTCTCTTATTCCAACCAGCCATTCAGATGAGGGAAGGGTACAGAGGTTAAATAACCTGAGATCCTTCTAAACATTGCTGATGAGGATAAAACTCAAGAGCAGCAATGTCTTGGGGAAACCTGTACCCAAAGTTAGATGCCTAGAAATCACACCCATTGCATGGAAGGAATAAGGATTTTAAGGAAAAGGGGTTTGCCCAGCCCAAAGCCAACTTCATTAAGTGAAATGAAAAGAAAGGAGACTGTGACACACACCTTGACAGGGAGCCAACCTTTCTCTGCTGTACCTTACCCAGAAGGAGGTGCCAAAGTTGAAGCTTTTGTTCCCAAAAACCTTTAAATAATCACAGAAAGGAGTTCAGCTGCAAGAGACTTCCCTGCCCCAGGCATACTTGGCCATCCTCTACAAGGGGAGGAAGAGCTGGATTGTCTCTCTGCTTCCACCCAAGCAAAGCAGAGATTTGAATTATGTCTTCCATACCCTGGAGTAGTACTCCTGAGACAGGATGGGGAATGCAGAGTTTCAAATGGATGCTTAGCATGAGATACAAACTGCAAGGAAGCCACTAGCCCTGGGCCTTGCCATGGAGAATCTGTGTATAAAGCACTGGCAGAAATGTGGATGCCCATTTATGTGGCAATTTCTGCAGATCTCAGCAGGTCTGAGTTCTTCCTGGAGGACATTTGAGGATCTGTACTGTACCACTTAATTAACTACTGCACTGCTTTTAGTAAGACTACATTGTGACACCAAGTATTGAATCAATGAGACTAATAGGGCTTCCAATGGAATATACATAGGTAAGAGCTGGAAGCCTAATGTCTTTTGTGAAGCTAGGCTTATGGCGTTGCAGGATCACAGCTATATTTTTTTTTTTTTGAGACAGAAGTTTCTCTGATGTGTGGCAGGGTTTGTGTGTCATAACCAGAGCAGTTCAGCCTGAAAGAGTATTATGTGATCTTTTTGGAACTAGGGGAACAAGCACCTTTTTAATGCCATGTCCTCACCCTCAGCAATGCACTGGTGCACAGTTACAGGGGCAGCCCTGCAAGTGTCCTGCTGGCACCGATGCTCCCTTGAGACTCCCAAGACAGGTGACAACATTTCTGACGTTGCTTCTGCAGATGCTGGGAGGGACAACAGAAACAATCAGCCAGCACAGCAAAATTTAAGGGGTTGTCCCCTGAGGATTCTGTTGGCACCAGACAACACAATCCAAGAATGCAAAGATGGTGTGAAACAAAGCTGTGGGCAGAGAGGCTGCCCACGCAGCTCCCCTCAAAGTCCAGCTTTCAAAAGACAAGGGACGTTGCAGTGTCACTCAGGGAATGGTTGTCACACCTGCTGATCACACTAAGGGGCTTCTCCCTTCTTTCGCTAATCATTTCAGCCTTCATATGGACAGTTGGCTCGATTCAAATCAAATGGGGGAAAACCCATTACCCACTCGCTCATTCTGTAGATGTTAGTTCTGGGCACTGCCTGCTCCTCACGGATGCACTGGTACTACGTTAGGGAAAAGCATGAGGTAACGCATTGCTCCTGATTAAGTGCTTTAGAAAACAGTTCTCCCTGCTGAACCCGCACCAAGTTAATCGGTTTCTATAGCAGCAAACGCCCTCGCTGAGTTTTCTGTGCAATGCAAAAGGCAGACTTTATAATCAAGAAGAGCTTTGAGACCTCTTGCAGCCTCCAGTCTGTTCTGCATCCGTTTTGACTCTTACCTCAAACACTGCTAAGCCGAAAGGATGGCTCAGATCGTCAGCAGAGGAGATCAGAA
Source organism: Phaenicophaeus curvirostris (assembly GCF_032191515.1). Classification (NCBI taxonomy): domain Eukaryota; kingdom Metazoa; phylum Chordata; class Aves; order Cuculiformes; family Cuculidae; genus Phaenicophaeus; species Phaenicophaeus curvirostris. The sequence continues at coordinate 33,089,627 of NC_091399.1, forward strand.
CTTTTCTGTTGCTGCCATTGAAATCAATGCAGGACAGTGAATGCAATTTGGAGTCTACCCAGTAGAGACGCTGATTCAGCAAATCTGAGAAGTGAAACACAATGAAGCAAAATTACACATGGCTCCTGCAACTCTTTTTCTCTTGCCCAGCATGTTTTTCCTGCTGGCAGCATGACTAATCTCTTTATTATTGGGCCTTTTTTTTTTTTTCTAACACTAGTTCTGATTTTGAATCTGTGCCCAGATATGCTGGGATAAGGCCCTATAAATAAGATTGAAAAAGAGGAACATTCTGGTGTGCGTGTGTGGGGAACGCCTGACTGACAGCTTTGTACAATGCGGTTCTTTTGTTACCAGGAGGAGCAGGCCAGCAGCAGTCTGGGCTTCCCAGAGTTGTTTCCTCAGCGCCTGAGTGAGAAGCTTCACCCATCTAAAGGCTATTCAGTCCTTGGTCTCTTGGCTGAAGAACCACAGTGATTCAGATGAAATGCGTCTCTGAAGGAGCTCTGCCATTTACACATTTTCACTGAAGAAGAATCCCAGGTGCAGAAGGCCCCCTGGGTGCTGCAGGCAGGGGCAACACTGGTGGTGGGGACGCTCCTACCACAACCTGCCAGGTTTTAGGGAGGGTGCAGGCAGGACTGGGAGAGAAGGATCCAATGTTATTTAGAATGCTAAGCACTGAATCTCTCTTCCTGGAGCAAATTCACTCGTTTTGGATGAGATTCACTAAACAGAATGCAAGTGGATGAGTGCCAACACACAACAAGTTCTGTAGTTAAACAAGTCATTAATTAATTTCTTAATTACTGAAGGATAACATTATTTGTTCACAGCGGTAGCACTTCAACGCTAAGCAATGGTAGCAGCATTTTCTCCTAGATCCTTGTCATGGCTGAATTTTCAAACATAGAACTAAGCAGAATTAAACACCAATGCAGAATCCGCATGGTGATAAACATAGAATGGCTGTAACTCCAGAGGAGGCTTTTCCCTGCTGCACCAGGAGGGCAGGAAACCTCCTTGCCACTCCTGCAACTTGACATAGCAGCGAGAATGACCACAGCCCTCCATGGGTCAGCAGGATGCAAGATAGGAGCCAAGAGGGGTTCTATCTCAGTACCCCCACCCAGAGTGGCTGGCAGGCGTGCCGACAGGGAATGGGTTCTGCAGGCTGTATCTCTTTCCTTGATGTACCATGCATTCATCATTCCAATGACGTATCTTGACACTGCTTCTGACTACAGGTCCAGAGACACAAGCACCAAGGATTCTCTGATGCTTCCTGGACTTCCAAAGGGTTGTTGCAGCTCTGCATCATCCCCCCAATTTTCCCTTTGCCTTAAGGCACATCTAAAAACAACTCAAAGCTCCTGCATATGAGGTTCTGACTGTGGCAAGACTTCCTGCCTATGCTTGCTACTGAAATAAAATTGACTGTCACTGGTGTCACTGGTGAGCAGCTAGTGACAGAGTATGTCCAGGATTTCTGTGCGCAGGCACTTTTGCACATTTACAATATTGTTTTCCTATTTAACAATAAAAACAACACGTCAGCCATGGCGGATGCTGTAGCTCTAACATGGGCACTTACCAAGTGTGATGCCATTTGGCCACTCAATGTTGTCAGTCACCAGCAGCTGCCGCCCTGCGCCGTTCAGGCCAGCTTTCTCAATCTTAGCTTTGTCTCCCCAGTCAGACCAGTACATGAATCTGAAAGAGACAGGTGCAAGAAAACATTAAATTGGACTCTGCACTTCTGATTGGTGTAGGAGGTGCACTCTTCTCTCTGTATTAAAACAAAGCCTTTTGGCTACTTCAGCTAATCTTGACAGGCATCTGCTAGAGCCACGTACTGTCCCACAAGGTACTTGTACCACACTACAAAATCTCTCCATAGTAACCCCATGCAAACTGTCTCCTGGTGAGTCTGCTAGGTATGCGGATTTCGCTTATCCAAGCAGCCCACACATATGTCAGACAGACAGACAGATTCATTTCTCAGCACAACCCACTTGCCCAGGCCAGCTCAGGCCCATCAAACACATGACCTGACCGTTAGATTTTCAGAACTTTCTTTAACAGCAGTAGCCTTGCTGAACTATCTCAGCACCCCCATTTCAGTTTAATGGATTGATATATCTCAAAAGGCATCTGAAGTCTTGATGAGATAAGAATGACCCACAAGTTTGTAAGAGGGGCAGAACGAAGACTGGAGTGCCTCTGTTGACCAAGGGAGCATTTGTGGTCTTTACACCTACCTCCGTGTGGGATCAACAGCAATAGCTCTTGGCTCACTGAGGTCACTGTTGAAAAGTGTCCTCCTCCTGCTGCCGTCTGCAGTGGCCACTGAGATGGTCTTGTTTCCGGAATCCGTCCAGTAGATATTCTTATGAACCCAGTCTATTGCCAGTCCTTCCGGAGAGTTCAGCTGGCTGTCTATCAAAATCACCTGCTCGGCGGTGTCACTCGCTTTGTCTATGTAGGCGCTGTAAAGACAGGACTTGTCACTGGACCGACATGGCAGAGGGGGCTGTGCACACGTGAATGGGGCTGCACCTCGCACAGCTGCATGCCAGGTAACACCACTGCAACCCCACAGAAAGGAAATGCACGTGCAGCAGCACAACTGACATAGAAACCTTTACAGCTGCATGTTTCATCCTTCCGCTTTCTCCTACAACTTGTTCTTAGTTCCCTATATCTGGATGGCAGGCATTTGCAGAACAGGGAATTTTCATATTATTTTTCTACGTGCTTACCGCTGTAACTGCACTATTGAGTAAATCATTTGATTTCAGGCATGTTAACTTCAACAGCATCAATTCATGGGATTTATGGCCATTAGAAATACAATCTCAAGTGCTCTGCTGAACAGAGATGAATTTAGAATGCAAATAAACGTACTTAAATGTACTGTAGAATTAGGACCTGTGTCATTAATCATGATTCACCAAAGGAGTTCATGGAGCTGTATTAATTTGGCAAGTGATCTCTTGTTAGATACAAAGTAAATGTTCAGTAAATAACAGTGGCAGCCTCGGAATCTTTCAGAATATTAATAAAAAGGCAGGAAACTCCACATGGATGTTTCATAAGTCACTTAGTGTTGCTCCTACAAGCACATAAGCCGATTCTGCTCTGTTGCCCCTGCACCAATACCGGTTGCACTGAGTGAACTGAAATGGAGTTATTATGAGTCTGCATCAGTGTTTCTAAGAGCTTAGTCTGGCTCTTAGAATAATTCAGTACATCTTAAAAAAGTTACCAACTGCAGAAAGGTTTTTTTTTTTCCCTGAACATTTGAAACTCCAAGACGATTTAAGTTTTCTCTTCACTGGGCATCCTGCCTTTGGGCATGGAATGAGAAGCTAAGTCATACAGGAGCTGAGTTCTTAGAGATGAGGAAACAAATGTCCAAACTCAGGAATTTTTAACCCTGTTTTATGGTCTGTGACTCAGGCTGGAATGGCTACGCAGCATCAGCCTGGATTAATAACAAGGTACTGCATCTTCACTACAAGGAATGGCTTTGTTTTCTCTCTGATCCAACACCAAATGGTATCACTAGGGTTCTCAGGGCATCTGACCATGTTCCTGAGCCTCTGTTACTTCAGTCTGATAAGCACCACACATTCTGACTACACAGCTTCAGATCAACTAATTCCTGGCCCATGAACAGCCATGGTCACACTTCCCGCCCACCACTATGGTGAGATGCCGCGCTGTGCCCTCCGTGCGACTCGCTGCACTGGTGGGGAAGACAAGAGAGGCTCCTGTAGCTTTCAGAATGGGAGGACTGAGATACAGAGGTGACATTTCAATTCTCCCAGTAACCAAATACAGTAAAATATCTTCTGACACCCCAACAAGGACAACACCTCAATAGGAGAGGGACTGGAAAGGCAAGTGAAGTGAGCATGAAGAAGGGTGGGAGTCTCTTGCCAACAACTACCTTCTGTACCAGAGCTATCCCCTTGCAAGAGCCTCTCAAACACAGACTGCTTTTGCCCAGAGGACTCCTGCAGGCGGACTTCTCTCCTCTGCTGGAATGGCGTGGTGGCCCTTTGTTTAGAAGTGTTTGCTATTAGTGATAGTAGCAATATCTTAAACAGAAATATTAGTTGTGGGGAAGTTATGATTGCACAGCTTGCTCTGCAGAAAAGAAGGGGCTTACAACGAAGCTAACGAAAGTAGAAGTAAGAGAAAAATCCTGCTGTTTGGAAAAAGAAAAAAGGCTTGGTAGGGCCATGTTCAGGGTATGAATGCTGTTCGGGAGCTCCTAGTGCGCTCACTGTCAGGGAGCTGCAGAAGGAGCAGTGTGTCTTGAATAAGTCTCTGAGCATGAAGATGAAGCCCTTACCTACCACTGTCTGTGCCCACAGAATCAGACACAGTGAAAGCAGCCAGCCCTCTGCTGAACTATCTCATTATTTTTAGAGCTCCACAGGGCTGCACAGGGTACCCACCTAACTACTCAAGTGCTTAATGCTCAGTACAGCCTGGACGAATTTCCCAGCCAATGGCACGGGAGCTACCACGGCCTGCAGAAACCCTGGCTTGGCTCCCACACGTTGAAACCAAACAACCTCCACCTGATCATTAGCTAAAATCCAGAACAAATCACTGTAGAAGATGCAATAGGGTGCATTGCTATGCAAATCAGAATATACATGGGGGATTTTCAGCGCATAAATTAAATGCATTTTTGAGTAGGCACACTCACAAGCCCCAACACATAATAACTGTGATGGATGCCATAAAAACAGATGAAAGAGGAGGGAGAATGAGAATTACAGAACATTTATTGCGGTCAAGCGCTCTGACTTTAAATCCAGTCTATGAGAGACTACAGCAGGCAGCTGGTACCTGTGCTGCCACCTCCTTCTTCCCCCTGTTTGCCTCCTTTGTGCTTTCATATGTCAAGTCCTTTGTAGTTTCACATACAGCAAGCACACACCGCACAGCAGCAGCCTCATGCAGCTTCACTTAGCAATATCCTACCTCAGCAAACAAGAGCCTACACGTAATGCACAAATGCAGTAGGATCTATTATTGACGAAAAGCCTTTCTGTATTATCAAGCATGCTCACTGCACAAGCCCCTGATTTCTTTCTTAATTCCTGAAAAAGCTAAGGAAGCCTGGGTCACAACACATAATCCTGTAAAGGAAGAAAAGCCCTCGGGTTCAGCCTGCACTGTTCTCTGCTAACTGGCCTTAAGGGGTTCAGACTGAACCGCAGCTCTGGAAAGGGAGCGAAGGACACATCCTCTCTTGCCTCTTACCTGTAGATTTTTCGGTAGAACAAATCACACCAATAGATTCTGTTTGTTGCCACCTCCACATCCAGCGCCACGACATTCTTCAGCATAGGAATGATGCGAGAGTAGTCCCTTTTCAACAGGTCTATCTTACGGACCTCATGGCGATTGGTGAAGATGAGGTATGGACTCTTGCCTGCCACAGGAAATAAGCACATTTGTCATGTTAGCAGCTGGCCAAGGGTTGGATCCAGCTTTCATTTCTCAAACAACAACAGAACTAACAGTCACTGATAGTTCTGCTTTGTAAGGAAGTTTTACACCACACCAGAAGCAAATGTAAACAGCCTCCACAGGCAGAGCTCTAACACGCGGACAGGGAGAACCGCAGCACCTCTGCAGTCACTAGATACACACTGGTTCCTGGCCTGCCCATTCTGCTAAGCCACAGGTAAAACTTTGGGGAACATCCTCACTTTCCATTGCACATGTTAGACACAAAATACACGGTGCAGATTTTGGGGACTCATGGCCAGAGCAAGGAAGAGACGGCCCCTCCAGACTGGCTGGAGGGAAGAGAGGCAGATGAGCCACACTGAATCCAGCCAAGCCAGGACTCGTTGCCAGGAAGGAATTTTAGACTGTCATGTACATGCAGAACTTGCACAGTCCACCTGAGCACCTGGGCTCAGGCAGTTCACATCCCTTTTTTGCAGGGCCAGAGTCTGCAGCCTAGGTGCTGGTGATATTGCTACTGCAGTCGTGATCCCAGGCCAGAGCCTCTCAAGAAGCATAAAGTTGACCTGAATTTTCCAAAAGACAGGATACAAACCCAGTATTATCTTGCTTATGAGACCACAGCCAGCACCTTAGCCTCCACAGTTATTCACAGAGGGCCCTGTGGAGTCCAGTGTCCTACTGCAGGAAGCGGACACCTGTCTCTAGGCTCAGACCAAGAGACACACATCCTTGCCCTCTGCAAGTAGTAGAGCATGTGATTCTGTGTTCTTAAATGTCACTAAAACAGCTTAAAGTCAAAACAGTCAAAAGCTTGAGTTTGCTCTTTGTGCACTTTCCTGTTTCCTTCTCACACTGGAAGTGTGAGAGTAATAGGCTTTATGAGGGCAGCAGGACTCTGCGCGTACCATACAGAACCTGGGAAGAAAGAGGCAATGTGGATGTGCAGGATAAGACTTAGAGAAACAATTCTGTCTTGCAGATAACTCATCCTTCCTCAGGAGATCCACTGTTTCCATTAAAGAAACCTTCAGCATGGCTGATGCTCAGTCTTGCAAAATTCAACTTTATGTCCCTCTGAGTAACGTTCATTTTGGCAGTAAGGGCGAGCAAACTGTTGGTGTTCATGTTGGTATTTGCATAAGAGGCTGGGAGGGTGGAGAGGTGGCTAACCTCCCGTGCTCTAATTGGGATGTTTTCCTCCTTTTAATACAACTACCACTAAAGGTTTTTGCTGCACTGTTTTTCATAACACCTGCCAAGAGACTTTCTTTTCTAGTTTCAGCTTCTAACAGCCAACTAGTGACTGTAATCTTGCTCTGTACACTGTTAAAATATTCTAAACTGCATGATCAGTATTTCTTGCCTAGAGAAGCATCTGCTATCACTGCAGCAGTTCTGTGCTGCTCAAAATGAAATGTCTTTACTTGCTTGCTTTGCTAGTTTCCTTTTGTTTCTGTTCCCCTCATCTTAGCCCTGCAAGTATGTTTTCTTACTGGAGTTGTGATGTTGAGCAAGCAGAGTTTAAGTGTCTGTGAGTTGTCTTACCTACGGCTTTGCAGTTCTTGGAGAGGGTGTCCATCTCATATCCCTCGTGGCACTCGCATTTGTAGTCCCCCTTGTAATTAATGCAGATCTGGCTACAAGCGTCTGGATTCTCACATTCATCTATGTCTGAAAAGAGTGTTTGAAACCCATCAATAACTTGAAATCAAACCATCTGTGATGGAGCAATGCTGAAGTGAGTATAATCACGTCTCTGTATGGTGAAACACAAGGGACTGCTGTTTGCATGTAAATTACCTCCACACGTTTTTTTATCCAGAAGCTTGTATCCGGGCGGGCATTCACATTCATAACCAATCTTCAAGTCTTTGCATATGTGTGAGCAACCACCGTTGTTTATGGAGCATTCATTAATACCTGCAAGGGATATACAAATTATCTGTGATAAAGGAGGGCTTTTAGTTATAAGACTGAATAAAATTAAGAGAGGTCAAGGTCCTCAGAAATTTTCCCGTATCTATTACTTTTGGAGGCCAGGAGCTGCCCCTCCTAGAGCATATTAGTGACTTCACAGATAGGAAACCACCACCATATCACTTTCCTGCTCTTTTTTATTCCAAACCAACACTGTAGTTTCATTTGGACTGAAAGCTAGTGGCTAAGTGAATGGGGAGCCCTGGGGATACAGTGTATCTGAATCTGCATCTCATCCCCTCAGAGAGCTGCTGCTTTGAGCATGTTCTGCCAGATGTGAGGAACTTCCAAGGGACATAAGGGCTCTCTCTGGGAGACTCCTTCTTCCCCATGTGCGGGTTCATGTTGACTTTTCTGAACAGCCTCTCTGAGCTTTAATGATTCATGCTGGGGGAGTCTCACCTCCCAGAGGGCAGCTATTTTGAAATACTGTACTATTTTCCCATCTAGCTCCAAGGAATGATCTATGTGAAAATTCCAGAAAACCCCAGTCTGTCAGAGATACTCCGTTAGTGCTGAGATACAGTCCTCCCACAAACACCTCCACACCACAGTCTCTGCTGGCAGCCTGCATCAGCCCCAGTGTACAATTTATGAAGCAACAGCCCCCATCATCTCCTGGGTCCCCGTCTAACCCAAGGCCACCTCTCTGATCCCACTTTCAAGTGCTGAAATGGAAACCAGACTAAATGGATCTTGTCACTAGAACTGAATGAGAGATTGAGGAAAGCTGTTTTCCTGTCAGAAATAACATTTCTTGTTGTTGTAATTAACCTACACAAGGTGAAGAGAAAGTCCTCTCCCTACATGAGACTGCTGAACAGCAGCTGTGGGATTTCAGGGACAGTGGGCTCACTAGAACAAACAAAACTGATTTGCATCAATCTGCAAGGCAATTTACAGGCAAATTTTTCATTTCTCTTTTACTTCTTTCTTCCTTGCACACTGCAGGTAGGCAGTACAGCAGAGTCATTAAACCAGTGCTCTTGGAAGAAAATGGAAACAACCACAAGCCAATTAAGGAAAGGAAAATATCATACCAGAAGGAACCCAATCTCAGCTCTGGGATGCTTTCACCTTCCTATCAAAGACACACCTGCAGATATCGATACATTATGAATAGAGCATGTTCACTTGGCTCCAAGAAGGTGTCCACAGAGTCCTAGTCTGTGTCATCACTGCTCAATGATATTTATTAACAGGTATCGCCTATTCCTACACTTGCAGAGGCCTCTAGCAAACTGGGTCATAAACACGCACAACTGCTCTCTGCAAAATACTATAAAGCCTATTTCAACTAACAAGCAAACTCTCATTCAGATGACTCCCCTGGTTTCATAAGTGCTTCGTGGAATACATTTAAAGACAGTAAATCAGGTGCTGGTTCACTTGCTGCGCCTCTCAATGGGTGCAGAGGAGGAACCAGGCAGAGAAGTCAGCCTGTTCTCTTTCTGCCAGGCAGCTGCAGCCCAAACTTCAGCAGCACTTTCACTGCCTGCCTAAATATAAGACAGGCGATGTTCTACCTTCTGCCATGCTTTTTGGGGAATCTCGAATGGCCCTGCAGTGTCTAGCACACAGCTAGACAGACACCAAGATGAGGAGCGTGCCTTGCACCTCCTGCTTTCTGTGGGAATTACTTGTGGGTGGGCATTACAGTCATAGTGACCCACACCATTCTGCACTCTCAAGGAAACATAGTTCCTTTGAGGGCTATCCTCTGCCTAGCTTCTTATCTCAAACAACACTTCACTGCCAGCCTGAGACAGCACGAAGTCAGCCATGGCACCGCTAAAAGGTTGAGCACCGAGCCCAGCTGTGCCGCACTGCTGCCCAGTCTCCTGAGACTAACTGGGCTGCCAGCTTTGCTGGGAGACCTCCAAGACAGATAAGTTACAACACCCACTCAGAGAGACAGAGAGATGTGGATTAGTGTGGAAGGATGCAAAGGCATACTGAAAGGACACAGTAAAAGCATCCTGGCTAGATGTGCACACACACTTGTGCAACAGAGAGGAGAGACTGACAGTTCTTCCTGAATGTAAGTTGTTTAAGAGGCAGACACTAAGCTCTATGCTATGGTGCTCCATGATGTCATGGAAAGGGAGGGATATCTGAGACACTTCTGCAACGGGGAGAAAAACAAATGTGTTTGAGTAACGTTCCAGATTGGGGCTGGTGCCCACGCTGCCTGGTAGGAAAGGTGAGAGTGGCACAGGGAGCGTGGCACAGCTCTCTGGCCTGGGCTTTCCGTTCTGATCACTCTGACAGCCCCAGCTCTTGTGGTTTGCTCATTCTCACTAACCCAGAGCTGGCAGGACACTGCAGAGACCAACCTGCTGTCATTTCTAAGGGAAGCAGCAACAAAATATAAAATCTAGAAATGCCTCAAGTCATCTCTCAGTGGTTGCTGCCACTCTATCTGTTTGCATCTTCAAAGCATGTTCCCAAAGCAAAATCTTTATGATGTTATCATCATCATCTTACAATTCCAAGATAATTTAGGCAATGAGGCTAATAATAAACTGGTCTGTGCTGTGGAGGACACTAGTATCTGGGGAAAGGGGGAATTCCTGGTTCTTAGTCCCATAGTTGGTTCATACAGCTCTCCAAGAATAAAAGCTGAGCTGAAAAGGGCACAGTTCAAACTCGCAGATGATCAGACAAGGCTACTAATTATATTCGTATGAAGGGTGATGAAAGAATAAAGGCAAAGAAAGAGAGGCAGAGTGAGAAATAGCATTAGCAGCTACATGTGGTTACATTCAAAGCTGTGAGCACCAGATGGAGGAGAGGGGAAGCAGTTACAACAGGAGCAACACGTAGAAGGCAAGTACTGTACCACATTCTTTCAGAGGCTCGTCAGACCAGTCCCTGCAGTCTCTATGTGAATCGCACACTTTGCCTCCGTCAATGCACTCTCCACTCTTACACTGAAACTTGCTGGGACTTTCACATGCTGACTCTGTCATGTCGGGCAAGAGAGGAAAGCAACTAAGTTAGACGAGGCTCATGACAACAAAAAGCCTGACATAAAGCTCCAAGCAGGTGTCATTAGCAGAAATGGGATGGGATTAAGCAAATGAACATTAAGACTAAGAATCATGCAAGGAACTTTTCAAGACATGCAGTTTGCCTGGGTCAGCACAATCATCTCTCCCAAGAAACCCCACTGCTAGAATGGCTTAAAACTCTCTACAGGAAGCAGCCTGCCATGGCCTGGAGGAGCAGCATAGACCTCTTCCTTTTCCAGTGCCCACACAACTCTCACAGGCTTACACCACAGAGCATGAGTACTGCAGAGCTGTCTGTACCTACCTTGGACACAGCCTGCCTCGTCGCTGTTGTCAGGACAGTCATGCACCTTGTTACATTGCTTTGCTCCATGGATACAGGTCCCATCACCACACTGGAATTCATCTGGCCGGCAGGTCACCAGAGCTTTAAGACAATACATTTAAGCATTAGCTGCACAGGACGTGAATCTTTTGTGTGGTACCTTTTAGCCAAGTACCTCTACCACTGCAGGAGTTCTGCATCCTCTGTCAGCAAAATGCACAGAGCACTGGCAACAGGGACATCAGCTGCCTCAGCTACTGACCTCCTGTGCCCCTCTGCTGTCCCATCTCACCCTCTGCATCCTGAGGAAAAGAGTCCCAAAGCCCATTTGAGCAGATCTAGTCAAAATAGAATCAGTGCAGGCAATGAAGCTTCTTGAGTGAGACACAAGAAAGCAAGTGGGCAGAAAAAAACTGCCAGCACTGGGGTCTTGAGTCTACATGAGAAGCCAGGCTGCTTTCCATCTAGGAGTGCACAGTGGCACTGGGTGGGCAAAGACACCTGCTCCTCAGCTCTTCCTTCAGAAAACAAACTTATGCTTCAGATAGATTTAAAATATATCTTCAGGCTAAGGGCACAGGCAAGTGATGTGTATTGACTGTCTGCCAAAGCCAAGACGGTCACACTAGGGACAAAGCTAAAATGCAGACATCATCATTTGGGTTACTAAATGCCCGTGAGTTAATAGACCACCGGAAGGCAGAAGAGCTCCACTGCACCGTGGCTTGGAGTTTCTTGGGGTTACAGGCCAAAAATATCTCCACAGTGTCAGGCTGGGTTTCAAGCCTGAATCTCATTTGCCCAGGTCAGATTATTACAGATTCAAACCAGATCTGATGAATTGCAAAGTTCAGTAAAAAACTCAGAACAGTTGCACTGACCATACTAAAAGCAGTCCTCTTTCCCTCCCCAAGGTTATGCTAAATGAGAGACCCCCCCTAGCTGGAACCAGACTTGCACCGACTACAGGGATTTGCTAGCCAGCAAAGGGCTGCAGCCTGTAGTTCCCTGGCAAAAGAGCCTCCTCATTCCTGGGATATGTTATGAAGCTTACTTCTGAGAGGCTGGTCTTACAGATGTTTCCTTAAAATCCTATTAAGGCAGCACACCCTGGAGAGCACTTGATTCTAGCCTTTCCACCTTGCTGATTGCAAAAAATCACTGCCTCTCAATAGCTGGAGGTCAGCACTGATGTCATCACACGGGAGCTGAGAGCTACACGGCAGACCTTCCTTGACAATCTGACTAACTGATTCTAACACAAAAATTACCACTTTCAGATACACCAGGAAGAGCCACAGACATGAAGTGAGCTAGTAGCGATACCAGAAAGTACCAGTTGCACAACAGCTCAGCATCGCTGGTGACTGCATCCCACAGGACACAGGACTCGGATACACAAATACTTCACTGGACTTAGCTCTAGTGCTTCTTCAGTCAGCAGGAAAAGGCACAACTGCAGGGCTGATGGGAGAAGGGAGAAATCCTGCCTTTAGAAATAAACAGTGTTCACATAAGGAAAGTTTGGAAATAGCACTGAGAGGAAAGCCATATGCACTATATTAATAAAAAGCTGCAAAGTGAGAAAAAAATTGCAATAAGTACAGTTATGGGACCAGCTGTGTTGCCACATTTCAGCTAATAAACCCAGGCACAGAAATGGGAAACCTCACTGGGACATCTGGAACAGCAACTCCAAACTAAGCATTCAAGAACTGCTGCTCTAAGTGGAGAAAAGTGAAGGAGAGGAAGAAACAAAGCTGTGGTCTGAGAGGATCACAGAACACAGATCTGGAAATGGCAGTGAGAGCTCATACAAGAAGGCAGAGGTACTTCTGCTTGAACTATTCCTGCCATTTACAACCTCCCACCTGGAGAAGCCCTGATGATGGAAAGACCACCTTCCCCTTAGTCAATCCTGATTTCTTCCAAGCTAAACCTTGGACAATGCAAAGTTTTCCTGTCTAGCTGCAAATTCCCTTGACACATAATTATTTATTGTCTTCACCCCAACATGGAGAACAGTTTAGTTCACCTTTTCCATAGCAACTTCTAGATGCAAAGACAAGAAAGGACAGTCCTCCATTTCTAACTATAAGTATTAAATTCCCCCCAAGGTGCTACACATAATTAAAACCAATAGGGGTCTTGTCTTTCCTGCAGTAGGAACAGGTCTCCCGTTCCTCAAGTAAACCTGCATGATACCAGCTACAGATATGGAAGGCAGCTGTTATAAAACCTACTAATTGTCCTCAATTGCAACCTTCAAAGCTCTTCTAGAAAGCAGTTATAGCTATACACTAAGGATAGAAAGGTTTCTAATCCTAAACACAGTTAAAATGAAGTAAAAGTTTGCAGGATCTGCAAAAACAATGTTGCAAAAGCACCAGAACACTGAGAGAAAAAATGACAGCACAGCTCCACGCTCAGTTGCTAAAAGGATGGCAAAACGTGTATACGGGACCGTGCAACATCACTGCACAAAGCTTTTGCTTCAGGAAGAAGAGACATAAGTTCGGAGACTGGGCCTTGTTTCCTGGCTCACTTCTCACTCCAGCAGAGCCGTGGAAGCTCTGACCTTAAGGAATAGCCCCTGAGCCTCCTAATGGACATGTAAATGGAGAAGATACAGTAAAAACTCTTACTGATTGCAAATTTATTCAAATGCTTATACAGCATTTCTTCTCTGGTGCATTTCTCAGTAAGGGGAGAGAGACTGCTATGTTACCCGTCTTAGAGAGCATCATTTTTGAGGGGAGAGGCCAGGAACTTCGCTTTCCTGAAGCTGGGACACAAACCCATCTCAGCCCCATTGGCAGCGTTGACAGCAGGTCACCAATCCCAAAGCAGCACAATATTCCAAGGAGAGGGAAGAGCTGTGCTGTTTATTTGCACAATATGTTCAGAAAATTGCTGTACTGTTTTGGAGGGATTAAAGCAGTGAAATCTCAGCAGTTTTATAGCCAACTCCTCTGCCCCACAAATCAAATATGAAACAATTTAGCAAAGCCCTGCTAAATTAACAGGTGCACTCAAACAGACACATTTCCCACTTGCAAATACTGGACACAAAGCTGCACTGTTCAAATTCAGATTTATTCCAGATTCCAAGTGTGAGCCTGTGTTTCTTCTGTCTTTCGTCCCCACTCAAGTGATCTTGAATCTCAAGAAAACTCTAGCATTTGCAAAATGCATCAATCCCACTTTATAGGTGGGCAGACACAGGCACAGAAGTGTGAGGTCAGGTCTCAAGGGATCTCTTTTCTAGCTGCCAGTTGTAAGCATTATTTATTCTCCCTTCTGGATGCCCTAATGTGAGTTGCACAGGACATTTGAAAATACAACCATTCCAGATTTGGTGACTAATAAATCTAACCCAATGTTCATTTTATAAATATATATACATATGTGAATATATATTCTAGGGGAAAAAAAAACCCCAACCACTCAATGTTCTCACACAGCTTTCCTGAAATGACTCATTCTCTCCTATTTATTTGCTGTCTTGCTGCCAAAACCTGTTCACCAATTGCCACCCTTCATTTCTGCTCTACTCAGTTTTCACCCCAAAATGATTATAACAAATGACTGGCGGTGGCCTCATGACATTTTTTTTAAAGCATTAGCTCCCATCCCTTTATTTTATACAACAAACCCCACATAATTCCCATTTGCAAGAGAAGACATTCTGCTTTTATCAAGGCAGACCTTGTGCCATCCCTGTTGCTAAGGGGATGGAGCAGTGTCAAACACCTGTTAACTCCCTACGTGACACCGATCACAAAAAGAGAATGTCAAGGTAAGAGAAAAGTAATAAAAGTCAATCCCTAAACTCTTCAGCCCAACAGATGAACAGTGATGCTGAGCTTCCAGAGCTCTCAAATGTCACTTTTTTACAGTGGAGAGCTGCACTAGGATGGGGATGCAACGTTAGTTTTGATTGACTCAGTCGATAAAGGGGCTGGAGAACAAGTCTTACAAGGAGCGGCTGAGAGAGCTGGGGTTGTTTAGCCTGGAGAAGAGGAGGCTGAGGGGAGACCTCATTGCTCTCTACAACTACCTGAAAGGAGGTTGTGGAGAGGAGGGTGCTGGCCTCTTCTCCCAAGTGACAGGGGACAGGACAAGAGGGAATGGCCTCAAGCTCCACCAGGGTAGGTTTAGGCTGGACATTAGGAAAAAATTCTTCACAGAAAGGGTCATTGGGAACTGGAACAGGCTGCCCAGGGAGGTGGTTGAGTCACCTTCCCTGGAGGTGTTTAAGGCACGGGTGGACGAGGTGCTAAGGGGAATGGTTTAGTGTTCGATAGGAATGGTTGGACTCGATGATCCGGTGGGTCTCTTCCAACCTGGTTATTCTATGATTCTATCATTCTATGATGCATCAGCTACAGGAGCACTCAGTGCTGCAAATCCTCTCCTGGCTGCTACCTCAGAGATTCCCGTCCCCTCAGTGCAAAAAGCAGCAGGCTTACGCACCTCTGTGGCACGGAGGTGACTCCTACTTTGCACAGGGGCAGAACCAGGCACTTCATATGGAGCAGCACTGCAGTAGCTAAAACATGGGGCTTGAAATCCCACTATACCCTGGCCCACAGCATCGAAAGCAGCAGAAGCAGCTCACGTGCTCATTTCTCCTGGGTAGATAAGCTGTATGTTGTGCTCTACTGAGACTTACTGGAAAAAACCTCGGGTGCTAAACCTCTGCTAGTAAGAGATATAATTATTATGTCTGCAGTCACTTCTGCCACGTTTCCTCCTTCCTCCACTGGTTGTCAGCACTGCGCTGTGCTGCAGCAGCCTCCAGCTGTGTCCTCTGCCCCGGGGAGGCTGCCCTTGGTGTATCTGGAGGTGCTACTTGGTGAAGATGCTCTGCAGCTCAGGGATGCTGTCAGAGCCTTGCTCCTTTAGGCCTCATGTCCCAGCAGTCTGAGCTCAGCTGGATATCGCTGGTGTCTGTCAGGTCAAGGAAAGAAGTTGGGGTACAGAGTGCTCCCTCTGTCTCAGCAAAGCACACGGGCACAGTCCCACCCTTCTCACCCAGAAACGTCAAAGTAAACGGGGCCTGTAAAAGACTTGAAAAATGTCAAATTCAAGAAGAAGAATTGAAATTTTAGAGAAATTTCTTCAGAAAGTGCCATCTGTAAGCTGCCCCCCTCTTTCACCACCTGGAAATAGAAGGGAGCTCACCTTTCCCTCTCCTGAGTTGTCTAAACTCAGCCATCCTGACAGGTTGCTGTCACTACAGGGAATACAACCTGTGGGACAGTGATCACTTCTGCGGGGAGTCCTCTGCGTCTGACAGCAGTTCTTCAGCTGTGCTTGTAACGTGGGCCCAGCCACTGCCTCCTGATCTGGAGGGGATTCAAGCACAATGCTGTCTGCAGGACGTCTCAGAACTAAAACAAGCACCGACCAACATAGGCTGCCCCAGCTAGCAGCGCACATCTCCACTAGACATGCTCCTGCTTGGCCTTCTTACAGTCACTTTATACGGAAATGGATGCCAGGAACCAACTTTGTTTCCTGGCTCCACTGTCTCTGCAACGCCTCAGACCCTGGAAGTACTGCCCGAGTACCTGCTGCCCAAGAACTCTGTCAGCTCCTGTATCACTTTCTTGGAGATGAAATTAATCCGTTCCTACTCAGAAAGGTGTTGACAGCAATGATATCCTTGTACCCAGCAGTCAAAACTGCTGCTCTCTTCCTACCAAAACATATTTGGCTTTTCCGATTCTGCTCTTACCTCTCTTTGAAAAGGGTTCTTGGCTCTTACAATGGCACAGCAGCTCCAGGGTTACCTGTGGCTCATCCCCCTGCTCTCCTGCAGTGTAAACCATAGTGTTGAGGACTTACTACATCCTCCTCCTCTTGCTAAAGAAGCCACTGAAATTACAGAATCACCGAATCATTCAGGTTGGAAAAGACTTTTAAGATCATCAAGTCCAACTGTAAACCTAACACTGTCAAGTTCACCACTAAACCACGTCCCTAAGCAGCACATCTACACATCTTTTAAATACATTCAGGGATGAATCGCCTGTCTCTACCTGGGAGAGAGTCTGATTCCTCACTTCTCGAAGGACTCTCTCACACAGCTGCTCTGAGCTCACCAGCCTCAGCTCTGTGTTTTCATGGGCATGAAAAGATGATGCTGGCAAAAGTGGTAAATTTTCCTAGATAACTTTGTAAAAATGTCAGGTTTCTGCAGCTGGTTGCTGCCTTCCTCCCCAGAGGTGGCCCAGTGTCAGAGCTGCTAAATATATACAGCTATGTAAATATTTTATTTTATTTCAGTCTTGTGATAATGAATATTTTAGCAAGACATTTTGCTGTTATTTTCTTGTCTCTCTCCCTCCTCAGGTAAGTGACCAGCTTGAAGAGTTTAGTGGCTAAAAATGGATGAAACATTTGAAATACTATGCACACCAACAACACCATGTTCAATGCATAAAGCCAGCTGAAAGAAATCCATTATTTATTAGCTCTGTGCCTTTATCAAGCCAAGCTCAAAGTGCACTTCAAACGAGATTCTTCAGAGGTGCTGCTCTTGACTGCCTTGTTCACTATACTCTAACTTCAGAGGCAAAAAATTAATTATTTTTTTCCTGCTGATCATATATTCCCTTTAGCATTGCGGCTTCTAACCTCCAGGCTGTGACCCCACCATGCAGCCTGAGGGCTTTGAACATTTTTCTCATTTTACATTTCTTGTCTTTCTAGTGAAACAGATTTTTTCTGTGGCACAGTACCATCCAGCAGCTCTTGCTCTCTCTGAATCCTCAAGGCACAAACATAAAAGGAGTCTGGAATATACCTGACCCAGCCAGGCTGGGCACCCAGCCATGCCATTTGGAACACAAACGCTCCTTGTCAAGCACACAGTTGCTGCATAGACATCAAAGACTTGCCTGAAAACACAGCCCACAGCAGCCTTCTGTCCCCTCTCCCCCACAAAGCGGAGCTTCCAGCCCTGTCCTGCCCCTGCAGACACTCACGGCAATCCTGCTCGTCAGACTTGTCCTTGCAGTCTTCATCCCCATCACACTTCCAGTTCAGGTGGATGCATTCACCATTGCCACACTGGAACTCATGAGCTGCGCAGGTGTTGAGGGACTTGGCATCGTAGCCACACTTCTCTATGGACTCATCCGACTGATCCTCACAGTCTGGCTGGTTATCACAGACCCACGGCTCTGGGATGCACACGCTGTTGTTGCACTGGAACTCGTTGGGCTGACAGGTCAGAGGGGAGCATTTTCTTTCATCACTGCCATCCCCGCAGTCATTGTCACCATCACACACGAAGATGATGGAGATGCAAGACTTGTTACTGCACTGGAACTCATTGGGAGAACAAGCTTGGGAATAAAAGCAAAGAGGTGAGCTGTGAGATCTCCAATCTAGCCCCCATCGTGTCAGCTTTAACACATTAGGAATGTCTGAGACAGAGGAGGGCAAGGGCACAAAAGCATTACCTTGGCTATCTTAACCCAAAACATTTTTCCCCATGGTAAACTACATGGCAAGGGGCAGGTGAAGAGGCATTGGTCACCTCCCCAGCAGTACCACCAGATGCTTTTTCTATAGACCATGGGTAGCCCTGAAGATGAGGGGGCTACAGGGCTGCATGAACTGCAAATGACAGGTAGGAAAAGTGGGGGGCAGCTGCAGGGCTGCCCTGGTTGAGGCAAGGGCAGCTAAGCAATCCCTGGTGTGATATGGGGTGAGAGCACGGAGAGAACAGGGAGAGGTGTGCCGGCAAGTGCTAGTGGCCTTGCACAGTGCTTCGCTTTGCTCAGCAATGACATTACCAGCTTCCTGACTTTCACAAGCACAGAATCAGGTTTCAGGATTTCACAGTGTGCCTGGTTTTGGACATATTAAGTGGGATGTGTAGGGTAAATATTTAGTGAGTCGAGCATCAATTTAGCTGCAATCTGCCAGTAAGGCCCTTCAGAACACGCTGAATGCCTTCCCTGGAAATCACAACTCAACATTAACATACAAATGAGGCATTTGTCAGATAGGAAGCTATCTGACAGTACTCTCCTCTGAAAGCCTAATGGACAGCTGAACCAGAGAAGCCTGCTCAAATTAAACATTCAGGTACTCCCACAATGTGCAGTTCACAGTTGCTTTATTTCATCAAGGTGTGAGGGAACCAAAATCCTGGAAGAAATTCTCCTTAAGTACTTTTAGGTAGTTACTTAAAAAAGAAACCCGCTTCTGCAGTTTCAGCTATCTACAGGGAAATTAGAGCTTTGATAACTTACAAGTGCAATAAAGATATACAAATAAATTACCATGAACATTTTTTTTCTTTTTACATTGCTCTTGAGAGTCTCTGTCTTCAGAAGCAGCACTATTTACTGTCCTATCTGCAGAGCCCCTGTGACAAACCATACAGCTCAGATTGTACTGTTTGCGGCAATGGCAAGTGCATCTGGAAAGCAGCAGAATCTTTGTAAAAGGGATGTCATATACCAGCTTTCAGCCAATGACAGAAGTCCAGTAGTATTCTGCTGAAATACTGTCTGTTCTATACCTAGGAATGAAAGTATTTATCTAGCAATTAAGAACACGTTCACTTGCAGAATTGCTGGGCTCCGCGTGTTAGCCTAAGCAGCCTGCAGTTTTATATCACTGTGACAATATATGTACTTCTCTCCTGCTATGTGCTCTGTCCCATTTCATCTCAGGTTTTCCAGATGTTACTGTGTCAACCAGAGTAGCAATCTGCCTAATTACAAGGAAAAGAGGTTTGCCTTCCTTGGTGCAATGCTACCAGGCACTGGCTAACACCCAAGCTCCCTCCCACAGCTGCACACTGCTGCGTGCCCAATTTCACATCAATAATTAAATGCAACAGAGTGTCATCAAAGGAGCACCTAGTGTTAAGACACCGAAGTATCATTGAGTTCAGGCAGGTTGCTCAGGCTCCTCCTGTACTCAGGAAAGCGTTTTGGATATAGAAAGATGCCCTCAACAGGCAACTCCTGCTACCTAACCTCGGATTAGAACTGTCCCTTGGAGAGGCTAATATTTCTCCTCTCCAAATAGAGGGAACTGAGATCAGACAACTGACATTAGGAGATTAATCCCTGTCATAAGTACCTGAAATAGGAGTACAGTCCAGTGGAGAAACATCTAAAACCCCCTCTTTTGCACAGCAGAATTAAGACCATTAAAATGCTCTGTTTTTCACCCAAATTCTGCTCTTTTTCTTCATTGAGCATGCTTTTCTATCATTATCTCATAACTAGGAATAAAATAATCTATTAATCTTACTGATCAGTACACAGTTGTATGATCTAATACTCTCTGCAGATCATGCATCATAAGGAACTGCCAAGTAGAAACTTAAGGCACAGTTACCACCTTGCCACTCTATTTGAAAAAGGAAGTGAGAGACAGGACTATTTCTAGGACTATATACAGTTTCTGTAACAGATTGAGGCTGAGAAGAAGAAATTGCTTTTCTGGCATTATTTTGATGAATCTCAGAAACAGATGAGTGTGCAAAATTCTGCATAGTCCTTTGATCCCTAATTTTTGGGCAAGGTTGTAATGATTTGCACACTCCAAATGTGCATTAATTTTTCTTCCCCAACTGTAATGAGCCTATCTTTTTTCCCCTCATTGTTTTCCTGGTCCCACCTCAATCCCTCCCTTCTGCCTGTACGCATTTCCCCTCAGAAATCTGCTGCATTAGCAAATTAGTGACTGATAAACACGTGTGGGATACAGACAATGGAAATTTGCACAAAGTTTGTTGTGAATTCTCCTTCTCACCACTGCAGCCCTTAGGTGGGGATCAATCTCTACAACTCACACGGCACCAGCACGGACAAGGCATCACCTGCACTGGAGGCAGAAATGAAGCTCTTTGCTCTCCTATCTTCCTGCTGCAACTACAGTAGCTACATGCTGCTGGGACAAACAGTAAGACCGCTGCCACTGTGCCATGTGATAAGAAGGCTGTGGGACAGCACCAGAGCTGTCACAGGGCCATTCCACTGCGTGCACTAGCAGCCAGTGTCAGTGCCAAATGGAAGCACACGGTCCCTTGCTACAGAGGGCTACTCAGGGCACCTCCTGGTGAACTCAAGCAATAAAAATGCCCTTTTCTTTATTTACAGACCTAATGACCATCTCCAGGCCAGCTCAAGTGGGACAGTTCCCTCTGGGTCACACATGGCTCCAGCAGAGACCTCTGTCTCCCTGTGCAGCTGGCTCTCCTGCTGGCCAGGGAAGGCAGATAACACCGCAGTTCCTCTCCCACTTCGTTATCCTCTCTGACAGCTAAAATCCGCAGGGCATGCCAGGATAAAGCAAAGTCTGCAGCTCCTAGCCACTTGGGGACTCGCTCTGGCACAAACAGCTAACAGAGGAGAAAAGCTCCTTACAATCCCTCTGTACCTAGGCAAGAGTCAGCATGCTCGTGCTCTTCGAGGTCCCTGCTGCATGGTTTGGTGCTGGTTTAAAGAACTGAATAAAAAGCCGCACTACAAATTATCTTATATAGCACCTGGAGAGATGAGGATGGGGAAGTAAAGTCCCAGGGACAGTTTACTTCACATCTCCATTCATAAACCTGTCAGGGTACCCAGGTAGTCCCACCACTGCAGCATTTTACTGCCTCCAGAGCATTTCAATAGAAAATGTGTGAACAGTAATTAAATGATCGCAATTTGTTTGCATTCTCTAACTTTACTGCCTGTCCTATTGCAAGCTTATTCGTGCAAAACAAAGGAAACAAATATTAGCTTGCTTTCCCAAGTGCCAAAGAAATGAATAAATATCATACTCTGTGGTGCAAAACCTACTCCAAATATGAAGCGATCCCAGCAGAAAACTCGGAAATGTTTGTCAAGAAGTGGTGTTTAACCAACAGGCTTCAAAGCAGTAAATCAGCACAATTACAAAAACAGTTTTGTAGAGTACTGTCATCTGTTAAGATTCTTCCAAGTTTTAGGAAGCAAAATACCAAACCTAAATGAGTGTACACGTGCTTTGGCCCACAGACAATGTATACCAGAGGTGTTCTGCATTCATTTCTGCCTTGTACTATATACCAGTACATGGAGTGTAATTGCCTCACAGCCTCCAGCTGCAATCCTATCCCATCTCTTGAGGAAAGCAGAGCAGAAGTTGTCTTTGGACAAAGGAAATAAGAAAAGAATAGAGAGAAACTGCTGCTGTGGAGTTAGTGCTTCAGTACCAGCTGGCTCTCTTCTGCTCGCAGCCAGGATTTAACCAGAGGCTTTAGCGAGCAGCCTGGTGCAGTAGGGACAATCTTAGCTCAGGCACTGCACCAACAAATAAAAGATAGTTCTAGCAAATGCTTTTAAAGTAGAAAGTAGAATGATGTAAAGATACAGGGCACTCTGAGAACTAATTCAAAAGTATATATTTGTACATAATGTTTCTGCAATGGACACCTCCGCCAGGCATAAATCCTGAAGTCTGGATAAAACTCAAAATATGAAATGTTTGAAATATTTTGGATATCCACCATTAACAGGAGCTGGGAATTATGTACAATGGACTACAACTACTGCCTCTGCTTAAGTTTAAAGATTTTTCTAGCTTTTCAGTAAGAGTCAGATATTTAATTTATCACTCTCCTCCAAAAAGTCAGTTTCACTTGAAATTACATGAGAGGCTTAAAGGAATATAACTGATTGGTAAAATTTTTGGTAAAGTAGATAACAGCAATTACTGATGCTGAAGACAAGAAAATAAAATACGCTATTACACTGCATTTTTCTGACATCCACCCCAAAGCAACTTAAAAGTGTGGCTCAGAATTTCTGGTTTGCTTAAATCTCATAGTGGATCTTCTAAAGAAAGCAAAGGATGATTTGCACATGCTAACATTTACATCAGGGAGAGAGAGAGCTGCTGTTGATTTCTCACTGCTGCAATGCTGGCAGGAGAGGCTGGTGGACTTCAGAAACTCTCCTAAGCTGAGGATCTGAGCACCCGCTGGCTGCATAAGCGGAACGCCTGACCTCTATCTGCCCAGGTATTCTGTATGAAGTACAAACCCAGCTACCACAGCCCACAGAAATTAATTTCTGAGCTGGACCATGGATAAGGAGGTCAGAGTCCAGATGGGCTAAATCAAGTTGGAACTCCCAGGCCAGTTACCAATGCTGTCATCATGTTATTTTTTACTTAACATGTATTTATTTTCAGGCTTAATTGTACATAAATTATTTGTTTTGCCTGCAGACAATTGGTGTACTTACCAAACACCTGAATATTTCATACAGATTTTCGGTCAGACACCAGTCTTTAAAGCATGGATTCATGCCTAGAAGGACAATTTTCCCATGGAAAGCTGCCTTCCAGGAAGGACAGCGTAAGAGATGGAGGTAAATGAAGATGACCTTGAAGCGCATTGCTCTGAAAAAATGACAGGCCTCCCACGGAGGGAATAATGCAGCTGAATTGCAGTCTCACTACTAACAGTGGTTGTTGCTATGGTGATTGATACCGAAAAGCCCATATAGATGAAGACTGTAGAAGGAATAGTAATTCCTGATATTGTTCAAATCACTAATGTAGCTAAGGAGCCATGTCACGCACTCTAGCAAATTAATATTTGCATGCGCTTGCTTCCTTTGCCACACTGCTCTCCTCAAACACAAATGAGTTATTTTTCCATTCTCTGCAGCAGTATTTGCATAGTATTAGTTAATTATATTGGAGCAATCAGATGCCAAAGCCCCTGCTGATAAATAATGGTTGGTTCAAAAATGATTTACTGATTTACAATATATTTCCTGAGAATAGTATATTCATTCAAAGCGGTTTAATTTTCTGAAAATAGAATTAATTACGACCCCACAATTTATGAAGAAAAGCAGCTTACATACAAAAGGTATGCACACCCTGAATTTCTTCCCTGTCTTTTATCTTACTTATGTGCAATAAGGTTGTTAGCTTGTATTTGCAGTCCCCTCAATTTTACTTCATATTAGGAAAGCGTTAGGAAGTTTATCACAGGTTATTCTGGTTAAATGACTGAAAGCAACCTCAATTAAAGAACAAATGAGTCCAGCGTAGAGGATTTAGGGGAAAACCAAAATAACTTGGGAGGAAAAAAAAGGATGGTCAGAATGCCTATGATATTGTGCAGCTTTCTGCTAAAATCCAACACAATTCATGGGGATCTCAGGGGGGGTAAAGAGCTATCACTACTATTTTCTGATTAGAATATAATCAGCTGAATCACATTAGTGAGGTTTGGTGCTAGTAAAAATTTTAATGGGGAAAAACCATGTGGGCATGTGTTCCGTGTGTTTCTTTTATAACTTTGAAAATTGGAACCTGCATGGGACCCACTCGCTCCTGTTCCCTCAGACATGACTTGCTTACTAAAATGGCAGTTTTATAAATTACACTAATTTGGCAAATCCCTCAGAAACAGCTGGTAATATCCATGAAACTCACTGATGCTCTAATATTATCACACAAAATCCATAATTCTAAGGAATAGATGAACATACTTCCAGCACCCAGAAGAGAGCATTACTGAACAGGGCCTTGATCCTGTGACAGGACACACAAACCCCCCATTTACTGCACACGGAGACCTCTTGGATTAAGCAGAATTCCCTGTGGTTATGAGGATTGCCCGCACAGATCTTCCTGCATGACCAGGAGTTAATTTTGCCATGGCACGGTTTAAATCACAGATACTTTGCCAGGAAAAGCCTACTCCATAGGTCTCACCTTCCATCCATTGGTAAGACTTCACCTCTGGTCATCTCAGAGGGACAGGAGCTGCCTGTTTATACCTCCCTGCTTTTTCCATTGCTTTCTGGTTTCTTGTGTCCGGCTCAGGAGATAGACTCTATCAGAATCTTAAAACCTACACTTCAGACATATTAGCAAATGAAGCACAATTTGTTTCATTCCTAGCAAATCTGCAAACTCTCCTTTTTTTTCTCACTGGAAAAGGCAAGGAATTAAACCCCATGCCTGTTGGTCCACAGCTAATGTTGCTGGCCTACCACTTCCCCCTGACCCACACATTCCCAAGCAGAGTTTCATCAGTTAGAACTGTTCCACCAGAATCAATCAAGCCTTTTATACTGCCATAAATAAGAAGGGAATCCTGGAGGTGTGTAGCAATTTACAACACTGATCTTTGTTGAACGCAGATAAGGAACAAGGGAGCAGCAACTGACACTACAAAGCTACGTTCACTGCTAATGCTTGTGCAGGTACCCTCAGGTCATGAAAAGTGTACACACCTCAAAAGCACTTGTGGAGAAAGGAAGTCTGAATTCTCAGGTAGAATTCCCTGTTGACAGAATCGCTACACTGACCTGTCTGTGAAAAACAGAGAAAGGAAAGCCACACTGGCCACTCCTGAGTGACATTTCTGAACAGAGGGGCCAGACAGGTAAGGCAGAGAGAAAAGCCTGGATTCAGCCCAATCTGGCAGCTACAGCAATGGATGGTGCACAGGTTTTAACTCATCTGAGCAATGAAGGACGAAGCAGTGCTCATGTTACGAGCAATGAGGTCACTGCCCCGTAAAATCTCCACTTCCATTAATTTGCATTGCTAGATGGGAATTCTCTGTAAGAGGAGGTATTTGTTCTTCTTGCAGCTTGCTTCACTATTAGACTTAAATATTAATTGCATTTAGAACATGGCACTATTAACTCTTCTGGAGCACAGATAAAAGAAGAAAACACTGAGAGCTGTCATGCCTCACACTCCCAGTCTACCCAACTGTCTCTCACATTCCTCCAGGAGCAGAGATACAAAATGAGTTTGAATGTAGGTGAAATAAAAGCTAAAAAGGATGTTTTTGAAATCTAAGTTTGCAAGGCAACAAATCTGAAGGGATGAATACTTTAAAAAAAGAAGCATCAAGGAGACAATGAGACGACTGGCAGGATTCAGTGTAGCCAGACTTAAGGTTATGTGTACAAACACAAGATCAAGTCTAAAAAGACAAGACCATTGTGGTGGTTTGGGGAAGGGGAGAGGTAACAGACTTCTCAGGCAACAACTAGCCCCTAGTTATTTTCACATACGTGATATGAGGGACACGGCTACCATTTGATATAAACAGTGTACCCATGTAATGTACCCACAACTCCACAAAAGAATGGCAACTCTTTTTAGAAAAAAGGTCTTAGATTTTGTACTCAAATGGAAAATCTAAGCACCAAGCAACGCTCGCTGCAATTTAAAGTATAAGGTTTGTGTGCAAGCTGCACTCACTTTAATAGCAGTGAGACTTCTGTAGCATTAGGATTTGCCTTTCAGTTTCTACGGCTTTGAAATAGAAGGCAGTGCTTTGCTTGATTTGGACTGCGTGAAGATTTGATTGTACGACCAAATTCTTCATGAAGAATCAATTCAACAACACAAACAATTATCTTAAACCTTTTGGAAAAAATAAGTGTATCAAAGTGTATTTTATTTTATTGTCAGCTAAACCGTCTCAGCTATATTTTACAAAATACCCAAACGTCTTTGCAAAAATAAGCGAAGTTAATCCAACCATTACATCTTCCTCTGTAAGAAAGTAGCATACTTCTGCCACCAAGATAACTTTCAGCTGTTGTTTTATCCATTAATGTGACTCATAAACTAGCTTTTTTTGGTTTTGCATCAAATGTTACACGGTCCTGCGTAGGACTGTGCTGAATTCAAGCTAACTAATTTTGACGCAGTCTTCAGATCATATGCTCAGGAAACATAAATGTTAAGCAATCATTAATTAGCGTAACACATATGTACCAGTGGCCGCTGAAGGAAGGAACTCCTACCCACGTATCTGCCACCATAACAGGATTGTTGGCACTGACAGCTAAAGGAGGTTTCCCTTAATAAAACTAAACAGATTCTTGCTTTTCAGATGAACAGGCTCAGAATTGTATCTCCATTCTTATGAAAAATGCAGTTCAGACACATGAAATACAATCATATTTGGCAATAAGAGATGCAATTTCTTGGCCATTTCAACTCCAAAAGCACTAACTGTTGAAAGAAGATAGATATAACTACAGGTTAATTTTTGCTCCTCTGGCAGTATGACACGTGAGATGGAAAAGAAGAATCAGAGACAACTTCTCCAGCTAAGGTACAGGAAGAGCAGCAGGACAAAGCTTTTCTGTGCGAGCACAGGTAACATGCAGCCCAGTAATATAAGGCATTCATTTTAACTACGCACAGATCTTTGTACAAAATCAGTTCTTTCAAACCACTCTTCCACAATTCTGTGAAAAATTATCATTTGAGGTGTGCACATGTGTGCTTGCAGTGTGTTCTTTTCATCTATTCTTTTTCCCTAGCGGACCTTCAGGGAAACACTCTAAAAGTGCCAAATTCTAAATTGTCTTGGTTTTATTTTGTGTTTTCATGTACTACGCTTTAAAGAATAAATTATTCACGCAACATACCGATAGAGAAAATTCATCTCTAACTGAAGGATCAACACAGAGCAAATGTGCCAGAGGTCACCACCAAAGCCTGCTGATGTAAGCAAAGCACCACTCAGCGCTGGAAAACTCCATTTGCAGAATGTTTCATGCGTCTGTTCTTTTTAAAATCTAAGCTGAGAAGACAGCAGCAGGGAAAACAAAGCCATTTTGCCATAAACTCCTGCAGGTAAAGCCCTGGCACAGCTTAGGCCATGGCTTTAAGGTTTAATTCTCGACTTAAAAGCAGTCTTACCTCTAACCTAAGTTCAAGTATTTTACATTTAATTACAAGCATTCAGTATATTGAAAATTCAACTACCTTAATTTTTCCTGTTAGAGTCCAGTTAAAGGTAACTACCAATATAATTTTTCTTGCTGTTTTGTTCTGGAGGAACTCAGGACAAATATGATTATGGGCTGAGATTTTTCCTAAATAACAATGGGGATTTTTCTGCAATTACTACTGCTTTTGAAGGAGCTCTAATACTTTAAGCAGTGATAAAGTGGCAGCTGTACATGTTTAATTTCTGAGAGTCAGGGCATAATACACAAGCATTAATCCCCCCAGCTGTCCAGTAATTAAAAATCATGTAAAGCCCAGAGGATATCATTGCTGTGCTACCTTATTTATGAAGAATCTTCATTTGTTAAATCTATAGTCATTTTCTTTCCATTCTTGGAAATAATTGTAAATTCCTCCACCACGGCAAGTGTACTCAAGTTACAGCTATCTTCTATAAAATGACAGGAATTTTAGGGTAGCTGTATGGTTTTTCATCATATGCTGAAATAATAATGAATAGTGATAGTAGATAAATATTTCCTCTACAAGCATGAATGGAATACTACAGACTTTAACCTCATTAAAATCGGTGTGTTTCTCAGAGAGAATATATGGCAAAATCTGATCCTTTGGCTTTGATTTCCCTCTGAGGTGACTGAGGAACACTACATCCCTGCGCACCTAGCCTGTTAATGAAGGTAACAAACAGAATTCATAACTCTGACAAAAGCATATGTTAATCAGGCTCCAAAGGAAGTTAAAATTAGCGCTACCTTATCACCAAGTAAAATGTCTCTGTAGTATCTGTGGAGATTTGAAATGAACAGAACATAGTACGGTGAAGTCCCCGCTGGTAGCACTGGCAGTGTGACTCGGTGTGACTTTACTGCATCAAGAAGAAAATGATACTGAGACAACATGATGCTCCTTGGTACAGGACAATGATAAAAGATAACAGAACAATTTAACTGTCAACAGAAAGGTCACTTCATGTGCGTGTGGGTGCAGGAGCACTGTGAAGGAAGGTGGCTTTAAATCAGCTTGTAATTTCCCCACTTTAGCTGGCTCATCACCAGGTGGATCTGCTGGAGGGATCAGACCAGCTTTAGCCTGCTTTTATATTCTTCCTTCTGCTAGTGGTTCTCAGGTGGCTTGAGGGCTATTGAGCAAGGCATTGGAAAGAGCTGAACCTGAAAGATTTCTGTGCTTGGACCTTCCAAGGAAAGGACCCCTCACTTGCAAGCACTGCTGCTTTTCATAGAAAAATCACATATGTGCCTGGAGTTTCGCCAGAATAGAGTAAGTGAAAATCTTCTGCCCTGAGGATCTTGTAAGTGATATATTGGCCACAGAAATGTGAAGGCTGTTTTAAAAAAAAAAAAAAACCCTAAACAACAAAACTTCACCCAGTTTGTTCAGTTTTAATCTGGATATCGTATCACAGGGCTGAAAATCTAGAACTAATTTGAAGATATACGGTCAGCAATGAAAAAGCCAGACAGACCAGGGACCAAAAGAAGATGCTCTCAATAATGAGGCTGCCACTGCCATGAGACTGCAGCAGGCATTACTGGCTCTCATGCTTGGACAACTTTATGAGATCAGCACTAGTACGTCTGTTACCTGCACCATTTCCCATGGATCGCTGTTTCTGTACTACAGTTAGGCAGAATAAATCATGGTATGGAAGAAAAAGCTTATTATGCTATCACTGTACAAATGAATACATCGCTTCACTGTACCAGACTATTGTGAAAAGGTAAAATTGTACACTTCCAGCTTTGCATCTGCAAGATGACTTTCATATGGGTGCAAGAAAAGGTCCAGGTAAGAGCCAGTAACACAATCAGAAGGGAGGGGGCCAGAGATTTGTTCTCTGTTGGTCATCTCAGAGTTCTGTCAGCAGGAACAAGCGATGTGTGCATTAAAGGTCTATAATGCCCATTTCAGCTGTTAAGAGTGGCAGCTCTTCTGTTCTAAATGCATGTCAAAATCCTCTTTGCATTTTTTGAGTGGGTGACAAAACTACTTCATATGTCTCTTAGCAGAGACGCAACAAGTTCTGAAGTAGTTAGTGAAGTCCAGACTGACCCTGAGCTGTGATGCTTTAATTACAGTCTCTCATATTTAATTTGTCTTTTTAGTCTTAGTAAACTCACTCCTAAGCTTCTCCAATCAATTGTGGCAAAGGTCAGGTACACTGGGAGCAGAAAACCTCAGCCACGGAAATAAGAAAGCAGAAGCCAGCACCTCCAACCCAGCAAATTCAGGACTGCTGTTACATTATTAACTGTTCATGTCTATTTTAGAGAACTAAACCTGACCTATGACTACAACACACTTAGTACTGTAAAGACACAAATTACTTCTGCTCCAAAGAACTGCAAAACAAGGTTTCTTTTTATATACTCTCTTGTTTTTAAAAAGGCAGATGTTTGCATTTTCAAAAAATGTGCATTGGAAGTTAGCAGTGGACTTAAAGCCTACCTGCTGGAAGTAAATTATTTAGGAAGACAGGCACTCAGCTACCTACGTGCAAGGATTAACATCCGTAATTAATCTCTGGTGCAATTACAGCCTGTGCAGACACAAATCTGGATCCCTAATCCCTACTAGTGCTTTATCTGCTGCAGGTTAAACAATTCACAGCTTCCACTGCTTCCTTAGGAAGCTCTCTCATAGGATGAAAATTGCACCATTTTTCCTCCTTGTTCATGGGTGAACACCGCCACCGAAAGTGCTTTCCCATCCACTAATAACACATTCCAAGCAGTATGATGGGGTCCATGCCTAGACTGCTTATGAGAATAAGAGCTTTTCTAATACTGGTTCCAGTTTTTCTTGAATGGATTTCACTTATCAAATTGTTGTTCTTCACTCTAGACGTGGCAAACAGGACCCTTATTTCAGATGAGCACAGTTGGCTTTGCTTACTCCTAAGGCTAGCATTGCACAGGGCTAGGTTGTACAGGGAGAGATGAGGAACTCAAAAGAAATACATGACTTAACCGTTGTTTGAGATTATTTGGGTTTTTTTCAGCATAGCTGCACTCAGTTAAGTCCAGAGCTTGCTAACTGCAGCTGAGCCCTTTATCTAAAGGGGGTTACAAGGTTACACAAGGACAGCATCCAAGACTGAGAGTTCTCTGCTTCTTGTCACTACTGTGACAAACCTTATTCAGACCACACAGGGCACCAATTGAGACAGCAAGTCTTCAACAGTGACCAGAGGCAAAGGAGAGGGATGTGGAGCACCAGTTTGATTTCCATTTGTGCAAGATGATGCACCAAGGACGCGGCTGGTACAAAGCACAACGTAGAACGCAATCCAAACAGAAGATTCTCCTATTCATATCCTATACTTTTGCCCCCAGATTTCTGAACAGCAGCCTTCTCTCTCCTGCTGGCTGTGCCAGTACCAACACTGACTATGCTGGATAAATTTCACATTGATTCAAAAAGCAATTAAATATTTCTGAGAAGAAAAAGCAATCAAGAATTATCAAATCCAGAACAATATCTGAAAAGTAAGTTGTTGAAGGTCAGAAGCAGACATAGGAGAAAGAATTGCAACCCACTCACTCTGCTTTTACAGTTTTGTAT
Source organism: Phaenicophaeus curvirostris (assembly GCF_032191515.1). Taxonomy (NCBI): domain Eukaryota; kingdom Metazoa; phylum Chordata; class Aves; order Cuculiformes; family Cuculidae; genus Phaenicophaeus; species Phaenicophaeus curvirostris. Next base: position 33,120,788 of record NC_091399.1, read on the forward strand.
GATTCCACTACCATAATCATTGTTTCCCTCTCCTGCAGTAGATACTCCCTTAACTTGGGCTGCGGACATTTCGACACCGGGACAGGTGCTTGCACAGCCTCAGCACAATCAAACCCTGCCCCTGTATCTGGATACCAGCACCACATTGTTAGTGGTACGAATTACCAATGCAGAAATGCAGGCTCAAGTAATGTTCATGAACTCCCATTATGTTCTTTTGAAGAATTATAACATTAAGAGCCAGTTATTCTTATAAAAAACCAGGACCATCCATAGTTGAAATAGGTTTTCACATTACCTTGAAGTAACAGCTTTATTAACATGGATTTAGAAAGAGCTTAAGGTTTTCCATCTGGGTGTCATCACTCACAATATCCTCAAGTCATCTTCCACTTGTTTATTGCACATGCAGTCTCTCATCACAGAAATTATCCTGAGCACAAACTCCCCTCCAAACATTTATCCACAAAGATGTGCTATTTATAGACAAGTTGGTCAGCTCTGTAAGAGGTGCAGGCTTGGCTGTGACAGGATGCTCTGCTCAAAGGGGCTTCAGGTGATGGTGCTGAAGCCTCTTTTAAAATGAGAACAAAAACCTGTGTGCAGATATTAAAAAAAAAGAACCTGTCTGAACTTAGGGACAATTTTTTTTTTCCTGGTGAGGATACTGAGTGCTGCTGAGATGCTAGAAAACGGATAAAGGAGGATTTGAAACAGAGAAGAAATGGGAATGTTAACCGAGTGTCAGGCTTAGCAAGGTTTATCAGATTTGGATAAAAGAAAGGATAGCTATCAATCCAGCAAGCTCTCCAAGTTTAAACAGCTAACACACTTGTTCTCATCCACGAGGAAAACACCTTAATTTGACAAGTAACCTCACTGAAAATGCTCCCACTACAGCCGTTCAGCAGTGCCTCCTGCTTCCTTCTCAGAATCAGTCTAATGCCTCTGAAAAGAGATGAGTTGACAGATTTTAGGACTGAAGGCTTCTGGTTTGTGCACACATCCAGAAAGCTCCAATTTTGCCTGGCAGCGCCTTCTGCCTGTTCCTCTTGCCAGAGGACGGCCCATCTTACATTGAGATGCAGCAGCGACCCCTCAGCAGAGACTGCTGACGTGCACACCCAGCCTATGTGGGGGTGACAAGCAGTCATAAGGAACTAGACAAAAGTCACCAATTCATTTCACGTGAGTTACCCAACAATCACCAGAAGACAGTAGTTTGTCCTTGGATTAACTTTCCATTTTAAGAACCTGCATGTGCACTAAAAACGTGGAAGATAAGCAAGACTAGAGAAGCTGAAACATCCAGAAGAGAAATGCTCAGCTATTTCCAAATCCATTAATAGCATCATTATGCTGAAATTATGTGGCATTCAGAACATTTTTACATTCATTTTGGGGGTTACCTAGAGCCTTGAAAAAAAGAAGTTCAAAGCAATTTCAAGTAGATTTTTCGTATAAATAAAAGACTCCATGAGATAACTCCTACTGGTGTGAGCAGCAGCAGCATCAAATTAGTGAAGGCAGCTGTAAGTGTAAAAATTGCTTTAATTTCACTAACTCAAATTGGGAGAAGAATAATTTTTTCAATAGGATTTACAATTATCTCCTGAAATTGTCTCTAACTCAAGCCTCTTGTTCAAAGAAAAAAAATGCTTATGCTATTGAGAGAACACCAAGAGATTCATACAGAAAACAAATAAGACTCTTAAAAACTGCCAAAACATCATTACCTAAAAAGACACAGAAACAGGGGACTAAGCACATCACCTACCTACCACACTATAATAATTTATTACTTCAAATCATCCATGCACAAGCACATAATTCCACATGAAACAGGAGGCAATGTAAGGCAACCTATGCCTTTACTTTGTGAGCCAACTCAACTGGAACTGTGCTGCACAAGCTCAGCACAACCACAGTAACCTGTTACTCCATACCTCCCAGTCATATGCAATATGGAATGAAGCTCCTTTGAAAAACTTCGTGTCTAATCTGTCGTTAATTGAATTAGTGAGTTGCATCAAACCTTCATACTGAGATTCATACATAACAAACTGCAAAATAGGTTCATTAACAAGAGCGAGACCAGCAGGTTGACAAAAGTGGTTATTCTCCTCTAGCTGGTACTGGTTCCACCATATCTGAAATAGTATGTCCAGTTTTGTGCCACCTTGACAGCACAGGAAAGACATTCACAACCTGGAGAGGGTCCAGGGGAAGTCTAGCAATATGGCTAGGGTGCTGGAGCATATGATATACAGTGAGGGACTGTGGGAAATATGTTTGGTTAATTTGCAGAAGGTTAGAGGGAAATCTAATTGCAGTTTTCCAGTACCTAAAGGGGAGATGCAGTGAAGCCGGAGGCCAACTCGTCTCAGAAGCGCAGAGCAAAAGGAGAAGAGGCAATGGGCACAAGTTGTAACAAGAGAAAAAGTAAAAAAGGACAAAGAAAAAGTATTCTTAGAACAAGTGGCTAAACACTGGAACAGGTTGCTCAGACAGTAAAATTCAGATAAAATTTTGTTTCATAAAGCTAACTGCAAAGAAATAAATTTATCCTCAGTGTTTTACTCAGTACTTAAAAAGTATTTGATTACACAACTTCAGTGGGAAGATAGAACATGGATTATGAACTGGCTAGATATTAAGAGTTCAAAATTTGGTGAAGAAACATGAATGTATGCTTGCAGGTAACCAACCAATCAACCTTTTCACCAGCAATCTGGAAGTTAACACCGCTGACATCACGTGCAACACCAGAAATATTGATGGATGGGTGAATAACTACACAGAGCATGAGATAGGTTCTTCATAGGCCTGGGATTGTTTGCACACAAAGAATTTAATAATGACAAACAAAGTTAGAGATCAGTATTAGAAAGATGATTTTCTGCACAAACTTTTAAGACTGATATTCCCTAAGTTCTGGTGGTCTGTATAAAAAGAAAGCTGGAAAATCAGCTAGGATACTGAAGGGAGCAACAAAAATGAGTGAAGCATTCATTCAAAAGAAAAATATTTGACAACAAGAAGCATAAAGAGACAGTTTGAGAAATGGCTTAATTACACAGTGTAGGAATTTTCACAGAGGGAAAACACTGTTAAAGAGCTTTTTCTTTCAGCAGAGAAAGGCCTAATAAGAAGCAATGACCATTTAGAGACTGAATTTAAAACAGTTACTGTAAATGTATATCATTCTCTCTCTGTCCAGTGAAACCAACAAGCTATTAATAAAGAAATGTCCAGACCTACGTATTACATCCCAGTAGAAGCTAGCCTTTTTCTCTAGGGCTAGACTCTGCAGGAGGGAGGACATGGTGGTAAGCTGCTGAGATACCACTGAGGAAGCTTTGAACATTATTTAAGTCCTTACCACATCATCTAGGTATTAACCCTTATAATCATGTTCCAAACTGACTAACCATATTCTGCCACAGTAGTAAATGAACACTTAATTCTCCACAGAATTCACTTTATATTCTCCAACTAGCTCCAACTGGAGAATCCTTATTTCCTCTTTGTTTCTAAAATTCACTACTTAGCATTGCAACGTAGAGTGAATTAATCTGTTGGTAGGAAAAGTCATCCCTTTACATGCAATTTGTAATAGTCATTCTAGGACTTTTATAATCCTAAAGGGAGATGTTGCATACGTATTAAAGTATTAATCTAACTCACCAGGAGGGCAACCAGCCTCATCAATACCACTTTCACAATCCTTCTGCCCATCACATCTCCATGACGACGGGATACATTTGTTGCTTAAGTCTCCACAGCTAATTTTTTCAGCTGGACATACTTGCTTGGCTGGGAAAATAAAAAATAAAGAGAAAAAAGGACCAAGTTAAACATAATTCTAGATATTGCTAATATTGTTTGCACTTTTAAGATTATTTATATTTTGTATGGCTCAATCCTGAGACATATTGTAATGATATCCCAAGTCAACATCGATTTTGAGGCACGGCTGTCTACATGTCCCACAACTGTTCCCCCAAAGAGATCACAACGCTATTACATGGGACGGGGAATCAGGTGTATGTTCGGTATTGCGAGGCAATTTATAAATTTAATCATCTAGGCAGATGATAGTCAGCAAACCTAGGAGGGAAGGTGGCAAGCACAAGCATGAACTCGCATGTTAAACAAATATAGAAGTAACTACCTAAATTAAAGGTGACTGTGATCTAAGAGACCCACAGAAGCAAAACCCTCAGTACATATAAGAATACTCTGCCAAATTTATCTGGAACCAAGTAAGTCCTAAGGCTCGTTCTCTTCTAACAATTCTGCACTGCCAAAATTCCCCTTTTTTTTTTTTCATCCTCGAGTGAAGAGCAACAGATCTACATTTATTGTGACAGGACTGCTTGAATGCGTAACGTTCTGCAGTTTCAACAATTGTTTAGAAGTCTGGAATCATCATGCAGTTTGGAAGGATTTGCTTATTAAACAGATCTGTTTATCTCTTTAAAAATTACATGCTTCCAAATAGTCGTTCCATTGGTATTAGTGATGATGAGGTTATATATAGCTACAGGTCTACTGAAAACAGAGGAATCTAAATTCTGAACTAAAACTATCTTTCATATTACCCTGCTCTGGTAATGGTATTTATGCAAAGCCAATCAGCTTCACAAGTACTGAGCAAGAGAGGATGAAAATTGCACTTCTCCACCTGTACAAGAAGGTTGTAGAGGGGCATTTGACAGCCCCAAGGCATCAATCAGCCACTTTAAAAGCGCTGCTACTTAATCCCAGGACTTCTCCATCTTAGCACCTTGAAGTGCTATGCAGTTTCTAGAAGCTGTGGGCAATCAATGCATCAAGAAAAATTAGGTCCTGCCACAGACAGACAGTTCGTAGCAGATGTAATGAAGTTTTAAAACCCTGAGGCAAGGCAGCACTTTGTTGAAATTTGCTCACTGCATACCTAAATAACGTTTATGAATGTTGCACAACCTACAGAACTGCATGATCTGCCTGCCAACGACGGTGCCCCACCACAGACCAGGACCCATGTCCTGCATTTTGCCTCTGACCCTGGTCCCTCTAAGCTGTGGGTTGATAATGTATGACTGCAGGGATGCTCCATGGCGCTGAACACTTGTGTCCTTCCTCAGAAGTTGAAGAGCGTATCTGAAAACTGAGCCTCTTGCCAACTGTGCCAAACGGTGTAAAACAAGGTGGGCACCCTCGAGGAAGCTGGCGTGCCTCGGTGCATATGACATCCCCAGAACTGTATGCCAGGTGGACCAGCATTAAATATGTCCAAGTAATTTGCGGATATAGAATTGGCAACCAGGATCTCCCTCAAACAAGAACAAAATGGAGCTAAAATGGCCCATTGCCAAAGCCTCACAGGTCCCCAGTTACTGACTGTGTTCTGGCAGGAGAAGCCCTGCCCGGGAGGGAACGCAACAGCAGCCTCACCTGACTGCCAGCAGTTCCTCTGAGGAGAGAGATGGTATTCTGAGGAGAAGACAGCAACTTCTGGGACAGGGATGGCCACATGTGACGAAAATCTTAGGGAGGTGACAAGGACACAGCATCTGGCTGTGGGGAAGGGACTCCAGCAACACAGCTGCCTTGTTTTCCAAGGGACCCACCAAGCCATGTCAGTGAATATAGAGGTTTTTGCCACAAATACTGTATAGAGGGATGATGTGACTGGGATCCTCAGCAGCTACCTAGGCTTTGCATTCCTCCAGCAAGGCCTCCAAAGCCTCTCAGCTCTAAGCCACGCAGCTCTACAGCCACCGAAACGCACCTTCCCTCTCCCAAACACCTTCACCACCAAACCCTGGCTGCCGAGGAGCTGATTCAAAGTACCAGACAGGTGGGAGTTTGATGCTGGGCACGGAGGTCACAGTTGTCCCTACCCCGTGCATGGCTGCATAAGATGAGGCATTTGCACCCTGTTGAAAACCTCTTCTCCCCACCACACCATTCAGGGCTGGGCTCCGTGATGAGGTTTGCTTCCAGGTTGCCCCATGCTCTAAACCGAGTAATATATGCTTAGAATACATGAGATAAAAATAACTTTCCTTGCTAGATTTACTACTTCAAATGGATTTCCATGCTTTCGCACTTTGAAAGTTTGTCTCCTGACCACATTTGTGCAGAGCATTCAAGGAGGTTTGTATTGGACTTGCACACTGGGAAAACTGGGAGACCAAAAAATGTCACAAAGACATTTCTTAATCAGATACTAGTCCCTGTCCAAAAAAAAAAAAAATTCTAGTTCTTGTTGCTCAGCCTGCAGTGATGGAAAGGACAATTTGTTTTGATGTCAAAAAGAGCAGATTTTCAACCCCACAGTAAATCTCCATTGAGAATTAGTGGGTCAAGACAGGTGAGAATACTTTCACACACCTGATTTTCAAGAAAGTGAAATATAATTATAAAACGCTATCATAACACAGGGGGATCATTAACCAGCAAAAAGGTTATTTATTGATCACAGTTCAAGTGTGGTCATTATTTTTGCTTGGCTGCTGTGGGCAGGTGCTTAATAGCTTTGGCAAGCTGAAAGGTTGGGAAAGGTATGGGCAGAAGACTCCTATTTATGGAAAGCAATCTCTGTGTTAATCATCATGCTGACAGAGTAATTACAGACATTTAAAAAATGTAAATCAAAGTTTGAGCTTGCAGTGATGCAGCAACAGAAGCTGCTGTTCGTCACAGTTCATCAAATCTCTGCGTTCCAGTGGTTTCTGCACCCAAGCAATCATTGCATGGAGGCCACCAACTTGCAAGCAGATAAGAGATAGGGGATCTTACATAAAACTCAAATCAATATTTTGATGAAAATATTTCTGGTGCTATTTCAGTGAGTTAGGTTTTTTTTTTCCTCTCCCCGAGATGCTGCAGTAGTACAAGTGGATTCAATCTTGTCCACACTATGAAACAGGCTTTCAGCAACTGCAATCCAGACTTAACGTTTCTGTTTCTGCACACTGCTTACACAAATCCAGGCCTTTTGAGCTGACATGACCAAAATGTTTACTCTTCCTACTTTCCTCTTCATCCACCCAGACAGGAAAGGGTTAGTGCTGTATGTGACAGCGAGTGCTCTTACCCTGGATATATTCTGGACCAATGTTAGTCATAGCAAGATCTGCCTTTTCAGAGAAAGGCACCATTAAACAACTTGGTTGAAATGTCAGAGACATCAAGACCAATTTATCACAATGAACTGCAAATGCCAAGGATGGACAACAATGGTTTATTTATAAGGAGACAAGAGCAAAGAAGACAAGAAGGTTCCATTTACTCACTACCGCCAATGGCACATTCTTCTTTTTCTATACAGGAGGCTACAAAGTCTTTCAGAGAACCACAGAGCCTAACTGGCGCCCCACTGTTTGCTTCCTCTTGTGCCACTGCTGTGCTTTTCAGGCTCCGGACATCATGTATATTCAAGAAAGCCCAAGAAAACAGAATTGATTTACTTTCAGAAGACCATTTGTCAGGTTCTCACCAAACAGGTACTCTAAGAGCATACACAAAATGTAATTAAGCTGCTTCTACTGGTGGGAAACCCGCAAGACCTTTCATCTGTAGACTGAAAAGAATTCTGAAATAACTCCCCACCCTCTCCAGACTGCCCCTGTGTTTTTCCCAGGTTCTTCAGAAAAAAATCCCAACCCAAAACTTCATTCTGCAACAGAGAAAATACCATAGTAAAATGGTTTAATTAATTCCTGATATTGTGTCCACAAAACTTCCACTACTACCTTTATTACGGCAGTTAAAATTCTTACCACCCTCTTTAGCAACGGTTTAGTTGCCAGCTATTTTTAAAGGAATGTTTTTTAACAAGGAACTCCCCTCCTCAAATATTAAGCTTAAACTTTCTTTTGTCATAGCTGGCAGCCCTATCTCAGAGATGGAACAAGAACAAAACAAATGTTCTTATCTGCCCATGTACAGGACTAGTACCTCTATGTTTCCAGCCAAAAGAAGCACGATTGTTAAATGAGCAACTGTTCAGAAGAGAGGAAAGGATCTGACAGGTAGAGATGGCTTAGGGAAATTCAGAAACCAGGAATTCCCAGTTCTTGGAGATTTATGATTCAGAAAAAGATCTCAGTCACCAGTCTGCATATATAGGGCTTTTTTTAATATACATATGTGTGTATGTATGAACATATATCCCAGTCTACACTCGCTACTGACTTACACACTGGATACCAGCTGAAGCATTTAGGGTGCATAAGAAACACACTTCAAAATCCATTTTGTAACTTCGATTACTATCAGCAGTTGAAGGTGTGTCTGCATTGATATCTTCCACCCCTCGCCTCTTCTCACACCTCAGGGTGGGTGTTAGGAATGTGGGATTCTACCCTATTCACCCAATAGTTCACTCCATAGCCCAGAACAGGTTGCTGTTGCCTTAGTTTACTTCACTTAACCCTCCAAGACACATTAGATTTACTGCTAGAGATTATATAATCATATTTGTTATATTTAGTTAATCTCCCTTACCTCCTCCTTGTGCGAAGCTGAGTCCAAACCAAACAATATCAAACAAGAGCCTCACTTACAGTGATAAGTGTTTGTGTGGGGACAGTAACATCCATGGTGGATGCATCTCGGGAATTTCTTTGGCACCGGTGTGCAGAGCACACATTGTGACTACACAAGAACTCCCTTTGACCCACAGCTTTGCTGGTTGCAAACTTACCCTTCTGTCACGTAGAGCAAGATGCTAAGAGCATCAGCCTGCTGGGATGGCAAGCTTATGTGAACTTGTAATTTCTAAAGCACCTGGTGCAACTGCATCCAGTAACGGCATTTGATTTGCTCACCATATCTGTATTATGCGTAAGCTTGAGATCACTGAGAAAATAGAGAGCTTTACACTTCCAGCTGAAACCAGCCCAGACCAAAAGAAACATCATGATCAGAGGCTTAAGTGAATTGGGGGATTTGGAATGAGACAAAACCACCTCTACAATCAATGCCTTCGTTGTCAGAGGAGGCGGATCCATCCACCTCCTAGCAGTGCATGGCCTGTCCTGGTCAGAATTGGGCTATACTGACATCAGGGATTGCCAGGACGTGGGAAGTTCTACTGCTGCTACCTGACTCTACATTTTGGGGTATATAAGAACACATTTATATGCAATAACCCTTGCAGGAGCACACAAAGGCAGAAAAATAGTTAAAGTGTAAGCTTTCTGCATAAAAAGATAATTCACTTATGCCCTTGCCTTTAAACTCTGAACGCAAATTACTGTAAGTGACTCAAAGAACAGATTAGGAAAGGTTGCTAGGAAACTATATTATAAAGGTCAAGAAATCATATAATAAACAGCGTTAACAGCTGATACACTTAATCAGAAGTTAGATTCTGTGATGTGGTTTGCTTGATGGTGACTTCTGTTCAGAAGTTCCCAGGGGAAGAGAGAAGAATTTACAGATTTAACATTTAACTCCATTGCACTGAATACAGCAGCCCTTAAGTCCATTCTCGCGTACTCATGAGAAAGGATTCTTTACAACAGCATGGGTCAGGACTCTGATGAGTTTCCAACTTCTTCTCTTCCTAGGAACTGGAGGAATAAAATAAGCCTAGTGTACAAATAGTTCAGCACATCTAAAATAGATAGCATGTACCTTGATTTTGTGTGGATTATCATATCTGAGATCGAAGTGAAATAATCACAAATTCAAAATCCCAGGATTAATCCTAATTACTGAAATACACACTCAGTATCAGAATAAGAGCAAGGTAGCTTTTATAGAAAAAGTATGACTGAAACAGACACTACAAACATTAATAAGGAAAATGATTCTCAGGACTAGTGCTAGTAGTTCTAATCTGTAATATAAATAGTATTTCAGCACAGCATAAAGAGGTGAGATATCTCTATAGTATCCTGAAAAGACAAATGGCATTTGTTACTATAAAACCTGATAAGCTTCATGTCCCACAACTTGAGTCACCCGCATGACTCAGGGATTCTTTACCAAATTCTGAGCTATTTTGACACACTTGTGGTTTGTTTTTAAACCTTTCTCAGAACAGTGAATATTGGCAAAGCTACGATAGCCTGCTGCACAGAAAGAACTAGTACTCTAGGGCTTCCAGCACATAGTTTTCTTAGATTCCCCACTGCTATGCCTTACTCACCCATTTTAAAAGGGAAAACTGCCATCAAACTTGGATAAGAAAAGCACTTCCTTCCCTCAGTCAGACTGGCAGGACTTCAGCTGATTCTATCATTCTGTAAACATCACAAATGCTCACTTGCTGCAATCATCTGAATATGTCTTACCTAATTAATTCCATAGCTTTTCAATATATCATTTTGACGGCACTTGTGCTCTCTATCTGATATGCCCAACAGGCTCTCCTGCTGAGAACTCAAGTGCTTTAACTCAAGTCATTTGGCTTATTTGGGGTAAATCCGAGTCAATTTTAATGGCCCATGGTAAACAGGAGGTCAAAATGGATGATTTCACCATTCTCCTTGGCCTCAAACTATAAGAAACTTGTGAAGAAATAATTGTTTTTAACCTATCCTCATGGTCATGCTCTCTGAAGTTTCAGAATTTACAAATTAAGCTCAAATGTTTAGCAACAGTCAAAATATAGGTTGTTGAGCCTCATTAAATGCCTTTTTTTTGCTGTTTTAATTATCTAACACTCGTAAAATGACAGTGTTTCAGTGGTGTTTGCACAATACAGTGACATTCCTCCGCTGGCAAGTCTCACTGAGCACTGAGAGATCAGTTTTTAAGAGATCATGACAGGTTAAGTGAGAGAAAGATGTACACAATGCAAGGATTTTCTGCTACCAAACAGATCACATTTCATTACCTGTTGTTACACACGTGAGAATTCAAGAACAGACCATAAAGGCTCGTTTCCTGCAGCAACTTGTTACAAAAATTTCCCTTCTCAGAGGACACTTAACTCTTACACAGAGGGTTAGCAGGACCTCAACAAGGTCAGTCCTTGAACTGTCTTGGGCTTTATACCCCACCTAGCTCATCCAGCCCAGCTTCTTATGATCAATAGTACTTGGATGTCTCTTAGATATCAGTTCAATGTCTCTAAGCACGTATTTGGTCAAATACACCAATACTTTAACAAACTTGAATGAGACAAAATATAACCCTGGGTTTCCTTCATTTTATATAGATTCTAGACAACAGTAACATGCAAAACAACTATGACCGTTACCTACTTGTAGCACAAACTACTTATCACTTCTAAATGCTAGTGTTACATCTTTTCTGAAACCACAGCCATATGGTCAACTAGAAACATTTACTCAGATTAATCCAGAGGTGAAATTAATACAGCCCTGTAACGACAAGTAAGTGCCTACCTTATCCACTATGAAGCACAGTCCTCATTGGTTAGGGGAACAAAAAGGAGATTTCAACAAAGCGAAGACTAACGCCTTCTGCCAACCTTTCCCCCTGCTTCTACACACTTTGGCCCTTTGTGTGTCGTGTTTATGGATGAGACAAATCCATTATTTACCCTGGACTTAAAATGGAGGAAAGTTCAAGCATACATGGAAAAACTCCTGATCCAAGAAATTCACTGCTGATTCTGATCCAAGAAATTCACTGCTGACTTCAACTGAATGAGGAATCAAGTCCCAGATCATTTTGAGAATTTGCCAAACGGGGTCCAGCAACTGCTCCATCCTAGCTAGGATCCCAGTGGCCAACATTAACTGTGGAAACCAATCAAAATACATCCTTGCTATTTATGCCATTTCCTTATATTAACTTACAGAAGGATGTTACTGCTACTGTGATTTTTTTCAGGGGAGAATAGCTATACAGACAACATAGTTTTTTACTTTTATCACAGCAGTCATGAGGCAGACTAGTCCTTTTAAACGCAAGCAAGATAAAACCTTAACTTATATCCACTTGCAGGAAGAGCTCAAGGTACTCATTTAAATCAGCACAAAAGCAGCCTCTGTTGGCATTTACGGGTATAAAAGTGCAATGTTGGAGACTTCAAACAGGCTGATGCTACAAATGCCACTGAAGCCCATAACCTAGGCAAGCACAAGTCGGAGGGGCTGGATGTTTCACTCTATCCTGCTTAAACCCTAACATGGTCCCACACTGTGAAATCACCAAACCTTCTTGCCCTTCCCTCTGCTCCACCTCTAATCCAGGGCAAAACTTGTATTCAACAGGAGTAGTGACACTAAGACATTACCCTGACTACTGAAAACCTGAGTTCTTCAAATAATTTTGCACTACTTTAAACTTTGTTTTCACTGACGAGTATTTCTGATCTCAGGGATCAGCTGGTCACACTCTTGGCTTGGCAGAGAGGAAAGGGGAGAATACATGAGTAATATAGCCAGGGAAAAACTTAAAAGAAAGTCAGAAACAAGAACAGCTGAAGAAACACCTTGTTTTGCTGCTTGAAGTACACCAATGTGCACTGCTGACCTCAGTTTAATAACTTAATAAACTGACAGTTGACTTTGCTAGTTAGCAAATACACAGGCCTGTTCGCAAAACCCAGGACTCAATTTTCTCTGGAGGTAGTTTTCTAAAAGCAAAGCTATTAAATATTTCTTTTGTGAGATGTATTTTTTTCATGCTCAAAAGCGAAGATTAAAAAAATCCAACAAAGAAATAGCTTTTTTTTAAGGTCAGTTAAAATACTCCCCCTCTATCTATCCTGAACATAACATCTTCTTTAAACTCTATTGTTTATAGAGCTATTTTGAAAGTGAGTGATTTACAACATTGTCCTGCCAAACCGCCCATCCTACCACCGTCTACATCAATAATTACCCTGTCAGTCTGGGCACACGTTGCCTCTTGTAATGCAGTTCAGCCTCCCCTCCTTTTTTGCATTAGCAGCAATGGGTGAGGTCAGAAAAAAAACATGGAGGAAAAAAAAGAAAGGGGTGGAGGGGAAAGTAATTTGTCTCTCCTATAGCCCAGAAATCAAACTGAACTCTAGTCTTTGGCATGGTTAACTGCAGAGCTCTGTTTCTCAACACAGATCCCCCGCCTCTGCTTATATCCAGCGATGCCTACTGTGAAAACCTAAGTCTGGGTACAGACAGCCTTTAAAATCTATCACGATCCCTGTGTTCCCCCATGATTAGTGATGCATGACGCTTTCAAGGCAATGCTGTTTAAGACAAGCCTTAGGAGAATAGAACACTCAAAGGTAACAGCTGACCCAGCACAGACTGCTAGCAGTGTAGCTGGGAATCAGTGAAGTTCAAACACAGACATGCTATGGGAAGAAAGAAGAACGTCAAGGAAGAAATGAGAGTCAGAAGGTTAAGGTGGCACAAGCTAGGCATGAATGGAAGCCAGCTAATTAACCCTGAGAAATGCAACTTTTGAAAGGAAAACTTGTTCACTGCCCTAGATCAGTGATTCTGAAGCCTTGTGGGCAAATAGATTTTTGAACAACTTTCCAACTTTCTCACGCAGCCACACAGCTGACTAATCGATGCATTTGGCTGCTGAATACAGCTCTCGGGGCTTGCAATGGCCTTGGTGAGCAAAGGTGTACCGCTACGGAACGACTACCTTGGCCTTCCTCCAAAGTGAGACTGATTATAAGTCTTTTGTCATCCTTTCAGGAATCAGCTTGGCCGTGTCAGCTGTGTGCCGAGGAGCACAGCCTAATCCCTACTAACCGGGCATCCCACGGGCACACCAGACCCCACTCTCTAACCTTGACTTACGAAGCCCAATCTTCATGGCCTGACTTAGCAGAGACTGTGAAAAGAGCTGTTCTCTACAGAAACAGAAGTAATAACTATATTCTCTGATCTGTAGTAATATAGTAATGCTTCCTTCTTCATTTCTAGGCTTTTGGTCTACATACATTGCTGCTTTATTAACATCAACCTTCTTCACTAAAGATTCAGTGATAAAACACTCCAGATTGCAGCACACAATAAATCAATCATACCTCCCTGAGTGATTCGTAACTCAGCAGTTTGAAAGCATCTTGGAACAATTTCTGTAGATACTTTTAGACAAGAGATACATTTATTTTCTATTGAATCAAGTGGTATTTGACTGGGTTTGGTTTACAGATACAAATGACAGGGTTTTCTAGATTCTCTTTAAATCTGTGGCACTGTGGCCCTGAATTGTTAAAAATCAGTTTTTAAAAAGAATTTACTTCTTTTAACTAGCAGTACTGGTGCTTAGTACAAGCCTATTGGCCACAATCACCTTGGTCACTTGTCAAATTCTTATACAAGCAGCCGTGCACAGCACCAGGACTGATGTATCTATCTCTCTTCCCATATGTGAATTTCTAAATTCCCCATAATATGCATACCAGAGTGCTCCATTCCTATTACATTAAATTCAGAAACTAATTCCAGAAGGAAGCTTATTTCATACACATTCTGGCACATTTAAGGTCTCAACCTCTCCACTTCTTTTGAAGCAAATTAATGCTCAATTTAAAACTAGGTTTTTAAGCACAGTCTAAAAACCAGTTCAGCAGACTATGTCACACAATTAACAAAAATCAGTTACCAGATGTCAGTCTGAACTTGAAGAGAGAAAAAAATATCATATTTTGTAAGTACTGGAAATAATTACGGCAATCACTTAAGTTAGAGAAATGCCTCTGCAAAGGTAGCTCTGTTTCATGGGGCCAGTGAACACACTGGAGCTGAGAATACTAAACAGATCAAAGCAAATATCCAGAACAACACTGGGATGAACCCACTGGCCAGCTACTCAGCTAAAACGGGTGTTGTGGGAACAAAAGATATGAAAAAAGTCTGTTACGAGCCTCACATTGCCCATTTTAGCAACCAAGAAATATATGGGGTCAACTTCCATCTCCAGTTCTTCCCAGCAAACCCCACTTCCAGCAAAGTAACAGGAGAGTATGAAGTCTGTAAACTGAGAAATAAAATAATATATATATGAACTGGCAGATAACAGATACGTAAACTGCATTACATAAATTTTCCTGTGGCAGTTCCTGTCTCTCGCTCCTATCACTTAAGAAATAACAGGGAAATTGTCAGATATTCTAGCACTATGCTGAAGATAAGCGTAGTTTGATATCTGATGAACTCCTAATGAATATACTGTTAATTGCATAAACTTCCTTTAATACAGTAACTTCTTTTCATCAAGGCCGTGGATTAAACAGCTTCTCTGCTTTAAAGCATCCTTGTAATTAATAATATATTCTTCCAACTTCTAAATATAACCTATAATGAGATGCTTTAAAGAATCCAAGCTGCACCTTTCACCAAGTACTTTTGATCAGAAGTAAAGGAGCCAGAATTTGCTCAGATAACGGAGCCTGCCTTAACTGCAACTGTCAGCTTCTCAGCGGGCCAAATCCTGAAAGACAGCAAGCCTACTTCAAGCAGGTCACAGCAGCAAAACCTGCCAGTGGTAGAAAACACCTCCCTCTATTTAAAACAGCATCTCTTTGTCTCTGGGGATATTCTGTGCAGATCAGAGATGAAAAGAAGTATATATAGATATATTGGATATAGATAGTAAAAATAAGATAGTACATATAGAGATCTATTAGATAACTTCTGCTCAGTGAAGAGTAATTAACTCAATGAATACTCTGCCATCAATCTGTCTATCAGGCAGTGAGCTAGTACACTGTGCAAAACCTCACCAATTACATTTTCCATCCATGTGACAGGTCCTCTCTCAGAGGTCTTTCTTGGTTTCCATTTGTTGAGGGAAGACAGATCTCCAAGGATCACAGAAGAGAAAAAGGTTTCCCAATACCTGTTATTGTCTTTAGAAATCTACGAATGACCATCCATGGTTGAGATGGAGGGAGAGTGGCTCTCCCCTACCCACGGACAAACTATTTTCCCTTCACTGAGTAAGGCTGGTTTTGCCATGAAAATTCCTTCCTGGTGATCTGGATGCCCAACTACCTCCCAGAGTCAGTTTTCTACAGCTTGCAGCAGCTGCACCAAAATGTCTTTACCTATAAACTGTGCAGCTTCACTGACATTTGTTTGCATTGGCTGAGAAAACTTCCCCAGTGTAAAAGCTGCAAGACCGTTAAAACCAGCCGAATGTCTGCACAGCAAAAGGTTGTAATTTCTACACCAACACCCCATTTAAACGACAGCCTATCTTTAAGACATGTATCTATTTTGATTTAAAGACTTCAATTGGTAAAGATTTCTGGGCAGCAAGTCCAGTTGTTTATTCACCACTACTGTTAGGAGTTGTATCTTATCAGCAGCTCTAGTCCTTATCTCTAGTCATTATCCAGTTTCGGCTTCTGTTCACTGCATCAAATTACACCGTTTCTTGCTAAGCTAAAGAAACAACTGTGGTGAAACCTCTTCCCTAAGGAGACAGGTGTAAATTGATACAAGCAACTCCCAACCCTTTCCAATAAATCGGACACCCTTCTAAGGCACAGGTTCCAACTCTATAATCATGTGAGCCTTGTAAGATTGTTCACAGCCCCTCGTATAACCACCTGTCAACTTTATACAACCTCTCAGTCACCAATTCTTCAATTTGATATGGCCTCTAATTATTTTGTAAACTACATTTTTATAACCCTTATGCTTAAGTCATATCACATCACAAGAGACATTATTAACACTCCCAGTATCTTATTAATAAGGTCCTGATTCAATCAAGAAAGTGAAAAGTAAGACAACTTCTGTTTTCCCTTCCATATTGACACAGGTTGTTAATTCTGGGTTTTTTATTTTTGGTTCTTTTTGTTTGTTTGTCCGTTTTTAAAATCTTGATGCACTAGCTTCCATTATTAGCCTTTCTACAGTTTTGTCCAAAACTAACAGCGGCATAATTGGCACATACAGCTCTTGGAGTTCAATTGTGTATTGTCATAGCAGTTAGGAACTCAAGTCTTTGACTGCAGACCTTCTACAACACGTCCTGTACCCAGCTCTGTTTAACCTTTTAAAGTACTATGAAAACACCAGCTTTTACTAACTTACTGAAGCTTCCACCAATGTTCGAAAATCTGTAAAAAAATACTAATAAAAGTATTCTAAAAAAGACAAAAATAAAAACACAGCTCAGAAAACCATCTGCCTGTATCCTTCAAGAAGAGTTTGTCAGTACTTCTGTTTTTAAAACACATTAATACCTGCTCTTTAGTAGCAGGTGTGTTGTTAAGTGTACAAATCTAACAATTCTTCCTTCACCCTCTGAACAGAAATTAGAAATGCTCTTAGTATTTTCTCCGTTTCTGTCATTCCAGCTTCCTGTTTCATTCTCATTGACCAGTATCACACTGTATGGAGTTGCTTTTAGTACAGCTAAAGAATTCCTTAAAATCCCTAACACATCTGTCCATAAATTTTCCATGCGCACTTATGGCTATCTGCTGTCTTCACTATCTAACTACTCCTTGTACCTAGACTGCACTTGTTTCAACTGTGAATATTGTAGGTTCTTAATCACAAAAAAAAAAAAAAAAAAAAAGAGGTCTCAAAGACAGTTCCTATAAGGTCAATGAAAATACTGACTGGGCAGGATACTCTGATAGAACAAAAGGCTGCTATGTAAACTCAGTATACGCTGTAGGACAAAGAATCCATGAAAGAGGAAATTGGGGGTAACTTTTAATTGGAATTCTTACCGTCTTATGCACCAAAAAGTCAATTAAGCCCTGGATATTAATAGAGAGGGGAAGGGGAATAAAACCATCACCACCAAGCAACAGCAACAACACCCACCACCCCCATCTCTTCACTAGTTACTAGTTCTGGTGCTCTTTAAGCTTTTTGCTAATCCAGTGATTGCATTATCTTTATTTGCAAGAATCTGACACATGTAGGAAAGGGGGGTGGGGGGGAGCTCACAGAAATATAGTATAATGCAAGGGTTCTTAAGGGGTGGTACATGGCTTTTTAATATTTTCAGCAGTAAGATGTTCCTTTCTGCCCTAGTGCAACTGAAAGAGGTTAGAGTCAATCTCTGAGACAGTTCCACCGCCTGTATAGTATGTAAGATTGCATTTGGTCTAGATAAAGTAATTTTTATGACTTTCAAGTTGAAAGTACACCTCATTTCCTATGCAGGTCACCTATAATTGCCTATGCCACCACCTAAGACTTGAGGGAGTCTGATGTCAGAACTTTAAATAACTTGCTGCACTTGCAGTGCCTAACCTTTCCAAAACATTCTCTGAGAACAAGACAGAGTTCTCTTTTTGTAGTTTTTTTTTTCCACCTGCCAATTGCACGAGAGAAGACATGCAGAGCTCAAGGGGAAAGGGTCGAGCAGATTGTAAGAGCTTCACTGTAAGACTCAGAGCACCTGCCCAGACCTGCTTCACACTTAACAACAAGAGTAGCAAGAAGCCACCATCCCTGTCTGCTTAACATCAGGGACCTACGATGACTGGCAAACAATGCCCATCTTCCATTGATCATCCTACGCCTTGCAGAAAGGTCACTGTACTGTTGTGTCTCAGTTCCTGTGCTGTATGAGCGTCTGTGCCATCCTCCCTGAAGAAAACAGATGCCAGTCTGCTAATCTGCTTTTAGAAGAGGGTAAGGATAGCCTGGCAGAGATTCTCATCTGTCACAGTTACAGTCTAGTCCTGGAACAACACACGCTTCTGATGATCCCAAGCTGGAGTTAATAACAACGGCTGAGCTGAACCAGTATAACCTTAAAACATAAAGGAAATAATCTCTTACATTCCGCCTAAAAAGCAACAGGAAGTATGAAAACTGTCTGAATAGCCAAACCTAACCTGAATACCTACTTCATTCCGTTGAGTTAAAAAAAAAAAAACTACTACAAACCAAGCAAACAACAGCTATGTGAAATCAGCCAAATAAAATGCCCATTTCTTACTGTTTGAAATAACTCAACATCCTGATTGACTATGCCTGCAGAAGTGTGCTCATAACAATGTTAAAACTTATTTCATGATTACATCAGCCTTTTCAATGAAGGTAACACCATGAGGCCACGCAAAAGACTAAAATCAGCCTATGAATCGCCACAGCATCCGGATTCAAGCACTATTGTCTAGTAATGCCCAGTTTCAACAAATCAGGGTATACAGAAAATCAAATGCAAATTTTGTGAGCATATTCAAGACAGGGATATAACATGCTCTTGTTGACTTTTAAACAGCAGAACAATGTGATCTGCTTTGTCCAGCCTCTCTGCTGTCTTCGTCTAGTTCATAATATCATTTGAGCTGACAAAATCTACACATTACACAATATGCAGGAGCTCCAGGCACAGCAAAAATTTTTTAAGACAGATTTGTGCATCCATGTATTTGCGTGCATTGGCGTGTGCCATCCATGGCTGCCAGAACTGTGCATTCAATCATGACACTCAGTGACTGTATGTTACTGTTCCTCTCCTCCTCCTCTCAAACCTCTCCATTTTCTCCATCCAGTCAGTTTTGATCTCTAAAGATCCCTGAGGTTTGGGAATGTGGTTAAATAATTACAGTATAGAAGAAGTACCTCAGCACGTGTGTAGGTCTGACCTAACAAAATTTTCCCTTTGCCTCAGTAGGAGAAAAAATGTGTCTTGAAAGCCAGAAACATCGGCTCTAGTTCTCATAATATTTGATGAGCAGATATGGATGTATTCACTCCTTCTGGGACATATGTTACACAACAGCTTCCAGTGGCAGCTGTTTTTACGCTTTTTTGAAAAAAACACTTCATCCAAGCCAGGACCACAGGAGATGAATGAAAAAATCCAAGTGAAGGAGAAGAATATGCAGAACCGTTTGTTAGGCTATGAAAAGGTAAGAACTGATCCCACAACTGTGCATTTCCTAATTTTGCATACATTGAACACACTTTTCTCAGGAACCTGAATCCCAGACATTTATTTTTTAAAATTCTTTTGCACAATTATAGAGATCTCTCCTCTATTTATTATGTGTAATGAGGTTTTTTTTTTTAGTTTAGTTTAAATTGGCCTTTCCTAAACATTATTCTACAGCTTCAAGCAATTTCCCTTTGAAATGTTTTCACAGTAGTCCTCTCCCTGGTATTTAGAAATCATCATGACTAACTTTTCATAGCTTCCTAAAATATGCAAAAAGAAAAGGACTTTGATTTGCGTTTCTAAAGGCAGTCACACCACACACTGTCTCCTGAAGTGGATTTTTAAAAACAATAATAAATATTTTATACCATAGGATGAAAAGATCACGGACTCCCATCTCATAAAGAAAACAGTCTCACACATGGAAACTCCTTGTTCAGTAGTCTGTGGAAAGAAACTGTAATGTAGAACTTAAAACACACGCGTTTAGAAGTTAGTCTGCATAAGCACAATGTGATGGCCACTATTATACAAACAGAAAATCTTGCACATTAGGATTCAAATTGTTCCCAGAATCCAGGCCACCAGTGACCTGAGGCCACTAACAGTTTAGATGTGTTACTTGCAATGAAAAACATAAAAAGTATCATTTTAAAGAATGATTCTGCATTTCAAATAAAACACAGTGTAATGCTTACATCAGCACAGCCTGGCATAAAAATGAAGACAAAAGAGCTACAATAAAAATTCTGCTTTGTCTCCATAACCCGAACAATACCGCTCAAACATTTCTCCTTAAACATTCACAAACAACATTATCGTCTCATGAAAAGTAACAAGAAACAGTTCAAAACGCACTAAACAATGGAGTGTGACTGGTTCTGAGACAATGTCATACTGCTCTTCTGCAATGGTGGGCTGCTTTGTAGACAATCTGAAAACCCATACTCCCAGTCCAACAGCAGCTGGAAGTTGTGATACTGACCTCAAGATGCAAAATCTGAGAGCACATATGGAAGGGAAGATTTGTGCCTGAAGGTTACACAGATTCAAAACTCTCACTTTTGTTTTTTTTTCTTTTTAAACTTCTACATGGATGGTTTCAAGAAGTTGCTTAAGATCAGTTTTTGTTAGAGCCTGTGCTCTGCCCACACTAAACTACTGATGCATGTACACACGATATTAAAACATAGACATAGCCAGATGCCCCTCTTCCCACTAGCACTACAGAACTAAAGCCTGCAAAAGAAATTGTTTCCTAGAAGCCATTAATTTAGGGCATTCAGGTTAGAAGAAACTGGCTATACTGAAGCGTCCAAACCCCATTCATTTAAAAATGCTTAATCTTTTTCAAAAGTCTCAGCCCAGTGTTTATAAATATTCTCTTGTGAACTTCTGAACGTCTGGGCTTTACTCCTTGTCTACACTTCTTAGAAAATGGCAGCTTAAGAAAGTATCTTACTAAAGAGGTGTGCAAAAAAATTAAGGATTGTAAAAGAGCAACATTCATCTTAATTAAAGTATCCTCATGTACTTACTCAGTGGAAAAAAACCCCAACAATCTAGCAAGAAATTAGGAGGAGAATCAGAGTTAAGAACTTTTAACCCCATGGTAAAATCCAACCGTAATTCACAGCCCTATTGTTAACTGGTGCCTATCAAAGAGGAATATAATCAATAGACATACTCCAACCACCTAGAAGACTCAACAGCAGCACTGTGAGCAGTTCTGACAACGCAGCACCACTCTGGTTTTGCAGATGGTGACGCTTTTGTCCATTTCACTCACCTATGGTCCCATCATGAGGCAGCAGCAAAGCCAAAACAAACCCAGATTTCTTGTTTGCCAGACCTGCACCTCAGCAACTTTCTTGAGCAATACCACACAAGTCCTCTGGGAAACATGTACCGCTATCTTAACTTGCTATTGCTGTCCCGATGTTGAAGGCAGAAGCTGCTGTGCTCCACCACTGGCACCAGACTCCTGTTTCTCCCACCTTTTGCCCTCCTACCTCAACTGCTGCTCACCTTGCCCTTTGCAGAGCATCCACTTGTACTTCTGGCTCATGCTCATTCTCAAATCCACCCTCGCAGGCTGCTTTTGCCAAATCTATAATAACTGTTAACAGAATTCATATATATACTTAGATACACAGAGAAGGTTAACAGTCAAGCCATGCTTGGCCTCTGAAGAGGGACCTCTTTGACCTCATTACTATAATCTTTGTTCCACTATTCCCGCTATTACCGTGTTTCATTAGCCTCCTTGCTTTACTTGAGCCTGTTTCGATATAAAATCCACTCTGCAGGCCCCCATGTGAGTAACTTCAGCACAGCTGTAAGGCCTAGGCACATCCCCACTGCCTTCGGTAATGCTCTGTTGCAAATGCAATTACTTAATTATAAAGGAGATGGTGAACGCTATTACAGGACCCATGTTTGAGCTACCTTTCTGAAGCACCTCACATACCTTTGGATGCTGAAACAACCACCAAGTTAATCAGGGTTTTTAAAGTGCTTAGTGGTTATCAGTTAGAAGTACTATGTAGAAGGGACTCATAGTGAAGTAGTTCAATGCAAAAAGGATTTAAAAATGTGGTTTTAAGATTGGCAACGTTTCTTTAATCCCTTAAAAGCAGGTTTAGTTTGCTGTCTGGCTTGAATTTAATGGCTCAGGAACTGTTTCTCTGAGTTTCGCATCAGATAAGCAGTTAGGTAATTATAGAAACAGAATGGAACTTTAATTATAAGAAAAACCATAGATCGTTCTATTGTGATCTTCCACAGCGTTGCTGTTTCTTACAAATGAACATATTGTCCAAGCTGGGAAGAAACTACTGATTAAAATACTCGGAAGCCCCGCTAGGAACTTAGACATGTTTTTCCTTTGCAAAAATCAAAACATTGTATCTGACTGGCTGAGAGATTTGAATTACCTCTTCCAAAGCTCACATTAATTCTTCCTTACAGATTAATTTAATTAAATCTATTATTACAACATGAGGTTTTTATCATTTTACATAAAAGCTTGGTGTACTGTGATAAATCTAGAAGATAAAAAGCTATCGGTAAAATTTTCTGATCTTATTTCCTCCCAGTTGTTTTCAGCTGAAGGAACCTGTTTGAGTAGCATGCTGGTTCCAAGCATGTCACCAATCAAATATTTTAAAAGCAAAACATCAGTAGCTGCACTTACAAGTACCTGACAAGCAGAGCAGGCTTTTGGTCCCTGCTCTGAAAAGCTGGAATATCATTAAGCATGCAGTCCGAGAGGTCAGAGTCGTAAGGAGGAATCCCTAATTGCAGTTATCTACCATGTCAGGCTACTAATTGATCAGTCACCGCCTTTTCCCCAGTCACCAGTGTTTGCAATTGATGCCAGCCCAGGACAGCCAAGTGTACCAACATTTCAGGGAAGATGGCATTGGGTCTAGCGGAGGTAATGCCACTTCTGCAGATGCTCAAGTACAAAGGAGCCTGAGGGGTTCGTGTGCAAGTACATGTGTGCATACCAGTTCCTCCCCTTTCTTTCCGTGGCTAATCAAGAATCCATTTTATTCCCCGGGTGCTGGGAAGAAGGAATGCTCACAGACCGCACACACTGGGCTCCATCAAAAGCCTGCTGGTTACAAACAGTGATGAAAACATAGCCTCTTCAGAAGTCTCTGAACTGTGGCTAAGAGTTCAGCACACACCCGTGGGGCTCCTTGAGCCTCTGTAACAGCAGCTGCTCTTTCATTTTCCTCTCTTCTTATTTGCTTTCTCTCATTCACAGGGATTACTCCGATTCCTAATCAAAACGGAGGAAAAAGACCCACAGAACACTAGGGGGACAAAAATTATACAAAGGATAAAGGAGTTGAGCAGAATTGAGACCATACCCATTAGTAAAAAAGATTATGGTTGCTAAAGTGCTTCTTATCAATAGGGAAAATAAAGCTACAAAGGTCCCTAGATAAGCAAACACAATGAAACCTGCCAAGATAAGTGATAAAAATTGCAGTAAGAAAAATTATACAAGTCTCCAAGAAACTGCGAGAATTAATTGTATAGCACTTTCTCCTGCTACCTGAAGTCAGCACTTTTTTTTAATCCAAATCAAAAGCTTGCCGGAGTACACTGCAACATTAGCATTTCACCTTGTATTTGCTATTGCAGTATATATTGCAGTATATCCTCTATGTTCTACCAAAGGATCAAGTATACCCATGGCATCCAGGACTTTTTAAAAATTCACACTGTGGAGGAAAAATGGAGGGCTCCACGTTACACCCACCACCTCCAGCAGACACAGCAGCTGAAGGAAACCACCCTGCACCACTGCTGGTAACTTCTGCATGGACACAAACATGCAATTGCTTCATCAAGATCTCAGCTTACACCAACTGAACATGATGCTTCCTCATGCTAAGGTGACAACTCTTCTGAGCCGTTAAAGAGATCAAAAAATGAACCGCTCCTCCAAGACACCAACAGAACATTTATAACTCAGAGCAAAAAAGGGATTCAGCAGATGAACATAGACTTAATTTCTAATATGTCCTTATTCCTATACATGTAAAAGAAAGTAAGTCTGGAAAGCGTCTGCTGTGGTTAAATAATTGTGCTTACCTTTAGACCGAATATTTCATCTTCTATATACATACAGAGAATCCCCCATCTGTTTTCTTTTTCGGAGGATGGAATAGGCAGCTTAGATGGCAATTTTAATTGAATGTGTTCAAGCTGTTGCACGAGGACAGTGCTGTGTAGACGCGCGGTTGAGAAGAAAAGGCTTCTCCCTG
Organism: Phaenicophaeus curvirostris; assembly: GCF_032191515.1. NCBI lineage: Eukaryota > Metazoa > Chordata > Aves > Cuculiformes > Cuculidae > Phaenicophaeus > Phaenicophaeus curvirostris. The sequence goes on from NC_091399.1 coordinate 33,145,360, forward strand.
CCACCTACACCTTTACTTCATTACAAATGTCCCTGCTGGTTCACACAACTCAGCTACAAGTTTGACACGTGCAACATGTCTAGAGGCAGGAATTGAAGCAGAAACATAAATTCTAGCAGATTTCAGTAAGTTAATTGCTATTTCTCATTCACATTCCATACTGGGCCAATATACCTGCTGAAATACTTGAACAGCATACCATTATTTTTGTTGTCTATGCATATGTACATTTCTAAATATACATGTCTGATTTTACCCATATAAACGCATGCTCAATGACTAGAAATAAAATTGCTGTCAAAAATGCTAGAGATGCTTTTTCCTGTATCAAAAAAATAAAAAAGGAGCAGCTAAAATGACTAGTATCTGCAACCTACCTCTATGCCAGAAAAAAGAATTCAGGTTTCATAAAATACCTTGTCTTGTACAGCAGTACACTTGGAGAATTCAAATGACATGGTGACTACCTTAGCAGTGTAAGCCAGAAAAATGGTGCAATAAGTGGCATGAATCCATTCATGTAAGAATTCATAAGCACATGAGGTCTAGCTAAGCTGCTAAGCTAAGTCCTCTGTACTTCAGTACAGAGTGTAAGGGGTTCTTAATGCATTTTAATGTGTTAAAATACAAGACAAAACGGGTGATCTTGAAATCTATCATTTCAAATACAGCCAGTGAATACAGCATCCCTAGAAAGGAGGCTAGAGGCTCTTGCTAAAGCAAAGCCCTGATTAAGCAGCTATGGAAGCTCACTGCATCCCAAAAATGCACAGGGAGAAGTCTCATGCTACCCTCACACGTGCAGACAGCGCAGTCAGTGACCATACCTCACCCCAGAGCACAATCTGATGGAAAACAATTCAGAGAATTAAAAATCTCCAGTGCAAGGTTTAAATTACATAAATTATCTACCAAAGCATGCAGAGACTGCATATTAAACCACTGTTAATCATGATCCTAATCCTCAAGGAAGCAGGATGGAGTATCACGAGACCCTTATTAAAGCTGCAAATTATTTCAGCGGGAGTTTGTCCTGAATGAAAACACAATCCTAGCTGCAGAATGCAGAAATGGAGAAAGGAAAAATACTTATCAAGGAAAAAGTGGCAGAACTAGGAATCACAGCTTCAATGTACAAGTCATTCTGACACTAGAACACAGAAGCTATTTAAATGTAAAAAATATTAAAATAATGTAATTTGATATTCACTTATTTTCCTCACACCATAATTCACCCATTTAAGAAAGGAGAAAAGGTTTGTTTTCTGTGGTTTTGCAGGGCAATACTGCTTCATCCAGTTTGCAAAACATTTCAATTTTCAAATTATGCTTTGCCTTTGATTCCCAGAAATTATTTCCTTCATGCATTAGCCACAGTAAGTAAACCAACCGCGATTCTCTCCGATAAATGGGCAAAAAAAAAAAAAAAAATTCAGGTAATCTGAATTTCAGAAAGCAAGCAGCAAGAGAATGAAAAAACCAAAAGCAGTAGGCAATGAAAAGCTGCTTGAGTATTTCTGAAAACCTCTTCAGTTTTTACTAGTTCAATATTTATAGCCTGTTAAATAATTACACATACAAGAGCTTCATATGCTCAACTTTGATTTTCCTGCTATTCTTTCCTATTGAAATAACTGCAAGATTAATTATAGCCATAAAAAGGCAAAGCCTTTTAGGAACATTCCTGTTTATGAACTGCATGAATGCATTAGACCAATAGGAAAAATATTTAAATGCCAGCATTTAAATCTTTGTAGCAGTGAACTAGCAAAAACTCAGTCGGTCTGAGGTACAGGAACACTGCAAATGTCAAAGCTTGTGATGCTACATGAAAAAGTGACTTTCTCACAAGGTAACGCTGCTTCAGAAGAGAACAATAAAAACATCAGAAAAGACCCCATAGGTATTTTCTACTGGTTTTCTTATAGGACCCAGCCCTCTGAAAAGGTCACATCTGAGATATGAGCTCTGAACAGCTAGCCTTAAAGGAAAAAACACACTCTGTTTTTAATAGTTATTATTTAAAACTCTTCAGCACAGGTAGAATCAGAGCACAATCATTACACACACAAAATTAATTTACATCTCTAGCTAAGTAAAATGCTGAGACCACCAAAGCCATGTAATCATCAAAAAGGAGATGTAATTCACTGCCTATGAGCCACAGACAAAGTTATCCACTAGTAGGGATGGACAGCTAGGATTGGAGTTCGCTGAATTTCCTTTGATGTAAAAAGGATAATTTCACACTTCAAGAAAAGGAACACGATGCAGGAGAAACCGGATTTGGTTCCTTACCCTGTCAAAGACTTCTTGTATTAGTCCCTATGGTTTTGTGTCCTTTAGGATACCAAGGTCAACTTGGGGTTGCTCCATAAGGACACACGTGGAGGCAATCAAAGCAGTTACAGTGGTTAGGGAACCAGGGGCACTTGGGAAGCAAGTATACATGGCCTGAGATAAGGGTTGTTAAATCAAGGGTGAAGGTATATTTGTGAGGATGTGAGGAGTTATGCACACTTAGGATAAAAAGGACCTCTAAAACTCTGCGCTGGACTATAAGCCATGATCTGTAGGGAACTACTAGTCTAATAACAGGCATCATCAAATCTAACCCATCTTCAGTGTACTGTTAAAACACTTCTACAGAAAGGAGTTTGAGAGTCTGGAACCCTCTGCTAAGTAGCATACGAAGACATAAAAATGTATTATTTTTAAGTTATAGTTTGTATGTGGTAAAGCTTTGTCAGAGGTGAGTGAACTATGCAAGAATTGTATCCTGGCTGTAGAATTGTCATCTCTGGTTATCTAACAAAATAATCTACAATTAGAGAATGCACACAAGGAGAGTTTGGGGGAACAGCATTTGTTCAGCCATCGGAAGAGAAGGCTAAAGGAAGATTTTACTGCCGTCTTAAACTACAAGATGGGAGGGACTAGAAAAGATGGACCCAGACTGTTCTCAGAGGTGCACAGTGACAGGATTGGAGGTGACAGACATGCTGCAACAAAGGAAAGTGTAGCCAGATACAGTGATTTTTTTCATTAATAAGAATGGTCAAACATGAGGACAGGGGTGCAGTTTGATTACAGTATTGGACTAGATGACCCCCTGAGGTCCTTTTATCCTAAATTATTCCATGAGTTCATGGAGAGACGATCATGAGCTGTTTTCCTTTTATTCCGTCTTAATAAATTTGATCACAGTGACAAATCAAAGCTTTCATAATTAGCCCTACAAACCAGTCTGGACATCTGGAAAATGAGACTACCTCTTTTGTGTCTTGTCACAGGGAGGATCCTGTAGAACAGTCTTTAATTTACATGTTCCACCGCATTTACAATCCCCCAGCATTTTATTACATATATACAAACAGAACTGCTGTTAATGTTGGGGGCAAAATGAAAACAAACAATAAGTCCTCTCTGTCACTGCCCCAGGTCCTAGAATCTGATGTCTGTCTGTAGCTGGCCTGGCTGATTTGGCCTATTTTCTTTTTTTGCTATTTGAAGTTCAATGGCCCAGTGTACACAATGCCCTGAATAAGACAGGCAGCCCTTCTCCTCAATAAATTCTGTAAAGGGTAATGAACAATTTATTAAGTTACTTTCCACAAAAGTGCAGCAATGTTCCAAAACTGACTCATTCATGCAAGAGATCTGCATAGAAGAAGAATAATAGAGACGTAACACCTTTTGGGGTGAACGGGGAGCCAGGAGAGGGCTGTGTATTGTGGGGTGAGCAACCCCATCAGCACCAACAGTTACAGAATTTTGCATTTCAGCAACTTTGAAAATGAGGACAGAACTGATCACTACTGTGAGAGATCAGCATATACAGCAGCAGCACACAAACTACTTAAGACCACAGAAAATACCCATTAAAAAATAACTGTCAAGTTTGGATACATCTCTCTGAACAACTCCTGACATGTACTTCAAAATAAAAAGGACTGCACGAACTGCTACTGTATTTCAAACCAACATTCAGGGTTTGATTTTATATTCCATTTCCATTTAAAAATCTATTTCCAGGACTGCTGCTTATTAAACCTGCCCTATTAAATCATTCCCCTATTAAATGCAATATGAATTCAGGTCTCTCTTCCTCTTTTTCTTCCTCGTAACACCCTACTATACCTTTCTGTATAATAATTTCAGCTCGTAACTAGGAAAATGTCACGTATCTGATAAAGAAGTGGTGAGATTATGCTGCCTGCATTCCTCGATCTCATTATATATACAGTGTCCTAAGGCAAGAGTTTGCCAGCTTAGATTTTCACTTCCTCTATCCCTTTAATTTGTGTTCCCATCACTGCTGTTACCGTTTGTTAGCATTTGTTTTTATTTTTCTACAGAGATTTTTTGTTTAAGTCAGTAGTTAAATAATCAAAATGCTTCAGAGGGAAATTTAGAATTTCTTCCTTGTAAAAAAGCAGAATGATTTGATACCTGTGCTGCAACAGCATTAGGTGGATAACATTCATTTTGCTGGAGGTCTCCATTACCTCAGGAAGAAAAATCACTTCCCTTCCCCCTCCTTCAGCTTCAAGAAACTGGACAGGAAAACACTGAAATCTTTTCATATGCATAAGCCAAGCCTGCGTGTATCAGCAGTGGTTGCACCACAGCCCTAGGGTGATCACCAAGTCACACTGAGTTGCTCTTAGCAAGAGCAATGAAAAATAACTCCGGAGCTCTGGTGATGGTGGGGTCTGCAATGGAAGAATACACGTAGGCCACGGAAAATCTTGAAGCAGGCAGAGACATGCTGCTGTATAACCTTGCAGGAAATAAGTATAAGATTCTCAGAGACTGAGCGAACCCTGAGGTCAGAAATATTCTCCGTATCTCAAACAGCTGCAGGTGAGGTACGTTGGGAGTCACAGGATTCAGGCAGACAGAGGCACCAACTACTCCCACTACTTCCAGATACTCTGCTATCCTTTTTAACGATTTGTGGCGAGCTCCTTGCATACTAACAAGCTGGGGTGATGAAGATGAAATCCATTATCATTTCAGAGCACCTTCCAAAGACGGCAGTTTTTGCAGCACTCCAGGCTCTCCCTCCAGGCAGGGAGAACCAGTAATGGCTGATGTCAAACAGGAGGACAAGGCTGCCTCTCCCACGGCTATTTTCTTGGCGTATATCCTGCAAGGGCAAAGCAGTTCTCTTGCTTTATGTACAAGCAGCCATCCTTTCTTGAACAGAGGACTAGTTCAGGCAATTACTCAATCTAAAAAGGCCTTGTCAAGAAAGACTAGGCTGTAAGTTGGCATGCCCAAATACACACTCTTCCCCTTCTCCACCAGGAGCACTGCTGCAGCACAGCTAAATGGTGTTTCTTTGTTCTCTCTCATCCATCACCCCATTTTTTTTCATTTATGAAGCAGGTTTCTGAAAATAACACTCACTTTAATATTAAATTCCTTCTCCAATTCCTCCCTTCCCCAGCCTCAGTCAACACAACTTTTTAAACTGTGAACTTGGTCCCTCTGCCCCTTGTGGACATCACTAATTTCTGAGTTCACATGGTTTTGCTTCTCTTCACTTCTCATTCTGCTTCTACACATACACAGAAAATAAAACAAAACATCCCACCCCCCTCACCTGACAATATTTCTAATGATGACTTCAGAGAGAACAGATCCAGCCCACAAGAGGCCCTTGAATAGATCAGCTCACAAGAAAGGGGACACATATCTTTGAAACCTTAATATAAATTAAATGAGACAAAATAAATTTAGCAGCCAGATAACAGCACTGAAGAACTGACAGATGGCAGAACATTGATGTTTGGTGGCAACACTCACATGTTATGTGAATAATTCACTTGAACAAACCTACGGATGTGAAAGTGTGTTTAAGGTTAAGGATCTGGCTCAAAGAAAAATGAAGAAATAAGCAGTTTGATTTTCATAATGACTCATTTCAAACCAAAGGCCTGGACAACCAGATTCTACAAAATCAGCCCATGCTAGAAAAAAACAACTGACCTTCAACTCACACAAAAACTCACAACAGAGAGAAGTCCTATAGATCTCATCAGCTGAGAATTCAATTGGACAGAAAGATATCCTAACACCTGCTACTCCTGACCACAGTCAGTGGCTTGAATAAAATGCAGTTTAAAAAAAATAACTGCATGGACAACAGAAAAGGCCGTAGATATCACAGGTCCAACAGAAGTTAGGCCAGGTGTGATGCCATCTTACTTATCCTGACATAAGACAGGTGACGTAGTCCTGAAGACCCAGGGATGGGTGGCAGCCCTAGAGAGAATATTTTTAGGTACAAAGCCAAGCAACTTCAGCTGGGAAACAGAGAAAGTAAAGTACTGCTTTAGTTTTGCAGCAGTTCTATCTACAGAAGATCACAAGCTGTTACCTTAACCAAGCCTTAGAGATGGAGACACAACATCCCTAACTACCAAACAGAGAGCACAAAATGTCTTTAAAAGCACACCACAAAAGCATTCAGAAAATAAAAAGCAGGTCACTAGATGCTGAGAGGAACTGCCTTATTTTCATCACATTCTAAGCTGGGAGTACACCTAAAATGCAACAGTCAGCGTTATCAATGCTCTCAGCCTGGCCAGCTTGAAGGCAGTATTGACAATGTCCGAATGTTGCATTAATCAAGGAATAACCCTAGCTCCTGGCAGAGGTTCTGGCAACTACGTGGCCTGTCTGAAAGCAGTTTGATCTTGTCAGAAGTGAGAAATCAGCATTTCCCAAACTGCCTAACTTTCCCTTCCCTAGGGAAACTCAACAGTGCAGACTCCTCCAAAGTTCTGCACTCTGAACAGAAAAGTGACACAGATATAGGGGGTTGCAGTCACTCCTCAGCCACTGGGAGAAAGTTCAGTTTTGCTTTCATCATGGAGAAGGAAAATGGGACTGGAGAGAGGGATCATACAGGAATGCCATTTTGCTCTCGCTACATTTTTTGTCTGTCATTACATTCCTATATCTTTTTGCCCTTAAATAACACTTACAAAAAGCGGTGGGCCTTTTACATTATGGGTACAAATTAAAAGCAAAGCCTAGCACTACAGCATTTTGTTGCTAGTCCACCAGGTCAATAACTCACTGTCTTGACCGGTGGTGGCAGGAAGACTTGCAAACGTGCCTGAATTAACCCCACAGCCAGCACAGTGCTTATGCAACACCAGGCTGATTCCATTTCCTCACAGAGCAGATTGGATCAGCCTTCAAGATGACATCTCTTTTGACAAGTATACAAAACATCTGGAAAGAATGTCCTTACTGTGCAAATTAAAGCCTATAGCTATCAACAGTCAGAGGATTAAAATCACTTGATCTTCATCTGATTAAGTGTGAACTTCAGACCTGAATAATCCTATAAAACAAGTAAAGCTCCAGGTTCTAGTCGCAGACATTTTTAAGATTGGAAGGCAAGCTTTTAACTGGTACAGACAGAAACATTGGCTTCTCTTGTGAACCAGCCATTAAGTCAGATACAGGCTTGTATCTGTGAACACCGAGGAATGAGTTCATGCATCCATCATATAAACTGTTCATGGTAAAATCTGCTTGAGACTGCTATAAACAAATACCGTATGGCACAGCTGTATACTGTGGTCTTTGAGCTAGTTTCAAAGCCCTTCTATTTAAAAACCAAATTAAGAACTGATCAATTCTGGTACTGCTAGTTTCACAAGAAATTTCCAATCCACTTTTTAGACGTACACTGCAGAACGGGAACAAACTTCTCCCTGTGTTGAGGTGACACTGGCCCACCACTCCCATTAGTACCAGGGAGACATTCAAGAGCCATCTATTTTTCTGAACAAAATCATTATTGCAGAAATGCAGACTTCAGTCTCTTAGAATGTTTCAAGCAGAAAAAAAAAAAAAATCACACAAAACTGAAGAAATTACTTTCCTCTCAGGATGGCAGCCCCTTACTGTAACAATCAGAGGTTCAGGTCAAGTCTCTTAAGATATATAAGTCTTAAGAATGATTTCCCCAGAGTATGAACATAAGTGGGAGGAAATGGAAGGTAAAATGGCTAGAAAAGGAACGAAAGATTATTAAGAGAAATTGTCAGGGATCTTAGCAGTGCATGGTCCAGACTATGGTCTCTGCCAAGAGATTTACAGACAGAGACTGCAGAGAATGGAGCTGCTTAGTTATTCATCTCCCCTCCAGGCAATCAGGTAGTGGAAGCAGCATTAATATGATAGTTTTTGACTAAGGAGCATGCAGGGTGAAAGACCAACATATACAATACATAAATATGTTAATGCAGCCACTGAAGTAATTTTTCCTGTAGCCTGTATATGGCTGCAAAAATTATTCCATTCATTTTATGCAAGAGAAATGCATTAATCTTTCTTAATTAGGGAGAAAGTAGCACTGGTACTAGGCTTAAAAATAAAAGTATAGTTAATTTTCAAGTCCACTATGTGCCTCATTCTGGTGAAATCCAATAAAATACTTCCACCAACCCTGCTCCTGACTCAAGGGAATATATTTGTGAAGTACGTGACTAGAAATTCAATAGAAGGGCTTGTACTAGTTTCTTGTTCTGTCCAAGAACAAATCTGCAGGCATAAGTAAGCATGCAAATAGGAGTCTACATATTAGTGTTTTCATTAAAACATCCCTGGGATTCCCTTCAACTCAACATCAGACAACCCTCCAGAGTTCAGGAACAATGGAGTGCAAATGGACCTCCTCAGAGAATCAAAAGAACAAGGTAAAATGTACCAAATGAAAATCAAACATGTCCTTTTATTGACTGAATCAATGGGTTTTTAAAAGGCATTACCTGCAGTTAACATCTGTCATACATACTCTCAGCTTTAGTTATTTTATATTGCTTATCTTCCACCTGCCTTTTTCTCCATTTGTTCTTGAAAGCAAAAAGATTAAAAAAAATTTGGAGCAATACTCTAACATTGCCAATTTCCTCTGTAATGACAGAAGTGTTGTCTGCAGTGATGATAAATCCCAGTATGCTACCATACAAGATGCTGCAAATCTGAGTTTCCAAAAGGCCTGATCCCAGATGAGCACAGATCTTTCTGTACTGTTGCTGATCATGAGCCCTACAACCAGATAAACTGTAGCAGAGCTAGAGATGCTTTCCATTCCATTAGAGAGAGAAATACGTGTTAGACAGTGCTGCTTATGTCCTAGTCAGTAAAACTGGTACATTTGAAAGTTTGGAAAAATCTGATTTGAACGACCTGAATCTTTTGTTTCCTTAATTTCTGCTCTAACAGAATCACAAGTTGACAGAAAATCTTGCAAGTATTTGGAACACCTCCAATTTCTCTGTGTTTTGATAAGATAACACGTCTGAAAAACACCCCTTTTCTGTGCTACTCACTGCATGCTGCTTCTGATTCATCTGACCCATCGGGACATTCTTCTTCACCATCGCATTTCCACCTGGCTAGGATGCAGTGGCCATTGTCACAAGTGAAATCCGACTCAGCACAAGTTTTCTTTGCTGCAAGAAAAAAGAAAAGTACTGAGCATGAATATCAGTAACGCAGATCTCCATTGTATACAGTCCCACTAAGGATGATATCGATATTGCCCTGTATTGAGAGAATTCATTCCACAGTCAACGTTGCTTCTTCACAGCAGAGGCAAACAGGTATCAAAGATGGGTATTTCTTGTCTCTAGAACTCTTATCCCTCTGCTATTTAAGATGGATTCACTCTTTTAACCCTTTTTTCAGACATGAAAAGAACAGAGAATTTCTTTTTCAAAAAAACTATCCGAGACTTTTACCACAAAAAGCTGCTGCCTACATGGAACTGAAAGATGCTGCACAACTTACAAAGAGGTAAGACAAACAAGTTTCACCACTGGAGTAACATAAGTAAAAATGTTTATCTATGCAATCCATTCATGGCTTTTTAGTACATCTGCCACTATAGCAGATGATCACAGAGCACCCCTCCAAACACTAAAAATCATTAAATGCCAACCACTCTGCACAATTTGCTTTGCTTGCATCAACCCACAGCTTGAAAAAGATGCAAGACACGACCTACCTCAAGCAATTAATTAGCTTATTCCTCTGTGCGGGTGGCACAGCACAACCAGTGCCCGGTAATACAAATCAGCATCTTCTGACTGCAGCAGAAAAAGTAATCTATAGCTACCTAGCCCCTTTGGTCCTTGGTCTCAGTGCCAACATGATCAGCAGGCACCGCTTTTGCAATGGTGACTTTAGTGGCTTTTCTGCCAGGAAGTGGACTGAGCAGTCATGCCACGAGAATCATCAACTCAGGCTCACTGCTACCACCCTTGAAGTGCAACACTGGTTAACTGGCATCTACCTTTGTTAAGGATCAATTTACATAGGAAGTGAGGGCAGGGAGAAGATTTGGTTTTTCCCTCTGCAAAGCTGCTCACAACCTAATAGGATCACAGGAAAATTCAGGTAGTAAAGGACCTCAGGAGGTCATCAAGTCCAATCCCCTGCTCCAGACAGTGTCAGCTCTGAGGTCAGACCAGGTTACTCTGAGTTTTACCTGGTCTGGTCTTTAAGACTCCCAAGACTGACACAGCACAACTTCCCTGGACAATCCATTCCACTGCTCAGCTGCCCTCACGGTGCGGCGTGAGCTTGAGAGCTGTTCCCTGATGCAAGTTTTGTGCACGCGTTATTGCTACATCAGTATTTCTTCCAGCAAACATTTTCAAAGCACTTAACACAATAAATAAGCCCCCAGAGTTTGATTATTTTTTCCTTTCTCTTTTTCTTACACGAGCTGATCTCAGGGTAGGAGTCATGTTAAATATCGGTTGCGTGCCCAAGCAGGAAACAACAGGCATTACCACGTGATTTGCTGGAGAAGTCTACATGGCAGAAATGAAGTGCTCATTTTCTAATACACAAATCATGCAGTTTGCCAGAAAATCCAGGAGTAAAACACTACAAAGCATCACTAAGCATCTGTACAATCTCTCAGGATGCACTTTCAGAAAAAAAAAAATAAAATTTTTCTCTTCAGTCATTCAGAACCAGATATTATGAAGTAATATAGGAAAAAAACCAATGTCATATAGAATAAGAGTTTGACAAGAGACCAGTCATATTAAGAATCCAGTTTGATCTTTGAAAGACACTGCACGTGTTACCAGAGAGATCTGACTTCCTCCTGAATATTTCCAGTTAGAAAATCATAACTTGTGAAACTGGCTATCAGGTGTCAGTTCTGATTTATTTAATGTAAGTTCGAGCAGGTACAGATGGGATATGCATGCAAAAGCGAAGTCGGAGTACTCCCCTCTGTTTGTTGTGAAGCTGAGTAAAATGTTTGTGTCTGCTGTTAGAGGAAGGTTATGGCATCTACAAAGGAAACAATCATGTCTTCACCCAGAAAGCAGAGATATAAGAAATTTTAATTTTAAAATGCATTTAGTTTTATACTGGGCTTTCTCAGTGCCTTGCCTTCCATAGGAAAACCCTCCTTTGACCCATTCTCTAGAAAGCCAAACAGCAACACAACTACTTTTCTACCTCAAAATAACCCTCCCCTTTTTCCATGGGTCTAATGCTCTGATCACGGTTATTTCTGGGACATGCAGACACAAGCATGAATGAGGTGGTCAGCCACAGAGTGGAGCGTAACCGGCATTCCCTTCAGCATGGCCAACCTGCTCGCAGCAGATGGTGGCATTGATTGCTTTGTTCCCCTGATGCTGCTCTTTGGCAGCGCAATTAATGGATTGCCAGGATTCACAAAAGGGGGAGTGAAGCATTACTGACAGTCCCAGGGCATCCTTTGGAAGGGTGTTACATGCTTCCCGAGTGCAGCTCCTCTTTGCAAAATGAAGCTGGGCACAGCTACTCATCAGCAGGAGCCAACCCTGCCCACAAGGCCACCCAAAGGTCCAACAGTCCCCTCTCAGACAAATCAGCAGGATACAAATACATTTGGTCCTTTGTTTGAATCTAAGCTACCTAACCCCAAAAAGGATCAGGATCAAGGGAGGGAGAGCTCAAACCTTTCTATGATTATTATATTCTACTATTTCTTTTTTCCCCTTACTGTTTCTGCTTTTTATTATTTGTATTACACACTATATTTTATTTTGTATTATTTTTTACTACTACTACTCTCCAATACATTGAGGAACTGTCTTAATTCCAATAAACTCTGCTTTGCGTTGCAAACACCAACCCAGATTATTCAAACTGCAAGAATACTGAAGCACCGTATCATTTCTCACCTCTAACACAAGACTGGAATCACTTTCCAACCAGATTCGCCTTCTGGTGCTCAATCGTCATGTCTCTGGGATCACAACACAGGCAGGGAGCCATTAATTAAAATATCAGCTCTCTTGTCTTTTTTTTCCTTTTTCAAGTCCGATAACCTTTTCTATTAATCTCCCATGTTATACACGTTGCTTCTATCAGTTCTCTTATTAAAAATTTATTGAGGCTTGCACATAAATTGTCAGTGGTGCATTAAAATGTAAAATAAATAAATACATCCCTTTTAGACAATGGGGAGGACACAGGTTCATTTCACTGTTTCACCTGACTCAGAAATAGCCAAGCAAAATTAATTGTTCCCCTGAGATCCATTTCCTTTGCTGTAAGCAGCCCAGGCAGCTCCACTCGCACATCTCTTCAAAATGAACATAAACAAACAAGAGTAAGTAGTCACAGCATCCCTGTGCTCTGCTCCTCAGGGGGTAAACCGATACCTGGAACAAGAAAAGAGAAGGCTACTGAAGCATATGCAGAGCCTTTCATCTTTTCCCTGCTCACGTGCAGAGAGTGACACCAAAGAGACTGCCTATCTTTTGACTCTTGCTTGATTTGCCTTTGGTACCTGCTTTTCCTTTCTCACATCTGCAGCTGGACAGATATGTCAGAAACCCCAGGGTGGAAGCTGGTGCCACTGTGGCCATGGGGCTCAGTCACCATGAGGGACCAGCCCTAGCTTGGACAGCTTTCCAAAGAAAGGCTTGGGCAAAGGAAGGCATTCCTGCTTCTCTTCTCCCAGGAAGAAAGGCAAGAGGAGAAACAAAGGTTTCAACTTTATCCATCCAGGACAGAAAAATACCCTAAACTGCATCAAGCCAACATTGTCTCTTATTTTGCATAACGTTCTTTTCCTTTCCATTACTCACACCTCTCAGCTTGAGCTGCAAGAAAGAATCCAGGGTTCATCCCTCCAGCATATTAAAAGCAGAGAAACCAGGGAGGCTGGTTTAGAATACGAACATTTATAGAGGGAATTCATTAAAAAAAGCAGTCACTGGGGATATGTATAATCAGACTAGAAAAAATACGTACATACTAAAAGGAACAAGTCTTGCACTGGCTAGGAGCAGGGACTGGATGATTTAAACGTCACTTCTGGCTTCGAAAATCACCTCCTTCTGAAAGGTCAAATCCCTGACCCTAATGCCAAACCAGTACCTGTATCTAGTTGAAAGGTCCAGGATTTATTCTTTCATTCTCTTCATAATAAAACTCAACATCCTCCCACTACCCCAAAAAGCCTCGGGTCACTTCATTTAACATCATGTAACTTTCATTTCAGTTCTACAGTTTTTTTGAGGGGGCAGGAACATCTCTACAGTTACTCTTAATAAGATATCTTTATAATGAGCCCTTGCTCATTCCTATTTTGCACATTTGTAATACTAAGTGATACTCCACACCACAACAGTTTCATTTTTTGTGACTCATAATTCTCCCAGACCAATGGTTCAAGGAGCAAAGCTGTAGCTGTTCAACACCAGCAGTGATGTAAAAGCACATTTTCTGAATACAACTTGCCTGTAAGGGAGAGTCATCACAAAGATATTTCCCCTCCACTAAGAGATTGAACCACTACGTATGTGACAGACTCGAAACACAGTATTTTTAGATTAAGGAATTTGTTCAAAAACTCTGGGTTGTGAACCCAAACAGAAAACGAGGCTGCTGAGCGCATCCTTGAGCATTAATCCACAGAGACCTCACAGACTGTGCTCTCTCCCCATTCTCCCCCACTCAGTACTGTTGGCCAGTTTCCACCAATTCTGAAAGGTTGGAAACACGTGAAAAACAAGCCTACTCCTCTACATTTCATAAAATTGGTAGATGAAGAGAGAACAATCAAATCAACAGCCTAGAAAAGGGAGATTGTTTGGCCCAGTGAGTTTTTCTGCTTACCAAGAGAAAGGGAAGGGCTTGAGAGAGATTCTGGCCAATACAAAACTTGACAGCAACCAAACGTTTTCAGCTTATACCCTCAAACAACTCCTGATTGCAAATACAGCCACCATAACATGGCAAATGCCACTCCCAAACAAAAAGTCCCAGCAAGACAGGAAAACAAATACTTTTTTTTTTCTCTTCTCCCCTACCTGAAGCTATATTCACTGCAAATTTGATACATATTCCCAAAGACAGAAAATCCGCTTGGAGCAGGAGTTTGAGCTCTAACCACATACCTGGTCAGCATCACCACTCCTCAAAAGAAGCTGGTGAAGGGGCTGGAGAACAGGCCTTATGAGGAGCGGCTGAAAGAGCTGGGGGTGTTTAGCCTGGAGAAGAGGAGGCTGAGGGGAGACCTCATTGCTCTCTACAACTACCTGAAAGGAGGTTGTGGAGAGGAGGGAGCTGGCCTCTTCTCCCAAGTGACAGGGGACAGGACGAGAGGGAATGGCCTTAAGCTCTGCCAGGGGAGGTTTAGGCTGGACATTAGGAAAAAATTCTTCACAGAAAGGGTCAGTGGGCACTGGAACAGGCTGCCCAGGGAGGTGGTTGAGTCACCTTCCCTGGAGGTGTTTAAGGGACGGGTGGACGAGGTGCTGAGGGACATGGTTTAGTGATTGATGGGAATGGTTGGACTCGATGATCCGGTGGGTCTCTTCCAACCTGGCGATTCTATGATTCTATGTTACTGACCCCAAATCCTTTGGTCAGGTTATATATGCAAAGGACATCTTAGTCCTCTTAAGGAGATCTAAAAATCCTAACCTACACCTGACAATTCTACAGCCTAAGTACTCTCAATCCCTGCTGCTGCTAAGGTGGCATCGATTTCACAGAGGAGGAAGTGCCACTTAGAGGGAGGGTAAGACAGCCCAGTCCGCAGAGGTTTCTTGGTCACAGCAGCTGGGCAAGCAGAGCTCTGTTCCTGTCCATGCTCAGCCACCCCTGCTCCAGGTGCACTCTAGGAGCCCAGCTCCTCCAGCAGCACCTCTGCTGGGGCGATGGGGCTCGCTGCACATGGCCACTCACTGCCAAATCCACGGCATGGGAAATCCCAGGAATGGGTTGTTTTGCAGCTACAAAACATCAACAGATACACTCTGATACTTGAAATGTCAGGAAATCCTAGTGGATGTGGACTGATGAGTCCTTTCAGTTTTCAGACAACTAAGGACACCTTGAAGTAATGAAAGGGAATGTTTAACCACTAGCTGAATCTGGCCACTTTTTTTTGATGCTGCCATCTCAGCAGGCAATTACATTTATAAAACAAGATTAATCGGATCACCTCAAACAGCTGGTGCTTAGACAGAGACCACGGTTCCTTTGATACTCCACGTGAAACACATTTTAAAGAAACTCCTACCCAAGACCCCCCCTGAACCGGCCCCAGAAAACAATGCTCGATTGACAGAAGCCTTAGCAGAGGGTTTGGGACTGCTTGAAGCTGCTATTACAGTAATCAAAACATCCTCCTGCTGAGGCTAAAGTAGCTCCTCCGATCAATGAAATCAAATCAATTAAAGGAGAAAGAGAAGTCACCTGTAATTTTTCATTAGTATCAAAGGTACCCATCTTTGTGCATGTTAAAATAGTAATATCCTCCTATTCAGAATTATTCAAATACATTTTCATGTTTAATGCTGAGTTTACTGGGAGGAAAATGGCAGCAGAGGAAAACAGCAGCACCTAATTGCAAGCTACGGAAAGCAGTGAAATACACAGAATGCTGAAAAGCATTTTATTCTCATGTATGAAATTAAAGTGACTTCAACTAACAAATACATGCCTTCATTGCTAAATTTTCCTATGTAACTAAGGCAAAGCTAACAACATTTTTGGGTTGCATACTCAAAAGCTGCTCTGTTTTTTTGCAATACATACCAATTGCTCTAATAAATGCAGCATTTGTCCCTATAAACCATGCTTCACCAGCAGGGAAAGCAGGAATCCCAGAAAAAAATTCAAGGACAAAATGACCACTTGGACTGGCGTGCTCCTTCGAGGGCACTAGAGGTCTGTAAAACATACTGCTTTGGTATTCAAGACAAGTTCACCTTTGGAGTTCGAAGGCTTTGGCAGGGCTGTGGGGCTTTGTCTTGGGGAACTTCACAGCATGGAAGCTCACAGCTGGAACAGCCCAGGCAGAGAGCTCAAGTGCTTCCTTCCTTTGGAGGAACACGCTCCACACTCCTTCAGGCAAGACTCTATCCAACATCTGCTCCCTCCATTTTTCCTTTAGCATTTTTTCTCTCTCTCTTTTTAAGTTCTACTTCAAAAAGCATCAGTGATCTTTTCAAGTGGCACAAAACCAGATTATTAACAATTTTCTCATTGCTTTTCTCCAGGAACCCACATCAACTCAGTGTTCAAGCCTCTGGAGTTTAAAACAACAAACAAAACCAACAAATAAATCCACAAAACCCCAACCAACCTCTCTCCCATTCTACTTGTAAATTGGAAAAACCTGTCTTTCTGCAGAGGAAGGGGGAGGAAGAGACAGATTTTCCTACCAGCATTTTAAATAATCTCTCAGCTTTGGTTAGGAATAGGCTGACAACCCTGTCCAGCTTGCAGTCACCTCTGGATGCCACCAATCAACCTCACCGCAACGTGACAAGTTGGCGGGTGCACAAAGTACCTGCCATTCAGTGTCAAAACAAGCCCACCAACAAAATCTCACTGACGCTCATTCGCATACAGCAGCAACAACGACAAGAAGGCTGGCAAGTGTACAGACAAGGTCAGGCTTCAGAAAATGTAATTTTTATTACAGCAAAGATTATGTGAATACAAAATACTCTACAAAAGGACTATAAAAAAAGCCTTCTCTTCTTACTTTAAGAGATTGAAGACTTGAAATAAGCAACTCCATGGTACACGGACACAAATACATTAAATTACATGTCAAAAGTCATGCAGCAAATGTGTGGATGTGATCCACATCTTTCAGCCCCATCTGTCTGTGAGGTATCTTAAGCCCAAGAGAGAATTTCCTCTTTTCAGAAAAGAGCAGCCATCATTCTGCCATGGAAGTTGAACGTATTTCCAGAACTCCATATTGCTGCAGTCACGACCCCTTCAAAGGATTTGGTATGCTCAGAGTTACTAGTTTGTTTCTAAATATTTCTTTGAAGCTCATTCACACTAACTTTTGCTGACAGAATTGCCAGCTTTGTCTGTCTGCTTTGGAGTTTGTTTTGCTTTCTTTTAACAGGCAGCAAGACATTGTTGCAAGACACAAGCTCTTGGGTAGCACCTACATCTATGTTATTTCACAATGAAGGACGTTTGCAAATTCCCCAAGAGGCAGTTGACATTATTCAGTCTTTGTGTTTCCGGGAATTAAACACTAGGGGCCATCTTCTACCCTGATGAAACCAAAGTCCATGAATAATCACTGGCCTCGGTAGTTTCTGTGCAAAATTGGATGCAGATGTTTTTATGACACCCTATGATGTGTGTTTTCAATATAGTTTTTACAACACTCAGCCTAAGTCAGAGTTATATACCTCAAGGAGACACCTATATATACTGCTGTTTGACAGGACCGCGACAGAGACATGAAAATGTTCCCAGACTGAAACATGAAAACAGCGAAAACTCCCCAGATTCTGAAAACTGGGAGTGAACACAAGCATCGCACTCTTCAGTCCTGCGTTGCAGGTCCTGGAGCTTGAAAACTCTTGATGTCCCCAAATTATTAATGGCTATCCCTCTCCATAGAGAAGTCAAAAAAAATCACTCCCCAGTGAAAAGAAAGGCTTCCCGAAGACAGAACACAATGAAGGCCATTTCTGCTGGCAAATACATTATAGCAGAAAAGAAGAAGTTACTAATTTAAGTTCACAGAACAATTTTGGTTTCCACCTACAAACACCTTAAAACCTGGCTTGTCAGACAGGTATCTGGGAAGCAGAACAGCCATAATTTAAGGCTGAAGTTTTTTTTCAGTTATTCAGAAAAGGAGAGGAAGGAGGAGAAGAAGGACATGCAAATGCAGATCCTTTCACTACGCAATACTGATAAGATGACATTACTAAGATTTCTGCTCTATTTGATGTTTTCAAGGATTATTCCTTTTTCATAGGTGGTGGAGACAAAGTCTCCAAGGCCAGCGCAGGAGATGGCGAAGAACATTGCCAAAACCTAAAGGGCTACTATTTCTTGTCTGGGTTATGCTGTTGCATTGAAACATTACAGCACGAGTTTACAGTGGAGACACCATGCTGCAGAAGTTGTCTTTTGCAGCTTGGACACAACATTAAGTTCTCATTGTCTGAATTTAGCATACATATAAGTCTTATAAAAAAACCCAAGACTAACCCTATAGTTCACAAGGCAGGAGCGTGAGGAGAGAGAGAAAGAGGTAGTTACAGAACGTGCTCTAACCTGTCACAGTGAGACAAGGCTCAACTAATCACTTCACTCAGTACATGTGGATGTGGGTTCAAATAAAGATGTTTTCTTACCCTTGGTTGGAAAATGTTAGTGTGCAACAACCCACAATCCTTTGCCTGTGAAGCAGTTTTTGGCTAATAACGACCTCTTCCCATAGACCAATTCCATGCTCAAAGGAACCCATTTTTTGTTGGTAGAAGATGTGAAAGCAAAATTCGTAGAGATCCTCAACAGCCTTTCAGAAAACGATCTGTGGAATTGCTTTGAACATCGGCAGCATTGTATGCAGCTGTGTGTCACCTCAGAAGGGAAGTGTTTTGGAGGTGACCATGGTTGATTTTCTCAATTTATTAAGTAACAAGAGCTAAAGGTAGGCCTTTTTTTTTTTTTGGTCTTGGATCTCGTACTATGAGGTTCAAGCACACCAAAGCAAAACATGGCATCTTCCACATAATTTCACGTTAGGTTTGCTAAAAATCAAGATGCTCGTGGGAGCTAAATCCAGGAGTCCCAAACTCTGCACAGACTCATTTACGATGACCCCTGCAGCTGTATGATATACACTGTCTTCAGGGTTTAAATCAGCATGAGGCATTTCTGGCAATCCTCAGCTCCTGGCTGCACATTTGCCACTTCACTGCTAGAGTCTGCCCTTGCACAGCCCTGTGTGCGTTTTGTAGCCCAGGTCACCTGGCTGACACAGGACGTGAAAGCATAAACCACATCTGCTGCAAAGCAGCAGCTACTTCAGCAGTCACCTTTGCCACTGACAAAGCAGAGCAATGTAATTATGCACTGTGAGTCCCTAAAATTGCAGGCAAAGTCACTTCACCCACAACACAGCCTTAAAACAGCCAGAAGAGAAACATATAGCATTTAAGCCCTGTTTTGCAGAACCTGGCATGGGTCCAGCCTGCATACTGTTACTACAACTGTGCAGAAAAATATTAACCTGGTATTCACACCTGCAAGCTTTGCCTTTGTAAGTGCAGTAAAACACAAACAGATGACATTCCTATGAACAAGCATTATACATTCCCAAAAATGTGTTTGTTGCTAACAGCCCAGGTATCTCTGACCTGTAACATAAATTACTCCAGTCTAACGACACACTGGAAACCCAGAACTCAATGCAAAACTCATAAAGCCTAACAATCCAAAGGCAAGACAAAAAAAAAAAAAAGGGAAGAAAAAACTCACAAGGGCTCTTCAAGAGCCAGGATCAATGACCTAAATCACATACTTGAAGACTCAATCCTGTCAGTGGCAAAAGGATGACTTGTGATGGTAGGGAACTGGGAGTGTTAACAGATCTGCAATAACCAAGAGAGTATTGCCAGTTCTGCACACAAATCCACGTGGGTGACCGATAGGGAAAGGCGACACGGGTCTGTGCTCCCAATTAGGGAATTACATGTGTACTAACACACCTGAGCATTTGGTTTGGCAGCCAACAGCAGGAGAAATGAAGCTGTTACTCTGCTTGGTTCTGCTGCATTCATTTCTTTTTTATTAGAAACAACAACACATTTAATGTCACTTCTATACATGGTCCAGTTGCTTAATACTGGATCAATGTTTGCTCTTTCTCTCCTGTTCCTAATTTAATAAATTGCAGGGCAAACAATACAAGAAATGCTCTACATAGCAAAAAAAATCCCCTCATGCCAGGGTTTACTTTTCTAGGAGCCAAATATACTACAATTAAAATACCCATTGCACAGTCCTCAAAGAACAGAAGAATCAATAGCAAGGAAAGGAGTGGGGATTTTTCTAAAAATTTAATCCAGTGTTTTCAGCTATAGCCTCTTTTTCCACTTGTTTCATTTTTAGCAAAATTATGGCACTTTTTGGAGTAAAAATTTATTCTTGTTATTATTTAAAAAGAAAAGTTCCTCTTCCTGACCATGCATTCATTGTCCTGAATGTTTTAACTGCTTCAGACACCAAAAACAGAAATGAAAAATGGAAATTAATAACTGATATGCCACATAAGAAAAAACATACACAGAAAATCCCTGTGCCATAATAAACATTACTGAAAGGCATTCTTATGCCACATTAGTATGTGTCGTATAGGAACCTGCATTGAATTAACTTAGCAGCAACACATCAGGAACATACAAGATGATAAAAAAAACTTTACACTAGTTTGAGTTGGAAAGGAAAGATCACCCAGCTCCAACCCCCTTGCCATGGGCAGGGACACCTCTTCCCGCCTCCAATTAAAGCCATTCCCCATCATAATACCACTACACGCCTTTGTAAACAGTCCCTCCTCAGCTTTCTTGTAAACCCTTCCAGGTACTGGAAGGTCACTATAAGGTCTCCTCAGAGCCTTCTCTTCTCCAGGCTGAACAACCCCAACTATCTCAGCCTGTCCTCATATGGGAGGTGCTCCAGTCCTCGGATCATCTTTGTAACCTCCTTTGGACTTGTTCCAACAGTTCCATATCCTTCTTATGTTGAGGATTCCAGAACTGGACACAATATTCCAGGTGGGGTCTCACGAGAGGGGAGTAGAAGGCCGGAATCACCTCCCTTGACCTGCTGGCCACGCTTCTTTTGATGCAGCCCAGGATACGGTTGGCCTTCTGGGCTGCGAGCGCACATTGCCGGCTCATGCTGAGCTTCTCATTAATGAGCACTACCCCCTGTCCTTCTCTACAGGACTGCTCTCAATCACACCATACCCCATCCTGTATTGAAACCATGGACTGCCCCAACCCAGGTGTAGGACCTTGCACTTGGTCTTCTTGAACCTCATGAGGTTCACACAGGCCCACTTCTCCAACTTGTCCTGCTGGTCCCTCTTGATGATCTTTAGACATATCAGGGCCAGAGATGTCCCTGCATACGTACCTGTGAAGATATCTTTTATACAGCTCTGTTAGCTGCTCTCTAAAGAAGACGTGAATTGTATCCAATCTAATTTGCCAGGAATCTTGCTTTTTAGGACCGTTGAATCAGAGCTCTGGGAATTTTAAGGGATTGCACACAAAAGCATTTTCAAAAACGTCTCCAAAGCCAGCATCGTTTCAGACTGAACAGCAGGTTCATCCTCTGATCCAAGTCTGTTACAGCGGAACACTGCCAAACAAACGTCTATTAATATTCTGCTGGGAAGCAGGAGCGGATGGGCTCTTGCATTACAGTGAGTGAAGTGGTCAGGTTAAGAGTTAGGCATCGGTCACACAGTTCCTCCATTCAAGTACAAACCTCTTCACCCATCATCATGTGTTGTCAAATGCTTTTGTGCACTGCAATATTAAATACCAGTACCCTGGGGATGGGATATGAATAGGCACAACATGGAAATTACGATGCATGCAACAATACCCTTTAACCTATTAACAAGTATGACCAAACTTACTTATTTCTGAGCCCTCTTAATCATCAAGGCAAGAAGACATCAACAGCTACTGTGTCACACTGACAGGGCCTTCAATGGCAAGTGTGATTCGAAGGTCCACAGGAAACAAAAAGGCTTTGTCTTTTGATGTAAAGAACAAAGGTACCATGTGGCACACCATCACACATGCAACTAATCAGGAAAGTTAATACAGTAGAAGCAGATGGTGGAACCATGTCAACATTTTCAGTGGGCACATTTCCCCTCACTCTCAAGTTGCTAAGAATCAAGGTTATGGGGGAGCCCCAGGCAGATTGTCTATGAGCTGGACCACATCAGGAATCAATGTTACCCTTTTATCTACCCATCTGAGGTACCTGTGTGCTCCCACCTCTACTATCATAGCTCCCATCCTCCAGCTCCCTCCTCTCCATTGCATTGCCATGTCACAGGGAAGCACCTTAAACCTCGCTGCACATGGAGGGAAACAAAGGCAGAGAAAAACAGTCTCTAACCCTGGTTGTGCTGGCAGATGCTGACATGGAAAGGCATTAAAAACACACCTTCTGTAGCCCTTAACTCTACTCATTTTGATCATTTCTGCAGCCAAATGAGTTACTAAATGCTACAGGAATCACTCGTACAGCACAGCTATGGGACATGTCACTCCAAAGCACTTCATAGACTCATGAAAAGGAACTGCTCCTCCAGCGATTCTCACCTGCCAGCCCTAAAGCCCAGCTAACACAGGACAGGAACAAAAGGCTTCTTGTTCACCACCAACTGCACTGAATGTGTGGAAAATGTAAAACTGAAACCACAAGAATTGCACAAAGAAATACAATACAGGAAACGCTGCGATTCATATGACTTTGAAGTAACAGCTCTGCATAGCCTTCAAAGTCTCCTCCACTGTTATTGTCAACCAGTTCTGCCCAATTTCCCAGCTCTGTACCTCATGGATTTCAATGGTACCCGCAGTGAGGATGGCAGGAGCTTTCAGCTCTGTAATTTAATTAAAATAAAATGAACAACCAGCAGTTAGTCAAACTACATGTACGTTCCAGCCACTATATCTACCGAATTCTGCATCCCTCGGTCCAATCAGATTTCCTTATAAGCCCCTGGCAACCTATTAATTAAAATGTGTTATTTACAGCTTCCAGGGGCTTGAAACTATGGGATGCACTTGATGGAATTTATGCAATTATGTACAGTCAGTCCTAGCGACAGGTTCCATTCTTGCTCTTGCTCTCCTCTGCTCCCACGCTTGGCCATTTTCTTCTCCGCGCGTGGTCCACGTGGCACCGTTCAGCCTGGACCTGCCACAGCACAATCGGCTGCCATGGAAATGAACAGGAGGCAACAAAGGAACCAAGTCTCTCTCTGGAGATGGAATTACAAGGCAATAGTGCAGGAAGGCCAAGACAAAGAGAAACTAGTTTGCCTGCTGCCTCTGAACACACACGACCCTCCCTCTTTGTGCAAGATGTTGATGAATAGTTTTCTTGATTAAGAAAACCAAACCCCTTCTAGCCAAATGCAAACAGGTTAGGTGGATGGAGCATCCTGCCTTTGGTCTTTTGCAGCAGTCTATCTATTAGGCTTTGGGGCAAAACATCGGTAGATAGGTGATCCACAGCCAGAGCAAACCCAGAGGACATGCAATATAACTTAATAAGCAATCCCTGTCCCACTCACACAGCAGCATCAGTTGCAGACAGATCTCCACTTTCAGAAGGAGCTTCTCTTTTTTTCACTCCATTATTAAGTAGTCTCATTCATTGGCAATTCCCTTGACTTTGTAAGAAAAAAAAGCATTGTAAAACACACATTAGAAGGTATGACTGACAAGCATAACAAAGTCTGTGTCTTTGAACCAATTTCCAAAGGTTTTTATAAGAATAAAGGGAAAAATAAAGTTCTATGGAACCATGAACTTTTTACTGCTTAAGGAGTCTCACATGAACACTGATGATGATCGATCAAGTATCATAGGCCCAAGACACCCACATACATAATCCTCCCAATGATTATTACTTTTCTTTCCCTTCTACGTGTTTCTCATTTTTTTCAATGAGGTTAGTGACTTACCTATCTAAAACCTACCAAAACCATCTGAAATGAGACATAAAAAGGAGAAAAATCCATGAAACTACACCACTATCAAAGCCTAATAGCTTTCTTCCAGCAATACAAAAGTGGATTTTGGCCTTATTCTCCCATGCTTCATTCATAACAGGAAACAGCAAAAGGTGGAGAAAGCATTTCTTGCACAATACAGAAGCAGCTCTGCAGATTTCAGTCTGTAATTCCAAATATCCAAACTGCTCACACCATGCCCTCAGCTGGTGTGTGAAATGGCTCATCTCCTCAGAAGTCACTGTAACTACTCCAATTCAGATTAGCTCTAAAAGCCTTTTTCACAAAGATGCATTGCAATAGTGCTTTGGCATTGTTTAAACTCCAGCTTTAAATGTACTGCATAAGAGATTTTTCATCTCAAGCCTAGAAACACATGAGTTTGTATCAATATTTGGCTCCTGATTAAGTCTTTTGTCACTATGATTTTCATAAGAACAGCTATGAATGGATTTATAGGAGATCAATGATGATGAAAATGTCTCCAAGATGACCGTTTTATTATGTATTCTTTCTTTTCCAGCATTGCCCATTCTGTACTGAGTCCTTGCAGATGATTAAATACCAATACTTTCTATCCAGGGCAGCCAGAATGAAATGTCAGGTATTTTTTAACAAGAAAGTAATCAATAACTTTTTAGACTGTTCAAAAGAGCAGCTTGTAAAAGCCGAGTTGTTTGAGTATGGAGTCCTAAACTTGCAGTACCTCATTAATTTTCTAGGTCCCTAGCATTAACATGCACTAAAATGATTAATCTATGTGTACAACTTAGAAAAAAATTCCATTCAAAAGAAGTCTGTTATATCACATTTACTGGCCATACTGTGCGCTTATCACTGCAGTACAGCGAATAATCTGTAGCCTCCAGCTAGTAAGTACCACTAGAAACCAAGAAGTACCTTCAGAATCAAAAAGTGAAGTTTGGGGAAGAGAATTCTGCCTCCAGCAGAAGAAACAGCATCCTCAAACTCAGCACGTCAGAAATTAAGCAACAAGCATTTTTAGACATTACTCCAAACTCTTCTGTAAATAGCAGCACAGTAAGTCTCTACAAGATGACTACAGCTACAAAACCAGTTTAGAAGGTTTTATAACTAATAAACAGTGTCCAGACTGTCACCACCAGAACTGGGACGGGTTAGCAATATCAGAATTAAACTTCCCCTCTGCAAATGGTTTCCAGTCACCTATGTGTTACCAAGACAACTCCAACGACCAGAATACAAATTACCTTTGGGATACCACGGTAAACTCCAGCACTTACCAACTTTGCATGCAAATTTAAATCACAACAATTTAAATGACAACTGTGTAAACAGCAGAAACTATTAAACTATCACAGGAGTCAATGGCACTATAGTTAGGAAAAATGTTGCTGCCTCCAGTAACAAAACAGAGCAAAAGGAGGAGGACACACATACATAAAAAAAGTTCAGCCTTGTAATTCATGGGTGCCAGACAAGGGCTTCTCATTCCCTAGGAAACATCACTTTTTCTTTGACTTCTTCTTGTCCTGGATATCAACTATAAATAAGTCCCTAAGTTGGGCAATACTTTACGTGTAAGAAAGCCAGGCAGCTTTGGGTGCAGAGAGCTGCCCGGTTGTAAACCACCCCAGAGCTGTACGTTTTGATTGTTTTATTTCCGACAACTACAAAAAGAGGAAGAAGAAGAAGAAAAGAAATATACCTTCTTCTGCCTTTGGCACCGATGTGCGAGGCAACCTTAAAGCTCATTGTCAAAGAAATGCTCTGGTTGTGGAAACTGTTTTGCAAAAATGGTGATAAACCAAGGTCAGTAGTTACGTTACCAGCCTCAAAAATTAAGTACTAAATAGCTTCAGCAAATATAACTGTAAGGGCTCAGGCAACAGAACTAAGAACTGTGACAAGCTCAGAGATTGAAATCTGAGAATAAGGTAGAAGTAAAACACTGAAAGGTGCACTCCCCATTAAAGCTGAGTAATATACAGCAAAATTATTTTATCTCGTCAGAATAGTTTTCAATGGAAATTCCCAAACAATTTACAAAAAAAGCAGTCAGAGACAGATTTTCAGGAAGAGGCTAGTGGTGCCCTCAAGTTTAGGCTTCTATCAGGAGGTAATTTCAGCTGAAGCTTCTCACGACCACTGAGAGCCAGGAGAGTCCTGGGCACCTCCTTCCTTGTTCTGCTACTGCATCTTTACATAGATGGTAACAGAACAAACAAACAAACTAAACTAAAGCCCAAACAAACAAAGCCCTTCATATTGGTGGACGCATGCTAAACTGGATCCCTCAAGAGCAACCAGCGGGGCTATAAGAATGAAAAAGAAAGAAAGACAAGTGAAATAAATCACTCAGCTACCAGAGAGAGCATCAACAGCCATTAAAGTTTTTTATGTTAGACATATGTAATAAAATTTATTATTAGGCTCCACATTACTCCAGCAAGACTCCTGAAATATTCCTGACAGGAAGTCTGGACCCTTTGGCAGCTTTGTGGATCCCACACACAAAAGAAAACCAGCTCAGAAGTCCTGTTGTCTATGGCTCACAGAAATGCTTAGGTGCTGAAGTGTTTATATGCAATTATTTTTTACAGTGACACTTCATCAGGTGCTTGGCTACAAGAGGATCTACTGATTAAAACATTAAGTGCAAGCAGCTCAACTGCAGAGAACTAAAAGCAAGGCAATGTGAGTGTCTGCCTGTTCTGTCCCACCTCTCCTTTTTCCTAAAGTGAAGTCCTTTCTATCAGATTAATAAAGTGCATCTTTTAAGTGAAAATTCACATTCCCCTGCCAGGTTAAATTATTGTTGGATGGTCTGTATGACCAGGCAGGAGCCTCTGTTAAGAGCAAAACACTTTGCCTGGTGAGACTCTGTGCAGCTACAATCACTGGAGATGTTGATCACTCCACAGAAGATGACATGGGATATGACCTGTTATTAGGCTTTTCCTTGCCCAGCTGGGAGCAATTGATTAAATCCCAGAAGAGTTTATTACAAAAATCAAGAGAACACTCATCACATCTGTGCATTAAAAAACCCTCACTCTTTCTAGTATACGAGCTTTCAGAAAACTATTTCGTAGAGCTTACCACATACGCTGCTGGCTGGCTCAAGGATGCCAAATTATGCTAATCAGAGAGGACTCCAAGGGGTCATAGCACACAATAGTTAGAAAATCTCTGATGTTTTGGGTTAAAGAGAATTTGCAAAGGCTGAAATATCAGTTTTCAATTAAAATTCAACTTATTGGATGCTCAACTATATAGATAAAGGAAAAAACTGAATTCCTCCAAATTCTGTAAACTCTGAAGCCTTTGCTGCTTGTGCAAGGAGCCAGGAAGAGCAATTGTGCCATCACAGTCACGACCATGACACCGAGGGTGTATCTGATGGAAATCTAGGTTTTTAGCGACAACTCAAGAGAAGATAAAAGTGGGATTTAACTGTTCTGCTGGGCTACATGAGCTACATGCTGGGTGAAGTGAACCAATAACACTTGGACATTAAGCGCAACCGGGTTAGAGAAGTACAACAGAGAATGGTGGTCATCAATTCTACCAGCAATATGCTGAACTGGCTGTGCCACACAGGCCTTCCTCTGCAAACCCATGGTTATTCCAGTCTGAGGCTCATCTCCTGTAGTCACCAGAACTAGGAAAGCCAAATGAAGTTTTCAGGTCAAATTTGCTGAGCAATCACCCATTCATTATAATAAAAAATAATAAAAACCTAGAGATACAGAACATAAATTTCCTAAAAGACCACTCCCAACTATTCACCACTGTCAGAAGCTTCCCTACCAGAGCCAGATGCAATTACTATGCAGGGCTTTCAGGGGATGAATATCTAGATCAGTGGGATAGTCAAACCCTGCCAGGATCTCTCAACATCTTTTAATCTTTCAATCATCCTGCCAGCTGATCAAGTTTATAAACTTCAAAATTTCCCTACTCTTTCAATCTCAAAAACAACTTGTCTGCTCCTTTTCCCTCTCCTCCCATTTCAAATCAAGTTTTAGCTCAGACAAAGTCTGGCCACATCTCCCACTTTCACTGATATTCTCACTTAGCCCTGGTTTCATGAGACACTATGCTTTACAGCAGAACTGAGTCTAAACGGCAAGCTCATTACTACTCAAGTTCTCAACAACGTGCAGCTGAGTGCCCCGCTGTGCTTCCTGGCCAGCCAAGTGAAGTGAGACTCCCTGAAGCCTTCTGGCCACCTAGAACATAGCAGAAGATGCTAGACTCGACTCCAAGAGGCAATCTGTGTTCAGCAATACTTCACTGCTAGAGTGACCACTGTGAGCAGGGGAGCTCAGTGCCACTGAACACTGCCTGATGGGGAGAAGAGAAAAGGCAGAAAAAGCTGTTTGACAAACAGCAATTCCCATCAGACTCCTTAAGTCTGAGGCATATCCACTGTAACCCCAACTTCAATAAACCACAGCAGGACTTAAAAGCCCTATCTATGTCATCCCTCCAACAATCATACCTGCAGAAACAACTGCTGAAGACCGGCAGTTCATTACTGAATTCACAACCCTGATTTCCTACGGAGTTGTTCTTACCTCCTTTAGAGTCAGACATTTACAGTTTAATGTTCTGTGTGCTTTCCCACTGCTTGTTCAACAGCCTCAGATCATAAAATCTGATGTCTGAAGCCCTGAGGAGAAAACATGCTGCCCTTCAATAGTCAGCTAGAGTCCTTCATAAAGTGACCGAAGCACTACAACCAAAATAAAAAGTAATGATTTCAGCATTGCCTTAAATCCAATAGTAAAAGAAAATCTGCTTTCAGAGTACTCATCGTAGAGAGCAAGTGTGTGCTGGCAACTGGCTCTGAAGTGACATCAACACAGTAATTAAACAGGAGTGTGTGATACAGTGACGCAGAAGAAGTCTAACCAGAGGAATCACCTCCTCCCCTGTGCTGGTGAATCCCTCATTCTCAGACGAGAGGCACAGCAGAGGTCTGAGGCGGCTCTCACACACATTCCTTGTGCAAGTCAGTACACAGAAACAATATGGAGACCCTTGCTTCTCTGTCAGCCCTTAAAAACTGCAATAATCAAAGCCAAGTGGGAAGATAAAAGAGCCCAGCCATAGCTTCCCTGCTCATCAGCCATTCCCAGAAGGCCACCGTGCCTCTGATTACGAGAGGGGAGAGGGAAAGATTTTTCCTAAAGATCCTGCTTCACAACATGGGAAGAAAATACTGTTTCTTCACATGCACAAACCAAAGACACTTTTAACTCACTGAGAGTCAAACAGGGCTGTGAGATCATGCAGTAAATTAGCCTGGCCTTGCTTCTAAGCCACTGACAAGGATATGACTAACTTGAGTACCAACTGGAAATGACATACAAAAGTACCAAGGGTTTCCTGCAAAATGACAAACAAAAGAAGGACTTACAAGAATCAATTAAAATCTTCATTCAGGAAAGAAAAATAAAAAGGGCATAAAAGGATCTTCACGATACCCTACTATGTAACAGCTACTAGGAACAGCTGTTCAGGAAAATGTGTGATGCAGTTCATCTCATCCCCCCAGTACTAAGCACTTCTCTTCCCAAAAGCAAAAGATTGGAATAAAGAAAATGAAGTCCCTCTGAAAGCCTAAAGAAGTTGATAACCACAAATTACTGTTAGAAATAATTTTCTTCCAATGACTCTGTCCTACAGTACTTGGCATTGGGAAGTTCAATCCCAGTATCATTAACCAGTGGGTAACTTCCCTGTTTGCCGTCTATGTGCACATTTCTCCATTGGTTGCTTCTGGGAAAGGAAAGAGAACTGGTAAAGGAACACAGAGGCTCCAACAGCATGGGGGGGATATCACTGCACACTGATACTCATCATTTCTTTGGCTGTTATTAGCATAAAAAAAAAAGCAAAACTATGAGCATGTAGTTAAATCATTGCCAAATCAATGACAGCTCAATTCCAGGTCAGGTAATCACCTAATAGCCATCCCTGGTCACACACATGGTAGTTTATCATGAAACAAATTATTAATGAGGACAAATGTCTAAAACAAACCACACACACCTTCCCTCAAAAAAAATAACTAAAAACTCAAACCCCGGTTGACAACAAATAGAAAGCAAATGCAGCTGGAAAATTTTATAAGGCAGAAGTTACTCCATATGGCTGTATGTTAACAGTCCTGTTCCTTGAAACCACAGCCACTAGCCAGCAGGCGTTTCCCTTCTGATGGACGGAGACATGCACAGGTCCAGCAGAAGAAAGTAACGCACAGACTGACCTGCCCTCCCTTCTCTACCCTCAGTCCTGTACTGGGAGAGATGGAAGGGAGGAGTAGGTTGGCAGAATAATTATTAGAGAAGAGAGAGGACCAATGCATGACCATACGCCAACTCGCAAACTAACTTTCTTGTGAACAGACAAAAGATTCAAGGATGTGAAGCTGCCAACAGCACAGCAAAATCACAATATTTTAGTAAGAAAGCTTGTAATTCCCTGCCTTGTGAAAAAAAGTTTTGCTTCTCATAGCTGGTCCCGTTCTTTTCCTTTTTCTTTTTTCCGGCTCCCGGTCTGCAGCAGTTCATTAGGAAGATATGAACGTTTCACTTTGTTCCTGGGTCAGCTAGGTGCTGTCATACAATTCAATTGACAGGCAGTTTTAAATGGGTCAGAACAGATTCTAAGCTGTTAAAATGAAAATAAGCTGATTGTCCCTGGGAATAGAAAAGAACAGAGGGGCCCTTCAGAGCATCTGTCTCTCCAGGTAACCTTTGTTATGCAATGGAGCTGCCTTAGATTGATATTTGGTTTCCTTTCTTTTTCCATGGAAGCAACTAAGTCAAGGTTTGCTAATAGTGGAATAGCTGTTTACCAAGGGGTAAACCTGGTTAAATGCATGTAACAGCTGGAAACTCTGTGGGACTTTCAGGCTGTAAGAACCACAACCTCCGAGTCCTGCACCCACAGGAGCTGTGCTCCTTGCATCTGCAGGAGGGAACTCTCACAATCCCCACAAGGCTGCTGCACAGCAAGCAAGGGCCAGCCACAGGTTTAAACCTACATCCACACAGAGATGCCCAAACCCAAACTATGGACTAAAGGTGACCTGTCCTGCATAGCAAAGATCTGCTGGCTTGCTGGCAGTCTCCTGAAGACTAAATTCAACTCTCCCCTAAGGCCAGATGCACTGTGTACAAGGGTTAAAAAGTTATTTTGGAGAAACAGACACTTAGAGATCTTCAGGTTCATGCCAGTTTTCTGTGAAAACAAGTCCTTTGCTAACTCAATTCAGACATAGGCTCGGTTTAGATCAAACCCATATCATTGTCTCCACAAGTCATCCAAGGCCAAATGGGGACCAGCCACTAATATTCAAAACAGAACTGATGAGGGCTATTGGCTGCTTAGCGGACACTATTCAAAATTACATCTCTCTGAAGAAATCCTCACTGATCAAAATTCAAGCCAGAAGACAAAATTCTCCAGTTTCCCCAAGTCACACTGTGCTTCCAGACAGCCTGCAAGAGCTCTCCTAGTGGGTTAATCTGAGTTTATGTAAGCTCAAATGGAAACCATAATCTGGTCTTCTGTGCTTTAGCTGCAGTTAAACAAGAAAAGTGGAAAGCCATAGACACTGGCTATTACCCTTGCAGTCATAGTCCACTTCTCTCTGGACCAGCTTTTCTACCTTGAGACCAGAATGGTTGGCAAGTTTTTAAACAGAAGAGCAATAGAAAATCTGCAATTATTTCAGCTTCATGTCTGTCCTTAGACATCCAATATTATCCAAAAACTAATAAAAGCATTCAGAACAAGCATATACAACAAAACTACAGTTTGAAATATTTTTCCATAGTCAGCAATAAGAGACTACTTGAATTTGATATATGTAAGCATAAAATTGTGGAAAATACATAGCCTGCAGTGATATTTCTATCCCCTTCCCAATCGTCACCTTGAAAAGTATATATTATTTTCCACTTTATTTGAATTCATTCTTAAAACTCGATGTTTATGCCAGTTTTTATTAGCTGTTTTTGCTGCTATTTCTCAGAGCAATTTTACTGTACAACTTGCCACACTGCAGAATCTTTTTTTATTCACGTAGCAAAGACACTACCAGGGTGAACCGTTCGTTTGTAGCTTGGTCCTTTTAGTATTAGTCTATATTTTTGTGATCATCTTATATATCTAAAAATATTTTATAACAACGATGGTGAAAAAGAAAAAAATGAAAAGCTCCCTCTAACCTTGCAAGGACACAGTGAAGTCCTAAAGCAGCGACACCTGAGGTGCATCGCATTTTGCCAAACACCCATCCTGTGGCTGCACTGCCCCGTGGTTTCCTTCCTCCTCTGGACCCAGGTGACCCCAGGAACAACCCCCAGCATAAGATGGAACAAGCATGTGAGCACACACACGAGCCCATGACCTCTGCTCTTCTAGTGCAATTCATAGAATCATAGAATCACCAGGTTGGAAGAGACCCACCAGATCATCAAGTCCAACCATTCCTATCAAACACTAAACCATGCCCCTCAGTGCCTTGTCCACTGGTGCCTTTAACACCTCCAGGGAAGGTGACTCACCACCTCCCTGTTTTGCCAGCTCCAAAATAAGCTGTGAGAGGCAGAAAAGAAAGGAAGTCAAGCCAATCTCCACATTCCCCCCACACCTCTCCACGCCAAGATTCATACATGACCTGTTGGTTATACAATCTGCTTTCTAGAGGAACAAACCTCCTCTGGAGCAGGTACATCCCAGATACCTCCAAGTTGGCCACTCTGCTGAGAGCCACAGCCCCACCCAGCAGCTCTCACATCCCAACCGCATCCTGAATGGTGCTGGACAGAAGCAGGGTGAGATGCCAGCCCTGCACTGTAGCACTTTGCAATCTATGTTATGACAAGATAGTAAATCAAGAGTGTTGTAACATCACATTCGAACAGCGACAATGCTCTCTGCCTTCCCCCAGGGCATCTATAAATCACAACCCCTCTTCCAGAAGGCCTGCATCTGTAATTTTACAGATTCAAAAGGTCAAAACTTTACCTGCATTTACTTTAATGCTATTCATACATTATTAAAATCTCTTAGGACTCACTCCCCTGCTCCAGGCGCTCCCCTGCCTCCCAGGGCTAGGCAGCAAGGCCATGCTCACTAGGGAATTTTTATGTATTCCATGTCAAGGGCAACAACTCAAAGTCAAGCACAGGCAAGAAAGATGCTAAATAAGGTAATGTCTTAATATTTCTAATTTAGCTCTGAAATAACTATTTTTATTTAAATTTCTGCGCATCACACAACACTAGACTCTCATTTGCACACATACTGCCCTTTGTCCAAAAGTAGTAAGATGCTCTAGAAACCTTCCCACATGAATTGTAAGTGGCAAGCAAGGAATCACTCTTCTTGCACAAGGAATTCAGCTGTTTCTAATGCACTTATGAGGCCAAAGCACAAAACAGCCTACAGAGAGAGAATAATACCTCATTCACCTGAAACTCCGAGAAAAGGTCGATCCCGAATGGCCAGTCCTCTTTCCTTCTCCAGCTGCACGTACTGGAGAGCCAACACCTGCCACTGCTTTACAGCCTTTTGCCAGAACAAAGGAATATTGATTTTTGCCCAGAGAAAAGGATAAGAAAAACAGAAACATAAACAATTTTTAATAGCATTTCTTAAAGCTTTTTTTTTTTTTTAAGTCTCCCCTGGAAGATTAGTAACTAGTTCATTCCTGATTAGTTTGAAAGATGAATTCAAAACATGGCACAAGCCAGGGTGGCAAATCAGATCTTGAGTTTAAACAAAACAAAAGAAAAAAAACAAACAAACAAACAAAAAACCCCCCACAACTCAGATGCCAACTTTTCAGGCAACGTCTTATGCAAAAAGCTTAAAAGATCGAGGGGACAAGTAGTGCAACCTGACCAAAGGACTCACATATGACAGGCAGAGAATCTTCCTGCTACCTTGTGGCTCCCACATCTTGGAAGACCCTCCTAGCCACTGCTACAATGTCATTCTCTGATGAATGGAAAGCTGTGCTTCACTGAGTTTTCAAAACTTATTCCAGCAGCTGCACACAAAACAAGCCAGGACTGAGCACACAGGAATATTCAGTTTTTGTGACCCCCCTTAGAAACGTCGCTTGAATCATGCCAGCAGGCCACACGAATCACTGTAGGCAGCAAACAGCCTGATTTTTAACAACAGAAATGAACCCCAGTGAGACATTACATTTTTAAAACTAACTTTTAAAAAGAGCTGCCAGAAGCCTCATTGTACTGCTGATAGCAGCAGGTATTCGAGCTCTGAAGAAGTGAGATTTCACCTGAAATCTGAGGAACTCTGGGAGACTCAATGTTGATGCTTCCTCCTCCCTCACTCCCATCAATGGATGCACACTGGTACAGCACCAAGGGCAAGGACCATCAAGCCCTGAAGCAGCTGTTCACAACACCTTATGAAAACAAGTAACATTTGAAGCCAGTTTCATCCATTTGAAATGGATGGGAACGCTGCTCCTTAGTAAGAAAAATCTTTCTGGCAACAACGAGGAACTGGGAAGCATCTGGTCTGCTTTCCTCTATCCCAATCTCACGGGATCAGTAGCTACCACTCAGTAAGCTGACCTCTTGACTGGATTGTGCTTGCATTATTCTGGTAGGATCACCCTTTCAACTAATTTCTTGCTTTCAATGCATCTGAATGTATTGCCTATTTCCATAATGTGCTCCTTTAGTGACCTGGGTATAAACAACACTAACTTATGTAAGTCAACATTTTTTTTTCATTTGGTTCATATTTACTTGGCACCTGCATAGTACTTTAAACTAAAAATCTCTCACTTCAGACATCCCAGGTCTTACCCTAATGTTATATTTCATTTGCCTTCTATCATTTCCAAGAATGAATCATGAAAGAAATAAAACTGTTCAGTTACATTGCTGCTTATGTTACTGTGCTTGGAATAAATACACCTGATCATCACAACCCTAACGGCCCTCAGGAAATCATGAACTCACCACCCTGCAGTATCGCATCCATTCCTAACGGTACAAGCTGATGTTGAGGTTTCTCCAAAGGCCAAAAACTCCAAATACACTTTATTTCTTAACATCTCTTGAGATGTTGTTGTCCTGGAAACATCTCCTATGAACAGTCAATATCAATACAAAGCCAAACAGGTTCAATTCCGCTCCTAAGAACATTCATTGAAAATATTTACTGTTCTGCTTCCTCTACGTTGCAGGATGTTCTGAGTAACACTGTAGTGGACATATTACCAGTGATGATTGCTGCCAGGAACGAGAGATGTTTAGACTTTCATGCTATACCAAGTACTAATATCAATTATGAGTTCTTGTACACTTATAAGATATCATGTTCACTGATCCGTACTTGTAATTCAGTAAATAGATCATTAATTTGGCACGAAGACCACATTCATACCTTTGCTGTAAAGAAGGGCAGCACAGCACCTCATGTGAAAGCAATAAAAGTCATTCATCAATGAAACCAAGCAAATAAATACATTTCACAGAAAAGATCAGACACCTCCACACTCCTCCTCCCTCCCATGATCCAGCCTTAATGATGCATATGAGCTCAAGTTTGGAGTCACTCGCCTCTCTCTCCTATCCCCTTGTCACACAGCACGTATAGCACAGATCTCTGCACAGGCACTGACAGCTTTATGATCTTGTACATGGCAATGAGCAGCTGAGTTTAAAATACAGCCACAAGAATCTGTAACAAATAAACCATAATGAAATTCTGGGTCTATAAGGGCGAGTGGACAGACTGTCCCAGGTTGTAGCATGAAGCACACAGGAAGCTTCAGTGTTTTATCTTCTTTCTAATATGTAGAAAGCTTCGTTTTGTCACCTAGTCTTGAATAATTAAGATTATTCATAGAATCACAGAATTGCTTAGGTTGGAAAAGACTTTTTAGATCATCAAGATTTACTGTGAGGCTGGATGAAGCTTTCAGCAACCTGATCCCATGGAAGGTATCCCTGCCTATGGCAGAAGGCTTGGAACTGGGTGATCCTTAAGGTCCCTTCCAACCCAACCCATTCTATGCTTTTATGAGTCTATGATCAAGGGAAGTGGTGGAGTCTTCATCCCTGAACATGTTCCAAAAGCACGTAGATGTGGCACTTCGGGACATGGTTTAGTACGCACGGTGGTGTTGGGTTGTTTGTTAGACTTGATTTTAGAGGTCTTTTCCCACTTCAATGATTCCATGATTCTGAAGTTCAACCATAAACCTAACACTGCTCCATGGTGCAGCAACTTAGCACATGATTAAGACTAAATAAACTTATTTCTAGTGAAGCAAGCGGAGATTCACTAAGTTTTATTATATCCAGATCTCAGACTTGCAGGAGCATGAACAGCCATGAATCTCATGTTCTAGGTCCAAGAAGCCTCCACTCTAAGCTAGTTCTGATGCCAACAGCTTCAGCTGAATCATTTAACCTCTCAGTTTCCCATCTTTCATCTGGAGCGTTAATACATACTTCACAGCCCTGATTAAAAAAAATCCATTATTTAAAGTTTACACCGTGCTTTGAAGATGAAAAGGGCTATGTTTTGTCACTAGCACAGCTTCAACAGAGAAAGATGTGGTTTATTTTTGCTCAGGAAATTTCTGTCATTTAGTTCTGTTTGAAGAATGTATTTATCTGGAGAAAAATCTACTTTATATGAATAAAAAGTATTGTATTTAATAACATGTCTGCAAAAAAAAAGTTTAAAAAGAGGAAACGCAGCATAACAGGAAAAGATCCTGAACATTAAACATTGGCTTGATCAGAAAGTTGCATTGTCTCTCCAAAGCACCCTGGAGATTTAAGAGATCCCTGGAGTGATCCTACGTGTCCATGACAGAAGCCAGAGCAGGCAATTGTATTACATCAAAACTTTGAGCGTCCTAAGCTTCAAGAAAGGTTTGCCTTTTGCTTAGCTCCCCTTCAATTGATACTTAAGACAAAAATGTTGCAGACCTTCCATGTGAAGTCAGAACCACACCTACTGCTGCCAAGAGAGATTTTCTCTCTGAGAGAACACTACTTGCTCCTTAAGCGAGTTCTACTTCATCAAAACTGTGTTGGCAAATATTGCCATAACAGAGTGCATGCTGCAGAACGTGACCTAAGGGTACATTTTATATGCTTCCTTGACTTCTTGGTGGTCAGAAGCATAGCATGCTAGGGCCTGAAGCAAGGAGGCTGCATGGATCTAGGCTTGCCTGTTGTTTCCACACGCTGACCCAATCCTGCTGCAGAAACTGCCAACTTTATGCTGCTTCCACAAAATATGACATCATGTGGTCCCCTGCCTCTTTCTTTCTTTGAAAGAGTGGGGTTGCTTTTGTTTTGTTTAATTTGTTGTAGCTGTTGGCATGTGTGAGGAGAGCAGCATCCCAGTTACAATAGTTTTGGAAGCTGGTTTCATTATGTTGTGACGAGTTGCTCAGGGCTCTCTACATTTTTCTGTTTCCTTGGCAGAGCTGCAAGCAGTACAATGTCACAAGACAAATTACAGAGGCGTTTACCCAGTTCTGGGGCTTGTCGTTTGCTATTCAGCCTTGACCAAACTGGCATGATGTACTGAGTGTGCTCCACTGCTCGTGGGACAATTTTCTTGGCACTGCAAAGGGACTTGTCATCATATTTTTGGACAAATGCACTGTACTAAAAATACCTAAGTGTTTTAGACTACAACCCTAGTCGAAGTAAACCAGCATAGCTTTAAACAAACCAACACAGCTGTTTACATTCACTGTTGCTAAGGATTTGTTCCTTTAATGTCATATCAGTTTGAGAACAAGGATTTTAAAACATACAGCACTGCAGGATTTGTGTTGGTTTATAACTGCACAAGCTTTAAATAGTCATCACAAAAGCTTCCACAATCATCAAGAAACATCATTCACACAAAAGCAGTATGTGAACTCTACCAGCTTATAAATAATGAGCATGTGTATTATATATGCTGTGACCAGGTGTATTTATAAAATGGCCCACAGCTCAGCAATGCTTGAACTCACACCAGGGCAAGTTTACCAGAGAAGCCCACTTCATAGTCATTACTATGTCTTGTTCACATCTCACAGTGTGTTAATTCTCCTTCAGTAGTCTTCTTGCCCCTAACATTCCTTCTCCTTTTCCACCAAAAGCATTTTTCCTCTATCACAACAGCCATTTCAGACTCTTACTACAACTGCATCATCTTGAGAGCTTCTTTTAATGCACCAGTTCCTGGCTAGCTAAGGTACAGGCAGGTACCTGCGTAGTTAATGCATAACCAGCCTGGTCACCCCTCCCTGCCAGTTCTTGGGTCTCATGTTCTGTCTCAATTTAGAGAGGATTCGGACATGTTAGCCGACGTGTTTATATTTGTTCCTGGACTTACAGCTTTGTGGGAAGACCTTTAAAATCAACAGGAACCTAGTTTTCTTGTTCAAATGAAATGAGACAGTAGAAACAAAGCCTCAAATTCTTTCCCCTTCCACAGATCTCCATTTTGACCTTTCCTGCACAAGCAAGACAGTGCTGCATCTCGGGCTGGGACAAGGTACCAAGAATCAGAACAAGAGTTTAACTCACTCTGAAAGTCAGCGGAGCTATGGAATATCTCTAGGCAGTTACTGTTATTTTAGGATATCTTCTACTTTCATCCCTAAGACCCTTCAGAAGCAAGGAGAACAGAGCAAGTCACAGCTCTTCTCTCAGGGAAGAGGGGATTCTCCTCTTCTACTGTTTTGGAGTCTCCCCTAATCCAGAAGTGCTGTTTGAGTTCGCTGAGAAAGGAAAAAAACAAGCAAAATGTACGTGAACTTCAGTCTAGATGCCAGGGTCCCTTCCAGCTCCCCCAAAATGCTTTTGAGAACTAGACATACTTCTAGTACAATCACAAGGTTCCTATGGAGCCCTGAATGCCACTCACAAGAAAAGTTTGGGTAAGAAACAAAATGAAAAGCACATTTCTGGAGATGCAGTGGATCAAATCCACTGTGGCAGGTGCAGTTCTGCAAATTTAAGTTGAGATATGATACCTTTTAGCAGTCCTCTGTTCATACCCATGTCAAGAAATCCCATCAGGCACGCAACCCTGATGGAAGGAAAATACATATTCTCAAATCTGCAGCACATTCTCCATTATTCACTTCAAAGCTTTTCCTAATATGCTCTGAGGTCCTTGAAATTATTCCTTGAACAGGTTAATTCATTAAATGGTTGGAATATTTTCTATTCTTTGCCTACACAAAAGGTTTATCCCATGGTTTTGCTTTAATAATTACCTGTATGATTATTAAAATATATTTGTATAAGGTATTAAGTTGACTTGTAATTGACAATTTAAAGAAAAAACATATTGGCTAAATTTGTTTAAATTAAACTAGGTTTCTGCACCAAACATGGAAACATAACACAATTTTCTTTCCTTTGACCACCACTTTGATGGACAGTTGTATCATGTGTTAGGGATACTGCAGAGGAGGAGAAACCTTGCATTAGCACAATACAGCAGTGCATAAAGGCTTCAAAAAATAGCTGCATTGCTGAATCTGGAAGTGAAGAGGAAAAGCTGATCTTAGAAGCAAGAGTCATTGCAGGTTATAAGAAGGAACAACCTAGGTGGGTATTCAAAGCAAGGTTAATGGCTTTTGTGTTCATTTCCCTGCCTGCCTCCTCTACACGGAAAGGCTCAAAGTTAGCCATGTCTGCATTAGCTTAACAGCCCTCTAATCCTGACACATAAATACAGTGATTAGGAGAGAAGTCAGTGTTAATGCAAGCCCCTCATTTTCTATTATTTTCTGTGCAACCTCCCTCAATGTCCACCTGCACAAATTGTTCAGTTCTTGTTCCTTGTCCCCTGTCCCACCCCAGCGCAGTCACAGCTCTGGGCAAAGCTTACATTCATCAGACGCCTGCACAATGCCTACAAGGTCGTAATTGCTCATGACAGATCCCTTGGGGGCTACCACCATAAGAATTAATAGGTATTAATCACCAACAAATCTATTAGGTTCCCAGGTGCATGGGCACACACATGCATGTCCATCAAAAAGACTAAGAAAAACATTTCCTGATTTTGTTCTCTGCTGAGATATAGCCACTGGAGACATTTCTGTTCATCTGGGCAGCACCAAGACAAGAGATCAAGTAATGCAAACATGCCAACTCTTCTTAGTTTTAATCCTTTTCTTTCTTCTAAAATCTAGTGTCACTTTGAACCTACGTGAATCCTAGCAATGTCTCTTGCAGAAAATGTTAAAGTCTAAATCTCAGAATTTAGGAATGAAGTGCCAAAGATCAAAAGACAGAGAACTGTACTACTGCCTCAAAAACCCAGAAAAATGGTTCTCGAGACTTCAGCAAGCCCGAGAGGATCTTATCAAAGTAACACTAACAGGGATGCTTTCTGAATTGTCTGAAGGAAAACAATTGGAAACCAGAAGTATGGAGGCACCGAGTCTTTACCTGAACAAGTCTAACACCTGGGATACCTTCTTATCCCATGAAAGAAGTACGAAGGGGGGAAAAAAAAAAAAGTCCTACTTTCTAGGAAATGACAGCTTGAAACTGCAATGGGAATTATGCTGTTTTCTGTCTCAAGGGCTTCATTTTCACACAGAACAGTTTGCTTCTATACAAACTCCTTCCTATGCCAGAGATCTCCCAGTCTTTCAGGGACCGTCTTCATTGTCACTGCCACGAGGCAAGGACCATCACTTCTGTGCCATGCACATCCACAGTGAATAATAACTAGAGCCAGCCAGTTTCCCCCCATCAGACTGCATACACACATCCCAGGTTGAAAGTCTCACTTTCTTGTCAGAATCTATTTCCCTTCAGGCTAAATCCTTCACCATCTTTTCTCTGACTCCTGCCATATGCAAATGTCAAAGGGTCATACACAAAACAGCTAGGTGGAAGGGAACGAGGACAGAAACATCTACTAAGCAGAGTGGTGCTGCCTGCAGACTCTTAGTTCTGGACGAAAGGGGTTTTATTCCTTGCTGTCTTTCAGCATAAAGAAATAAGCACTGTGCAAATATACAATGATAAAGGAGATCTTGAGATTTGAATTACTTGGCTTCCATTGGGATCCTGATTATGCTTTGCTTGCTGTACTTGTCTTGCCTGGAATTATGTTGCATCATTTCCCTGATGAAAAGAAGGAATACTGTCGACGATCTGGATTTGCTGAATCTCAGAAAATACAGATTCCTCCCTTTCAATTCAAAAAAGGTGTCAATGACAAATTTTCTAGCAGCTATTTGGGGACTTAAAAGAGCAGTTAAGCTTCCATACTCAAATATATCCCCTTTCCCTAAAAAGATTCTGTAGACCCTCATACCATTTGTGTATTTGGAATGGATTTCCATACTTTTGAAATGAAACAGATGGAGATTAAGTGACATGCATAAAGAGCCCAAAAAATTTTTCATTTAGCAATCATTGCTTCAGGAGTTTTGAAGACTAATTGAAGAAGTACTATAGGACCCATGACAAGCCCAGTGTTGTTCCTGTTTCTACGAGGTCACAACAGAGCCCGCTGCCGAACATCAGACACCCTCTGTGAGACTGAGCTTCCCAGTTCCAAAGCTCAGGACCATTTTTCCTCCTGGACTTCCATGGCTCCTTTTCACTTCAGACAAATACATGCTTACACACCAGACATAAGTGCATAGGGGAGAGAGAGAGAGAGACACTATAAATTAACAGCCATACCTTCTAGAAGCTTGAAATGAGAAAAATACTGATAACTACTCAGACATTGTGGTCTCAGAGGCTGAGAGACAAACTCTTTTCACTGCATCTTATGCCAGAAGATTTCTCTGCTTAGCTGGGTGAGCCAAATTAACATCAAGATCCCATTTCTGTGGGTCAGATGAGCAACAGCTTGTTTAGCCAGGGTAACTTTACCTTGTTTCACTGTGATCTTAAGAGGTTCAATATTTATACCCAGTCTCCACAAACACTTTTGGAGACCCACAGTAACTTTAGAACTTTCTATTTCAAGGCCTTTTCTGCCAACTTTGTTGCTTTGGTCATGCAGGCTTTGTAACAGCAATCTGCATTCACTGTTGTCCCCTCAGTGGCAGCTTATATTCCAAGGCCTCTCAAACAAAATTTAAAGGCACAGAGGAAGATCCTACACTGCAAGAGGGCAGGAGCTTCCCATGTGTGCTGGCTGCCATCACCCTAAAAGGATTCACCCCCTTGTTTGAAATAACGGTGGCTTAAGAAACACAACTTCAGTAAAGGCTGCCTACAGCTCTATGAAAGGCCTCTGAAAAACATTAAAATATCCTTGTGAAAATTACCCAGCTCCAGCTAAGAGATACAGCAGGCACTTTGATGCACTAAAATTCACTGTGGGTGCTTAGGGCTCCTTTGCTGACGCATAAGCCAATGTTTTACCTCACACGTGTGTAGATCTACACACTAGGAATCATCCCACAGCACTGACATACAGATGTGCAATGCTAGTGACGTGCTTGTGTCCCTGCATCCTCAAAGTCTCCAAAAGGAGAGACAAACATGGCCAGACTAGATCCAGTACTTGCATCCTTATAGAGCAACAAGGAAACCCATAGATCTCCCAGACCTTCATGGGAATCCCAGGCGCAGAAAAGCAACAGCAGTTCCAAGCGGAGGGACACGGAGGTGGCTGCCTCTCCCAGCTGCCCAGGATGACCTTACCTCCCATGCCACTGGCTCTGAATAACGTGACTGGGTCTTTTTGAAAGTCTCCACAACTTAAAGAGCAAGTCAGGCTGAGAGCAGCTGTAGAGAAGAATAGAAGAACGTCTATTTCTCAGGAAGATCAGCCTCCAGTACAGGAAGGACAGGGTGCCCAGTCTGCCAGAGATGTGTTCTTTGCCAAAACGCCAAAAAGAAGCAATAGAAAGCTGTAAGTCAGTCTGCCAGTTCCCCAAGAACAAACTGACTCTAAAGCTAACACTAGATTACAAAGAATTACTTTTCTGTTTGTGTTAAGCATCCCTCTTCAACAACACTGAAAAAGACCACTATTTAAGCAGTCAGCATTGAGACCACTTCACAATTATCAGCAGAGACAACAATAGTTAAAATAAAACCTAAGTATAATTAAGAAGAGGCAAGCACTTAGGTTACAAGTTTTGTGTTTCTTTCCCAGAAATAGTATGTTTTCTACAGAGAAAAACAAGTGTTGTGGCTATGGCATTCATTAAGCAACTGGGGTGGGGGGTTGGGGAATAATCAGAGCATGGAAATTACAAAGTGAGTTAAACAAAAGGAAAGAATTTTCAACTTCCTGAGAGAAGAGGAAGTATTTAGAAGTTTAATTAGCACTGACCACTGTACATCAGGGTTGCTGTTTCCCAAGGGGTGCGACAGTTTGGATGCTGTGAGAACACTGAGAAATACAGCTCCTGCAGAAAGAAGTGCTGTTAAAATCTAAAAACCATTTTGAAACGCAGATACTATTTGCACAGCATTAAAACAATAGCTGGAATTGTCAGCCTGGGCTCAGTGATCAGTGAGAGCAGAACTACTCAGAGGAAGCATGTGAGCCTGCCAAGTGATGTGTTATGGAGAATTTGCAAAACATCGCCTCACATCCTTGCACCTACAGTTGAGACAACCGACGAGCAGAACTGCATCTACTCCAGGGCAGACACTATGAACTGATCCACGGTTCTCCCCTGCCTTCAGAAAGTCACCTTTGCAATGCAGGTGGCCACTCCCAACCAACACAAACTTAAAATCTCCAGCAAATCCCAGGCACAACTGTTCCTTCAAGTCTCCTTCCATTAATGTCTCCTACAGAGTCACCTCTGCAGGGTAAACAAACCATCCAAATTTAGAAGCAGCCACTTCCAAAGGATTTCATTTGGAGAGCAGCTGAAACTTCCTTGGGAAGGTTTTCTCTAGAGTGAGTGTACTGCATTGTGTTGTATTTCATCCCAAGTGATGCACAGCACCTTCTCCCTGCCCTCATCTCCTATCCATGCTGAATGCAGGCACCAATGCCTCCACAGAAGTTCTGCTAACCAAGTCATCCTTTCATTACATATTTTGCACCATACCAAAGTTTCCTGTCCTGCCTTTAATGCTCAACTATCAATCTGTTTTCTGGCATCTCCTGATTTCTTGTCCACTCCAATCTGCCATCGAGTTTAGGGATCTCTGCCACTATTTTCTGTTTCCCCCTTCCCTTACAACCCTCCCTCACTATAATTTTTCCATTCAGATCTCTCTGAAGTCCTCAAGTCTGTCACAGCACTGAAGAGAAACCTAGTAGATACCACTCCAAACAAGTGTTTTCACCACGAACAGCAAACTACTGACACTGAAGCCAAACTCAGCAACAAGAGATTTGCTTGAGGCACTTGGGACAGTGAGTCATACCACCTTCTGCAAGAAACATGGCATCAGTCACGACAAACGGCCCCAGTGACTGGTCTCTGTATTTTCATGTAAATAAAAAGCACGTTTGATCTGCCTGAGGTCAATTCCCATCACATCATTTTATACTTGCATAAATTAATATGATAAAAAAATTAATTTGCTTTGCATACCTAGAATCCAAGACCTTCACAACAAAGATCTCAATGTCTTTTTGCCATAGAAACAAATAACAGCCCTGAATTTTACTGGATCTCCAGGAT
Source organism: Phaenicophaeus curvirostris (assembly GCF_032191515.1). Taxonomy (NCBI): domain Eukaryota; kingdom Metazoa; phylum Chordata; class Aves; order Cuculiformes; family Cuculidae; genus Phaenicophaeus; species Phaenicophaeus curvirostris. The sequence continues at coordinate 33,190,134 of NC_091399.1, forward strand.
CTGGAGATCAAGAACCTGCTTCATCATTCCACCCTTTAATGAGCTTACATACCATGGCCCCTGGAAGTAATGACAACCATCTGTGTTTGCCTACCATTATTACAGACATGCGCTGTATGAATCAGAGATCACTGTGAAGGTTCACTGACCTCAGAGCCTGTGTCAACATACACCAGGGGAGAATTTGACTCTTCCTTTACCTAAAGGAAAGCCAAAAGCGCAGAGCTGCTGCTCCTGAGCCCATGAGACAGATTTGTGCATCTTGGCTCTCCTGGTATTTCCAGTTGGCTGAACAAACTGAATTTGTGTTTAAGAACAACTAACTCATCCCTGAAAACCAGTCTGTGTTGCATTTATCACAGCAAAAAGGGTCAAGGTATGAACACACATCTCTGCCCAGTCAGCACCAGTGACAGCCATAGAACCATATACATTTAACAAACTCAATATGTAAAGTCTCAGGCAAATTTTGTACAAACTTCCAACCTGGGCCAAATGCAGACTCAGAATAAGTGAGCAAAATCTGCATGGAAGAGATACTGCCTTGAAACTTAAAATGTTTTCTGAAAGCAGTGTCATAAACCCTCCTTGCATGTCTGCAATCAAACACAAAGATCTCATACACAGAGGAGATGTGAGGGGCAGTGTTAATTTTACTGCAGTGTCCCAGAGATTTCCAGATTGCTCACAGAGCACTAAAATCACAGGAACTACCACCCTGTGGTGCCTTCCTCTTGCTCATGTGTTACTTAGAAGGGAGGGAAGAAACAAGCTTGTCATAAGCAACAGCAACAAATTGAAGTCCTGCCTATTTGGATGTGCAAATGTACTTTAAAAGGTTAGTTAGAAAGTTTGGTGGTTTTCAGCCCATCTGACTGCCAGCAAGCCTTCATAAGTTAAAATTTTCTGAAAGCTCTTCTCCTGGTTACTCTGATATTCTAAAATTATAGATTGGTTTTGGTTAAAAGGGAGCTTTAAAGGTTGTCTACCTCAGCCATCCCTGGGGTGTGGGAAAAGGGTGTGCTGCCTTAACAGATCTCACCTGCCTCTAGAAGAGCCAGCATGGCTTTCCCAGCTCTGGGATAGGCTCTGTCACTGAAAGCTTTCAGGGTGATATTGGAGCTCCCGACCCCAGGCCGCTCTCCAGCTTCTAGCCCTCCAGTTTGATCCCAAATTAATCTTTTTGGTCAAAAAGAATTTTGCCTGTAGTTCCAAAGTGAACTCCCCTCCATCTTAACAATCAAGTCAAGTGATACTTGGTATAAAGAAACCTAGCAAAATCAAATCTCTCTTTCAGCTTTTCAATCACTTGGACCCAAACTAAACTGCAAGGTGTATTCATCAAAGGGTTAAAACATGCATCCAGCTCTTGTCACTGTAAGCTTACAGTGCTGTAACTGATTATTTCTAGTGTACAGTTTTTGTCATTTTATAAAAACCTAAACCAAAAGTTATTGGTTCATAGCTTTTTAATTATAATATATATAAATATATAGAAAAATATAAAGGCTTTTTTTTTTTTTTACTATCTCAGCATATCAATGCCTTATGATAATTCAGTAGATTACACTAAAACCAAGAAAATTAAAAGGCAATAGCAGACTTGCCTCAAAAGCTAATATAGACATCTGCATGTAGTGAGTGCTGTTACATTTAAGTAGTCTTCATGAGAAGGAGCCAAATTTTCATACACAGTACAGTCCTTGTTTACATGTCTGCTCAGAGCAGTGTGATTAACTTGACCAGGCTTGGTAACAGAGCAACACTCTTTAGCCTGAATAGTGAGATACGATATAATTACTTTCTCAGGAGAAGGCTAAAGGCAAGCCTCAGAGCCGACCTTCTCAAGACACTCACGTACAATTTGTGTCTTGGCATTTAATTAGTCTGATATGACCTGAAAACATTTGCTATTGCATCACATCTGTGAAGGAATGCACAGCACAAAGCCAAAGTGGCAATGACTGAAAAGAAACCCAACCTATAACTGTAAAATAAAATATATAATATGTGTCAATGATTTTTAAAATCACTAAGCATTGTCAAATATTCATCTCTGAGAAAGACCAGCAGCACTGGGCAGAAGACACAGAACTACCTCTGGGTCCCACCACCTATAAAACTCCTCATTAAAAATGCATCCAAGAAACAATTTTCTCATGCTGCAAGTCAAGTTTTATTTAAACAAACTAAAAGCCAGACAACTGAGAAACTACAGGGAGTCAGGCACCAAATGCATCTCCAAGGCTTTGTGCTGGAGAGCAATCACTCAGCCCTGAATGCCCAGGCTGGACTCTCCATGAGAATACAAAGAACTTTCTACTTCCCTCATGAATCCTTAATTCCTCAATCTGAGAGAATGCTGTTTGAAGCTTAAATGATTGGCATTTGAAGCCAAATGCAAGTTATTAAGCACAATGAAAACAAAGGTTTCTAATACTTGGTCTCCTATTTTAGTTCATACTTCACTTCCATAGCGTTGTGGTTTAACCCCAGCCAGCAACTGAGCACACTGCTCGCTCACTCTCCCTAGGTGGGATGGGGGAGATAATTGGAAAGGTAAAAGAGATGAAAATTTGTGGGTTGAGATAAAGACAGTTTAATAGGCAAAGCAAAACGAATCAAGGAATTCAGTCTTTCATTCCCATTGGCAGGCAAGGGTTCAGCGACCTCCAGGAAATCAGGGCTCCATCATGCATGACAGTTACCGGGAAGACAAACACCATCACTCCAAACATTCCCTTCTTCCTCCAGCTTTATATGATGAGTGGGATGTTACATGGTGTGGAATATCTCTTTAGTCAGCTGGGGTCAGCTGCCCCAGCTGTGTCTGTTACCAGCTTCTTCTGCACCCCCAGCACTTTCTGGTAGAGAAGCAGAAAGGCCTTGACTTTGAATCATAGAACCACCAGGTTGGAAGAGACCCACCGGATCATCGAGTCCAACCATTCCCACCAATCTCTAAACCATGCCCCTCAGCACCTCATCCACCCGCACCTTAAACACCTCCAGGGAAGGTGACTCAACCACCTCCCTGGGCAGACCGTTCCACTGCCTAATGACCCTTCCAGTGAAGAATTTTTCCCTTATGTCGAGCCTGAACCTCCCCTGGCAGAGCTTGAGGCCATTCCCTCTTGTCCTGTCCCCTGTCACTTGGGAGAAGAGGCCAGCTCCCTCCTCTCCACAACCTCCCTTCAGGTAGTTATAGAGAGCAATAAGTTCTCCCCTCAGCCTCCTCTTCTCCAGGCTAAACACCCCCAGCTCTCTCAGCCGTTCCTCATAAGGCCTGTTCTCCAGCCCCTTCACCAGCTTTGTCGCTGTTCTCTGGACTCGCTCCAGAGCCTCAACATCCTTGTGGTGAGGGGCCTGCTTAGCAATAAGGAAAACATCCCTGTATTACCAGCACTGTTTTCAGCATTAATCCAACACAGCCCCATACCAGCTTCTATGAAGAAAATTAACTCTATCCCAGCTAAAAAAACAGCACACAGATACTAGTATCTTGTACTCGAAGTCCACTATTGGATGGCATGAACCTACAGTGCCACATCTCACCCAGGATATATTACCTCTTGAAGATGTCAGCTCCTATGATCTTTCCCCATCTGCCAACTCCACTTACCTCCTAAGATGTGGCACTTTGAGCACTCATCCTAAATGCTCAACAACCCCAATTGCAAATCCCTGCTATTGTTCTTTCACTCACTAGGTTTGCCCCCTGCCGTAGAGCTCAGTGCAGTTTATTCTGGAGGTAAAAAGCCAGATGAATTACAGTCTTCACGTTGCCTGAGAGCTAGACTGAATGCTGAACAATTAGTGAATAGGGTGGGAAATGGAGAAAAGGAAGCGTGTGTGGGGATGGAGGAATCACAGAGTTCCCTATGGCTTTTTTTTGCTTTCCCTCCCACATTTACTTATGTTTCAGAGCAGCTGCTATAATCCTGAAGAAGCATGGTATTGCTTTCAAATACTTCCCTGAAGATGCCACTTGCTACATCACCGAAGAAAAACTAAGTACAGCTAAGTTTGTAACATCATCTTTCTAGCAGTCAGTACACTGACTGTCAGTACACGGTAGCATCTCCTTATGCTTCCCCACTTGTGGGCTTTGGAAATAGTCTTTGTTCTGCAATAACACAACAGCAAATAAAATACAGTCTAAATCACACCAATAATAAAAACCCAAGTGACATCAATTATGTTACTACAGTCAAACTACTCCTTATGTCTCCCACTCAACTTGAGGGCCTGTTTAACTATTCACCTCTATTACTATTCCAAAATGGCAAATAATATCCTTTAGACTAGATAAAATAAATACCCCAATCCACCCTACTATGTTTGCAGCTACCATAAACTTAAAGAACTTCCAAAAGCAATGGATGAAGCCAGGACTGACTCAAGTCCCACACAGTGGGACACGAAACCCCAGGTTAAGTTTAAGCTTTTACTTTAGCATCCTTGTTTTGGTAGGACGGTCCCTAGAGATGTCTATTCACATGCAATGTGAGGTCTCCCTTTTCCTACCCTGTGCCAAGAATAGTTGTGAACAGATGGTAATGCATTAACAGACATGAACTGCTTCCACAATGATGCTGTGTAAGAGCTGGAAAACTCACGCCAATCTCTGCCCAACACAAACACACGCTGAGACAAAACCGATGAAAACACAACAATGCCACCCCCTTACCCATGCACATCCATCCTCCCTCTCCTGTCACTGGCAGAAAGATGAGAATTAATAGGAATTCTGCTTCCCAAGAGCTTTACTGAACTGAAGAAGCAATAGATCTGTCTCATTCTGTTTTATTATTTATAACACCCCAAATCTCTCTCATAACCAGCCAGTGCAAAGTGACAAGAAGAAAATATGAATGGGAAGCTTCACAAACATACAAGAAATAATGCCAAAAACCCCACAACAGTTTCTTAGAAATGAAAACTCAGAACTTCAAAGTCGAGTCAACCAAAAAGCAACCTGTCAGGGCAGTAACAAATGAAGTTGGTGCCACATGCACAGCAATTACTTGATCTGCAAATTCTGCTGAAGAGCAGAATCAATGATAAAAAGAATCACAGCCAGCGATGAAGATGCTCCCCACTAGTCGAGTGAAGGAAATGCATCCCTCCAAAGACAGCATAAGCCAATAAGAGGAGAAAGCTAAGGGAACAGAACAAAAGAAACATCCCAAAATACTTCTTACAGTACACCTGATTTTAAAGCGCACAATTGAGAGCCATCAGAATGTAAAGTCACTATTTCTGCGTAGTCATCATTAGCTCAGAACACTTCTTGAAGTCACTTGGCTCAGAGGGAAGAAAAAAAGAAAACATCAAGTTTTCTTGGACACACATTGTTGTGCTCCTGGCATCAAAATGCTGAAATAGAAGTAGTGTATAAAGAGAATCTTTCTTGATATACACAACATTGCCAGAAGTGGAATGGAAATAGAAAGAATTAGTTTGAATTCTCTTATTGATTTTTAAGGCTTATATAAAATAATGGCAATTATTTTGACCTGACTCGTGCAGAAGCATATACTCCAGCACAGGCCTAAACCTACACTAATATGACAAAAAAATAACTTTTTTTCTAGGATCCAAAATTCCCACACAAAATCACAGTACTATCCAATGAGATTTCTTGTTCAGAGCACTGACGATTTACCCCTAAACCCAGCCCCAAATTAAAAAAAAAGAAAAAAAAAAAGATGGAGCTAAAATTATTTGCTATTGTTCCATAATCAGGACAACACCTGTAATACTTGCAAGCTTGCCAGCTGGCTCTGCAGGTTTCCAGAACAGACAGCCCACAAGTTCAAGGAGTGACCTGACTGTCACTTGAGGGATAAACAGAGATATGGCAGTTTGTTACCAACCTTACACGTGTTTCTCACCGCTCAGATATTGGCTGCCCAAACAGAAACTCCAGTTCATTCTTAGCTCTTAAGTTAGTGCTCCTACTCCAGATGGAACTTCCAAATATACCCTTAAAAGGGAAGAGAAAGAGCATCACTGCTTAAACTATCACTGGTACCTGTGGGTCATGTTGAAGACAGGCTGGAAAAAGAGACAGACAAGCACTCCCGAAAAGTAATTGTGATTTACTACATCGAGGTAAGCATAATGAGCAGCAGTGTACAAAAACTCTTATTCAGGGGTCTGCCTTGCTTTGGATGCTGGGATTTGAAGGTTTTCCCTATTGTTTCCCGTCCTGGAGGATTACTAGCAAACACCAGCTGGTTCATGGACAAAATAAGATGCGTGGTAACCTGCTTGACTTTAAACAACCTCATGGAGAATTTTCATAAGATCACCTAACTCACAGGGAAGACCAACTGTCTGTTTCCCAGCTGCCATTACATCTAAACGAAACAAGGCTCTTTTCCAGATTAAACTGATAAATTCACATCCTTGATGATCGAAGTCAAATCACTCCTATTTACTTCAGCCCTCTTCAGGTTCCAGCTTAATACATTCATGCCTCTATCGCCATTTTTGCTTAACAAGAATGACTTTGATTAGGAAGCTCACATCTTTTTGGGAAGGCAATGGAGGAGAGATTTCCACTTAATCCTGTGTATATTGAGGTAGAAATTGGTTCTTTTGCTCCTTGAAAATGAATTCTCGAAATACTAAAATTGTATTTTTTTTCTTAATTATCCCTGCTGTTGCAAAACTACCAGAACATATGTCACTGGAATAGAAAGATCAGTCTCGTAGGTAATAAGTTTTATTGAGTTCTCAGAACCATATCATCCGTCCACCAGACTTTTTAATTTGCCACATGAATAGTTCACTGTAACACCAGCTCTCCGAGTACTTGAGTAGGATAGAGTTCATGCTGAGTGCTTTCCTGAGCCAAACAGAAGGATGTGTACACGGATTAGAAAACACTTCCCACCCCCGCCCCACAGCAGTATTTAGATCACTTTTCACCACTTTAGGAGCAGATGACCTAATTATATGTGGGTATTTTCATGCAAACTTAACCTGCATCTTGTTTGACCACACTAAAAACAAAATGAAAATTCTTCAGGGCTGACATTCCATAACATGAGGGGATTAAAAAAAAATCTTCCATATTGCTAAGTGAGATCAACTCCTGGGGAGATCACATCACAGCCTTGCACAAACCACACTCCACTTGAAAAGGAGAGTGCTCACAGCAGAGGGCCAAATCTTGTACTTAGTGAACTCAAATCAAAAAGGAAACAAATCAAAGAGTTAAACTCAGTCAAAATGAAAACAGAGTTAATCCCAGAATCTCACAGTTTTGCAAAGTCCTTGTAAAAGCCTTCAGCACTTTTTTTACCTGCTTGCGTGAATCACTATTGCATAATCAGGACAAACCCCCCCTTACGGGGTCTACAAGAGGTCCTGGGGTCTGACAGTACAGCAGGCAACAATACAAGGGAACAAGAATTAGCAGCAGTTCCAACAAGCTGATACCTTTGGCGGTGTTAAATCCTAGGAACTTGTATATATACCTTGTACCATTAAGAAAAGCCAAGCATTCTCAGACTCAAGTGACATTTGAGATCCGTAGCTGGTTTCAATGGCCACTGCTTAGCTTTATCACTCCATGCCTCCCAAAACTGTACCGTGAAATATGACCAAACAGAAAGGTTGGGGGGCGGGGGGAAAGTGTAGCCAACCCGTCCTTCCCACCATCAGTCAAGTCAGTCCACTTAAAATACTCAAAGTCTTCAAGGAAGTATCTGCTATTCAAAACCTGAGTAAGAACATCTTTCTTTGCATGGGTAAATACCTGTTCCCTCCTCCTCCCATCCCCATCATCATCAGTTTCAAAGGTTCTTTTTTTTTTTTCTGTCTTAGCACATTTTAAAAGTTTAAATTAATCTAGCACCAATACCTCAGTATAAAACTCAGGGGGAAAACCCATTCAACCAGACATTCATAATCTTGATTCTGCAGTATTTTAATTCTGTTCAATGAGGAAAATATTTAAACTCCATCAATATAAGCCACATTAACTCAAATTAAGGATATAAACACAAAACTCTGAAACAATTGGCTAGAGGGATTTAATTGAAGTTGACGTAACTTCTGTCTACGTATAAGGCTGGAGTAAGTAGAATACTTCTGCAATAAGTCAAATATTTATCTGGAAAAAGGAATACATTCAGCAGAATTAATCCTAAACAGATGATGGAATAGTAATTGGTTCTGTGGAAGAAAGAAAAAGGCTATTAATTTCAACTTACATTGAACAAGATACATCAGGGTAAAATATTGACAAAGCTGATGATTCTGTTCCCCTATGCTGAATGTCAACTGGCACCCAGTTTCAAAATGCCATTTTAAAAGCCAAATCAAAATAATAAAAAAGAAATCAACCATACGACAGACTACATTGTACATAACCGGATCAACATCAAATTACTTTTCTCTGCACCAACAGGAGAGGAGAAAAACTCTACTAACATTAATAAGGTAAGCAACAACCTACTTTTCAAAACACACGTGTATAACTACGTGAGTATCTCCACATGTAGGTACTTCCTCTTCATAGCCAAGGCCAGTGTTACCTCAGGGTCTGCAGACCAAAGCCAGAAATCTGGACAATTCACTAATTCTGTGTCCAAAAGACACAACAGCACAATATTTGGTGGTGCAACATTTGTTTTTTGTATTACTCTTTGGTAACAGAGCTCCAAATTAACCACTTGAAGAGCATCACTCCTCACTATCCTTCCACGTAACAGGCTAAGAAAACCTATAAAGAGACGACAGGGCAGCCTTTAAACAACTCGCATAGCTGCAGCTATCCCAGACAGTCCTACATACCTGTCACTGCAGAGCCCTGGAAAACAAACCAGCCAATTCATCACATGCTGTCCAGAGACACTCCTGCCAGGGAGCTGGAGCCAACTGCTGCGCATACAGATCTCTCTGGGCTCTGTCCAGCTATGTCTGGCCAAAGCTGCGACAGGGGACAGGACGAGAGGGAATGGCCTCAAGCTCCACCAGGGGAGGTTTAGGCTGGACATTAGGAAAAAAATTTTCATGGAAAGGGTCATTGGGCACTGGAACAGGCTGCCCAGGGAGGTGGTTGAGTCACCTTCCCTGGAGGCGTTTAAGGGACAGCTGGACAAGGTGCTGAGGGGCATGGTTTAGTGATTGATAGGAATGGTTGGACTCGATTATCTAGTGGGTCTTTTCCAGCCTGGTGATTCTATGATAAAATGTGCCTTAAACTACTCGCTTCATGCAAGTAGAGACAACCCACGCTTCCATATTTTATCCACACAAGATTTTTAAATTTTCTCCCTCCTGACGGAGCAGCAGTAGAAGCAGCAGCAGCTGACTATGCTAACCACCCAATTGCTGCCACCACCAAAGGTCTACATAACAAGTCCCTTTCACATCTACTTTCCACTCCTCTGCCCTACTTACTGCTTGCAAGACATAGACTTCTAAGAACAACGTTCTGACTGAATAAATCCACTGCTGACGTTTCTCTGCTCAGCAGGAACCATGTACGACCACGGAGCACACAACAGGTCCTCTCAACAGCCAGAGACCTACGCATGTCAGTGCTGGCTGTAGATATACTGGCCTCCAGCACAACTCAGGCTTCTCCGTTAGCAAGATCAGCATCTTGTGAGAGCAGCCCTCACATGAGAGGCACATATCTCACTTCTCGCTTGCAGGTTCCCCCTGAAGCCAGCATATTATACACTGCTTTAGAAAACACACAGTAGTTTAAAAACTACTGTTCTAAAAGAGCATTAAGTTTATAAAAATCAAACATTCAAAGCAAACTGTCAAGCAAGATTTCCTGAACAACCTTAATTGAGCTCCCCTGTGTATTTACAGTATAATATAGCCGGAGAATACATAAGTATTTTCTTTCCCTGACAGCTGAGCCTCATTTACAGAGCAGGAGTTACTGAACATTTCTCTTCACCATTTTAATTCTATACCTGGTTATTCGATCTTCAGCAAACGTTATCCAGTCTCTCCACTGAATGGAAAGCCTTTAATTCCCTTGTGACATTTTAGAGTGCTCTCCAAACAGCCTCTAACTCATTTTAACCAAATGTGTATAAGTAGGAAATAAATAATAAAACCCTTGAAAACACACATCAGCTGCACACAGAAAAGGTCAGACCAGAAGGTCACAGTCTGGCAAATGTCAAAACACAGGAAGGCTTGTCATATAAATCAGAAGTGTCAGACAAGCCCTTGCTATAAAACTACTACTATGTGCAATTTTTTAAAAAAAATATTATCTGTGAGACTTGAGCAATTAATCTCTCAAGGCAGAGACAAGTTCAGCCTTTGGTGCAGTTGCCTCCTGGGCACCCTTGTCCAGCTAAGCGGCCGTGCCCCGTGCCTGCTGCTGAGGGACCCTCATCCTGCCCTCACACCCAAAAGCCTCTCACTGTCACACAACAGCGAAGTCCCAAGCCAAACCAAACCAAACGATGTGTTGTTTCCAGGCAATTCAGTGTCAGCGGTTCCCACAGTCACTTGGGATTTGTTCTTCTCTTACTGCCTAGGCTGCAAATAAATTTCTTTGTGCATTATATTTTCTGAAGTCAGCAGTATAATAATCCTTGGAGAGTTATGAAGCAGCTTGTTAAGGAAGCAGTTAAAAAACCTAGTGTTTGGTAAACAACATTCTTGCTATAAATATTAAAAAAAATTCAGAAAGAAACTTCTGTAATAAATTTTGATGCAAAACTATGTTTTTGGGAAAATATAATCACATTACTGTGTATACTCTGCTTTAAGACGAGCTGTAAAAGGAAGAAAATTTATTACTGCACCCTTTTTTTCCTTCTTGATTTTATGAACCACAAAGAAAGTTTTCTGACACAAAATCCATTTTTTCTGCCTTTCTTTTTAAAATTAAACATTCAAATCTCATCTTCTACTGAACATGTCAGAACTGGCAAGCTTATGTTATCACGGGTAGCAACCAAAATGTGATTAGCTGAAATGGAGGGGATTTCTTTTTAATAGTATTTAAACCCATTAGATGGCAACAAGAAACTTCTGTTTCATTAAAAATACTTGAGAGAAAAAGCTTGTTGCTAAGTATTCAGCAGCACTGCTCTGTTAGTAATGCACTGAAAGCTCTTAACTCATACCTATGGATCTCACAAAGGAACTCTCCCGCAAAGCAAAGATAACCAGCAACAGCCCTGCTAGTTCAGGTGACATGAGGAGGGAAAGCTGCAAAAAGTCAGACAATGAAAAGAGAAAAACATATAAAATATTCAAAAGGTAGGTGATTTTTTTTTTTCTGCCAATGACAAGCAGAAATACACCAATTTCAATTCTCTAATGTGCTTTCCCTTATGGAATGCATTCCAACTTTATCTGTTTTCAACAGAAGGGCTAACAGGCTGTGTACAGAGTGGAAGTGCACATGTAATTTAGATACAATTTAGCAGCTAAATTATCTTTGTGTAAAGGTCTGTTACTAAATCACTTCACTGGAAAATTAATAATAATGCAATAGTTATTAGCATCCCTGGGATGTATATGACACCCTCAGCACAGTTTTGATAATAAAGTGGCCCTTAGCCTTGTGATTACTTCGTCGGTAAATGCATCTTAACTTGCTTCAGAATACGAAGGACACTTTGCACAAACACCTTAGAAACCAAAGATGAACTGAAATCCTTGCCTCACACTTAAAGGGTAGAACATTTTATCTGATCCTCCTTTATAGTCAAAAATACAGACTGAGTTTTTCTGAAAAAAAAGCCCAACTCTATACAAAAGAGTACAAAACCAAAAAGCAAAGCTGAAAGCAACTCGAACACAAGGATATTATAAGCAGTTATCCAGGCAGGAAAATTTAGGACTAAAGAAATTTTCAAATATGATAAAAGTGACAGTAATAATGTAGAAAGTAGTCAAAAATAGCTTCCATTCCACAGCAGAAGATAACTAAATGCTTCAATTTTAACAAGTCACACAAGGCTGCTAAACAGCAGTTATTAAATTTAGACTTTCTAAGCCAAGTACCCTGCGCTCAAGAGTTTAAGAGAGCTGACTGAGGGGAGGCAATAAAATTAAAAAATACTGTTTATTTTCATTAAATCTTAGGATACTCACGTCATTCCAGGAGACCTGAAGAAAGCTAATGTTATGTCAGAACTTAAATAAAATGTATGAGCGCTTATTGACTTGCCAACCTAATACCGGTGCTAGCTAACCTAAAGAGGTGATGGTGGAGCACTGGAACAGGCTCCTGAGAGAAGTAGTCATAGCGCCAAGCCTAACAAAATTCAAGAAGCATTTGGACAATGCACTCAGACACATGGTTTAACTTCTGGGGTGGTCCTATGCAGGGACAGGAGTTGGACTCGATGACCCTTGTGGGTCCCTTCCAATTCAGGTAATTCTGTGAAGAAATAAATTACATTCATCTTTAATTTTAATGAAAATCAATGAAAGCTTATAAAAATGAGATCCTGGAAAATAACCAGTTGTTTTCCTCAGCAGACTATAAGCATTACAGAAATACAGTTTTTGTAGCTTATCAAAGCAGATGTGAAGAGTGATCGATTAGTGATCGATTAGTGATTAGAAGCAACTACTCCTCAAAAAAAAATTGGGTATCGGAAGGTTCATTTAGCCTAGCAGGCAACTCTGCTGTGCTCCAGTGACTTCAGGCTGAAGGCAAGCTCAGACAGAAAATATAACATCATTTCTAGAAGCTAATGCATCTCAGATCAGCATTGCAGAGTCCGTGATTGGGTCTGAAGCAATAAGCAATTAAATGAAATTCTGATTTTTGAACAGATGAAAGAAGAAAGGGGAAGTATCTGTTCGTGAAGCAAAGGGCAAATCCCAGGCAATCACACAGACGACAGCTCTGCTTTCACCTGTGTCCAAACCCATTTCAAACCACAAGAACCAATGTTCAAGAAAGATTTATACTTCCACATGTGCTTGCTCGGTAGGCTGCTCACACCCTGTCTCAGGGCAAGAATATGCCCCCGCAGACAGAAGGACACACGTTTCAATGAGAAACAGATGCTAATGCACCACTAGTGCCACCAGACTACTGGCATTAACCTTCTGGAACAGTTATTAAAGCAATAAAATGAAAACGAATAGTTATCTGGCTACTGCAAATTGATATTATGAAAATGAGTCCTAAAGTTATTACAAAATTTTGCGTGCTTCATAACCCGTTAAATACTGAGATGTAACAAGGTGGCTATCAAAGCAATCCAGAAACAATCACTGGAAATACACTAGCCACCTGTTAAGCCCAGACCCTGACTACACAAAGCAGCAACCAGCTAGCCTCATCAAGCAAAAGTCACCGTCTATCACATAAACACGCCCAAGGAACATAAGCTTGAAATAAAGAGGTGAAAAAGCATCTCCATGAGCATCACATGCAACAGTCACAACCGCGGTACTTCCAACCAAACATTATCAAACAGAGCAGCACTGATACACCCTACAATGTTTAGAAAAGCAGAAGTGGCTGAGCTGGAGTCATGCAAGGCTGGGCAGAAGACAAAGCCCCTGCAGCAGACCATACACCATAAAACCAACTGAGCAAATCAGTCTTGAAAAGCACTGCATCCTGAGTGAAATGAAGCCTCTGAAGATACTTGCAGGCCAATGCAAAGGGAATGCAAAAGCCAGTGGCACACTGGGAGAGAGATGTCCAAGACCATTTTGGGAAAACAAGTGGAAGATGCTGTTAAAACAAATAAAATATTTAATTGTCAGCATCTGACAGTAACTCAAGACATGATGCAATTAGCTTAGTCATGCTTTCTAGATTACCCCTAGAGAACAAGTTTCTAAAGGACTGGCCCATTTTTGCCTCTGCTGAAGTCACCAGAGTATTTGCCATCAATCTTGTCAAGGCAAAAGGTTCGCAGGTGCTATCGGTGACCACTACCTGCCTTCTGTCTACTTACAAAGATGACCGCGAGTCTTCGGGCTGGACATAAGCAGAAAGTATCATCTCTCTATCACTTCTTCACTGCTCCATTGCTCCACTGCCCCTCTTTCAAACTACTTGAATCCCTCCAGAACATTTGTGTATGCACCAAGTATGCTGCAAAATATCCTTAATCAGCAATCCTAGCAGAATTCAGCGTAGATTTTTGGCAGAACCAGTCCATGTGGCTCCAGAACAAAACTTAACACAGCCTTTGTCAACTACTAACCAGGTAAATTCGAAGAATTTCTGGGGAAAGATGAAAAAGCTACCTGCAAATATCAATAGTGCCCAGATATACAGACATATAGCCAACAGCATGTTTGAAGCTTTGCTAGCTTTGGGCTACATTTTGCCTCATCTTTCAATGTGTTTGGAACATTAAGGCAGTCTCTCTGTAACATATATAAAAACTTGTGAACACAAGTGAGTATCTTAACAGCATAGAGCTATTTTTACTTGAACTTTTCTGAAATGGCCTACATAACTTATGGCTAATGGATTAGCTATTGCAGCTTTCCCAAAGATATGCTGATAAAATCTTGATGTCTCATCACACGCAGTGTTATGTATTGTGGTCTGGACTTGCCATCATTTACAACTTTTCCAAACAAATAATTTCAACTCATTTTCTAAATATTGTCTATAGCACAGGTTGCACAGTCTATTCCCTCACCTCGAAGTGAGACAAGACAAAAGCTTTCCAGTCTGCAAAGTCAGAGCAAGTGTGGTTCTCCCAATTCAAAGTGTTTTTAATTTTACCATTTAACATTCAATTTTTAAACTGTTTTCTGTGGGTTTACAATTAGTTATGAATAAACAAAAGAAAGAAACCAGATCAACTACTCTCCTTGCAATAGTGAGGAGCTGATTCAGGAGATGTTACAATATAGGCAATTAGGGTCACCAATATTTGCATAACCTAAAAGGGCAGAGTTCAGTGTGCAGTGGTGACTCATGTTCCATTATTCATAAATGCCCCCACTGCATTTCCACAAATACCCAGTAGTTAATGAATCCTGAAAGCTTTTAGTTCAAACAATTATTCCTCATGAAAATGTGTACCAAAGCATATTATTTGTTACTCTATTTGCTTCTCCCTATTTACATTTCAATTGCTGAGCAGGAGGCAGAAACAAAATTTACACTGTTGGGTGACAGCTACAATGGAACAAATTATGAAGGTGAAGGAGTTGATGAGCATACACTAAATAAAAAATAAGCCCTTCAAAGTACACATTGTGAACACCACTATAAAATAAGGGTCAGCTTATGAATTATTTACAAGCCAAAAGGAGGGTATGATTGATTAATATTATTTGTTATTTTCTGCTCAAAACAGCTACAATTAACTGTTCAGGTAATAGCAAAGGCAGAGTTAATCTACAAAGTACTGACACTAGGAAAACAACTTAGTGATGCCCAGTTCCAGCTGATAACCATGGGAATTGCATTACAAGTCACTTTCAACAGCATTTCTAACCTTGCCTCCAGGATGAAAGGGGTATTTACTGGGAACACTGCAGCTCAGGGCTAGCAGCAGCCAATGTAACCTCACAGCCCTCCACGCTGCACTGGCCAGCAGCGAAGATGCTCTGGAACGCTGAAGGCAGATGCTCTGCATCCTCCCCACTGCTCATATAGACGGGAGGCAACTCATGGCTTGATAAGAAACATGTTTTATGCACAGAACTTGGATTGAAAGCAGAGTGAAGAGGAGCAAGTCAGTCCAACAGCCTTTGAAGTCCAACCTGCCTGATAAAGCAGTTTCTACCACGATGACAAACGGACTGTGTTCCCCCAGGAGATAGGCCAATCTTCACGCATCGCAAGGGAGAAAAATCTGGTAGCAGTGCTTGCAGTCCTCCCCTCACCATGGGTGAAAGGTGCATCGGGAGATGTTACAATCTGTTTCCATCTGAATTACTCGAACTGATAAGCATTTTCAAGCGCCTGAGTTTCGCCTCCCAGGGAGACTGGATCTGGGAGCCACCCCATTATATCTGCATGCTCTCTCACACACATACATCCTCCCTCTACGGATGAAACATTTGCTGTAAACATATGGATAGGCTCTGCTGGAGGCCAGCATTTAATGCTCTAGTTAATAACATTTTTGAAGGAAAAAAATAGGGATGTAGAAAGAGAAAAAAAAAATAAATTCAGTGGAATGTAAACACAAATAGTAGGTACAGCGGCTCTCAGGTGCAACAGTATTTGCCAAGGCTTAGGCAAGCAAGCATAAAGACATCCTAGGGCTCTAATAAATTGTACTGACATGGCCCCCACACAATAATTGGCTGCCTATACACACATACACACACAGAGAGTAAAGGGTGAAACCCCTTTTGCCTGTCTGTGGTCATTTTGAGGCGTGCTGACAGCAATTTGCATTGGGCTAGGGTTTCTTAACAACATTCTCAAATACAACAGAACAGTTGTTTTTAAATGTCAGACAACATTTAGCTGACTTGCCTTGCGTGGTCCCCCTCTTCTGCTCAGGGAGTAGCAGCCGTCTGGCTGATGCTCTGGGTAGTTTTCCTCCTGGCTGGATTTCTTGATTTAGCTGCCAGCATTTTTGTTCTTTGATGACTGGGTTTTTAAGCTGGTACCCACTGCTAATGATAATGGCTAGTCAGGTCTATTACAGCGCAGTGTAACACTGACAGCCTACATCCCACAATGGGGAAAAAACAAGAGGGTTAGATCACAGAGAGGCAGAATGTGTGAGTATGGATTTCGCTCCAGGATCAGCTGTGCCTTCCTTGACTAATTAATCTGTGAGATTTGAACAGTCGGTAGAATAGAAAAAAATGGGTCAAGCTGGCAGCATGGGACCTAAATAAAAATGAGGCATTAGCTTACATTTACACCATACGTGTGCTTTATCCAGATTTGAAAACAACACAATATAAAAGCCTTAGAAAATGAGAGGAACTGATGAGAAAATAGATGAGGGTGCATTCTGTGAGGCAACTCACTCTACACACAGGAAAGAGCATCGGTCTTGTTACAAACGACCAGACCACAACAGGGTTAGGATGCAGAGATGGACAATGCATGCTTAGTATACGAAAATGAAGCAGGCTTCTCAAAGAAAAGGGTAGCACCTGGAAGATATAGGCAGATGTAATCCATATAGCTACAGTTTTACTTGACATTAAAATTTATATTGTATGTGTGTTTCTTATCCAAAGTCCAAAATAAGAGAAGCCAGACACCTGTATGCCAAAAATGAACATATACAAGCCTTGTTTTTACAGGAAAATTAGGTTAGGCAGCTGAACACACCTCGTGACAAACTGGAGCTAATTCTATACAGATTCACAACGGAGAGCCCACTTCTCCCACAAAGGAAGGCTGTAGTATACGTTGAGTCAGAGGACACTAGTCATGTTCACATCTAGGCACTAACTTCTGCTACTTCTTTCCAGTGCAGCACTGATTTAATCTGAGAAGGTTTACAGAAAATAACTTGTTCTCGCCTTTTCTCAGAGAGCCTCTTTCCCACTCTCCTCTGCCCACTCCCTTCTTATCCTTGGAGCACAAGCAGACTTGATCTCTTACCAGCTCTCATTTGGAGAAATCTTGCCTTATACAAGGTACCAAAGAGTAAGAGCTAGGGCTCAAGAATGTTTTAAAAGGATCACTGAGCAGGACAACATTGTAACACAAATTCTGGCTCCCAGACATGCACACAGACAACTGAGCCACCTGCCAACATTTAAAGCAAATGAGTAAAACAGATTCCTTCATGAATTTACTGACCAAGTTCCCTCCTCCTTCACAAAGGGAACACTGTGCTCCACCCCTGCCCTCTTTGGGCAGCTCACTCCCATCCTCTGCCCAGGATTTTATTTTGGTCTTGTAATTGTTGTCTGGTACAGAAGTTACTTACAGCTACAGAAGACAAACGGCAGGCAAAAGCAGCTCTGAACCACTGAATTTGTTCAAAAGCATTACATGGTACACATTTCATTCTGTAACTTAACCAGGCAGCCACAATAAAAGCCCCAGACTTCCCCTTGTCCAGAAGCAACTCTGGCCCTAGGGAATGAACATGGATAGTGGCTAATGTGGGTGATGCCATCTCTAATGCAACAAGGTCAAAACAGATAATTAGCATTTTTCTCTCAGGGTTTCTTTCTCTTGCTGTAGTTTTCACTTAACTTGCTTTCCCTGCTGGGGGCCATTCCCACTTGCTGCTGGGTAAATGAAGAACAAGCTCCAGTGAAGACAATAGTGATACCCTAGCAAAAGAGAAATCCAGCTCGCAGTTTCTAATGGTATTTAACATTCACTAGTGCCTCAAATATTACAATGAAAACTCAACTCATCCATCCAAGAGGCTGGTCTTCCCTTCATATTGGATATTATCAAGTCAAAATTTACAGCAAGGGAAAAAAAAATGCAAACCTTGATTCACATTATAGCAAAAGCTGTGAGCAGAGAACATAAACCGGATGAAGGGGAGCTCATGAGAGTGATTGGCATACCTAGAACACAGCAATGAGCTTTTCAGCAATGAACTTTTTCTGGGATCTTAAAGACAGTAAAATAGTAAGGAGTTACCATGACAATGAAAGAGAAAGAGGTATTATGAGGCAGGGCTTTACCAGCATGGGTGGAGGGTACTTGCTGCTGGTTCTATGGGACAATGACTGTATACACCTCCATGGCTAAAAACATTGCCCTCCCTTCAGTACACAGCATTAGTAATAGCTACTAATTTCTTAATTTCATGGGCATCGACGAAGGACAGATTCCAAATGGAGGGTGCTGTGGATGCAATCCACGCCTTATGACCTAGCCTAGATTTGCTTTTCACAGGGAGGCCCATCTTTAGCAGATTCAGCTCCTCCTCTCCCGGTGTGTATGTTGCTGTGCTGCCCTTTCCCCCCACTCACACGTGTATCTGCTGCATCCCTTTCAGCAGGGTCAGCCTGCTGGGGACATTTTCCTGTCACTTCCATGGCTGAAAGGACGTAGGGTAACTGCCCATGGCACAAGAGCCTGTGGTGCATTAACACAAATATTCCACGTTGCTGCCTGAAGCAAAGAGCGCATCTTTAATTCTGTCTCATTGTAACCACCATAACCTGTGATACCTCCTTGATTCATACGTCTCCTCCCGTTTCCCTCCTTGGCAGCTTTCTGCTCTTTTTCCTCTGCCTGTAACTCATAGCACACTTGAAATCTGTCAAATGGTTCCCATCTGTATCGAGGAATCTCAGTATTAATAATACATTTTTACCTCATTATTTCTACTTTCAGTGAAACTTCACAGCAAGCTGACAATTTCTACTTTATAAACACTCCAATGACAATTTCACAAAGTCTAGATGCAATGGGAACTGCAACTCAGCCACACCAGCCTCTGCTTTGAGAGGAGATGCTCACATCATTCATCGTAGCACTTGTTCATTGTCAGCAAGTTACCTAAAGTAGTGTGAAAGGTGCACACTTTAAAGCCCAGCTACTGTGGAAAGGCAAGCCCAGCTGTCCTCTGCTCTGAGAGATGAGGAAAGGAAAGCAGAAGACACCAGCTTTATTCTCCATATAACCAAAAGGGCAATAAAGCAGGATAATACTGTCTCAAGAGCCAAAAAAAAATCATTCTCCCTTTCTTTCCAACCCTACAAAAGAGTGCAAAGCAGCAAAATCAAGAAGCAGCAGTCAAACCTGCAGGACATACCAGGACAGGAGACCCTCTTAAGTACATGGCTAATAAAAGACTGCCGAGGCCCCGCAGTGGGCACAGGGACCAGCTTTCCATGACACAACACAAAACCTGGTTGTTTCTGAGGAACAGAGGATTGATTATATTCAGTCTAAAGCCAAGGGATCATAAAAGCAAGCCTTACAGTCTGGAAGGCTGGTTTCAGATTAAATTCAATGTTCAAAAGATCATCATTCCAAGTTTTTTACTTCCTGCTCCTTCACAAAGCACCTCAATCTCCACAAACTACGGCTCTGCCTTCCTGCAAACCACACTGATCCCCCATTTCACCCCAGGTCCCCATCTTTCTTATTGCTCCACCCCAGCTCTTTACCCTGACACATTCCTGCTCGATGGGGACATGCAAAAATCTCAAACCCTTCTCTCCTCCTCACCTACTAGAGCCTTTGACAATGCCAAACTGGGGTTATGCAACCTGTATTCACTCCATTTGTTTCTGGCAACATTTCCTTGGCTGATCCTGCACAGAGTTGCTCACTTCCACTTGCATAAACTGTATTTTCCTCTCCTTGAGTTCACCCGAGTCCCTCCCGTACCACACACTTCCATCAGCTCAAATGCACACCAGCCCCACAGCCATGTGATCAGTGACTCACAATTCAAGTCAGCACTTAAGCTGCTTTCCCAAACCCAAATCCAAATCATCTGACCAAGTATGCTGCAGAGTACAAACAGTCCACCTTAAAAATCAAGTTCTGTGACCAGGCATCATTTGCTGAAGGAAATTTCTGCCTTGCTACCTCAGAATACAGCAGAATTTCTACACAATTACAGTGCTATAAAAATGCCTCTCTAGTCCATCTGTTTTAGCTCTCCTGTCATGGAAATGCTTCTCTGAGCAAGATTTATTACTTCTGGTATCCCATGTGAAATTAAATACAGTGTAGAACGAATTAATAATAATAACAGTAGATAAGATATACAAATAAACTTGTTACTGACACCAGAAGAAAAGACGACAAAGCCAATTGTTGCTGGCAGCCAGATTTGACATTTAAGCATGCATCACGCACAGCCAGAGTCGCTCTTTTAATATGCACGCAGATGACAAATTCTAATCATGGGATAGACAAGTTCAGCAGCTCTGAGGCAGATGCAACTATGAACAGGATTTTGGTGTGGTCCAGTCCCATAGCACAGCAATGAATAGTGATGCACAGAAACACATGCGAAAGCAATGGGAATACCTGAACAATTGGAATATGGATAGTTGTGAGGATACCAGCAGAGCTAAAAAGCTGTATTCTGGAATCATTATTTCATCAGTAAACACAGGGGGCCTAATTTTGTTCTCAACTACAGTGATATAAAAAGTTACAGTGGAATCAGAGTAATCACACTGCAAGAAAAAAGTGTTAATAACAGAATCGGGTTTGTGCTACCTGTGAGTTGATGGGCAACAGCACTTTCTGTGCTCCTCTATCTTATTTTCCTCCAAGATTTGTGGCAGTCCCTATACTTAGGACAGGAGGTACAGCAAAAAATTGCTTCTGCTGGTAGTAAATGATACCCTCGAGCAGGTGCTGCAGAAAATCTTATGAATAACTGTCTCTGTGCTTCTCAAAAAGAAAACTGATATTGTACTTCAAAACAACAAAAAAAACGGACAAGAAAGCCAAATAACACAATAGCCTTGTTCAGCCATATCCTCCATGAACAATTACCAGTCAAAATTATACGAAGGTGATGCTCAATGTGTTCTCTACATGAGGTTTTAGATAACATCATCTATTATCAAAAAATCAAAAACGTCTGCTGAATTGCTAAAGTTTCTTTACAACTTGGACCCAGCCACAAGGTTCTGGACTCTAAGCTTATCTCATTATCAGGCCAGAAGGGTGAGCTGCTTTGCTTATTCCCAACACGCGCTACCACAAGCTTGAGATGCGTTTCCTTTTACAGTGTAGTTTAAGTTAATGTCACAAAAAATTTCTACTGTCTTCCCCAGCCCCAATCCCCCCCCCCCTTAAATCATCTGTCATACTTTCTTTATTCTAGCAAAGTATAATTCCTTTTAAGGAGCCAGAAACTGTGGAACTCTTTCTACAGGTTCAGATCACACTTAAGAAATTTAATGTGCAGACAAAGAGTTAGATTAAAATAGTATTAGAGGTTGCAATATACAGTTTCTACTGTCAATTCTGACAATATCTGATTTTAAAGTGCTTGACTATGTCTTCAATGCTCTTTTAATAGAAATTTGTGAAGATTATTCTCAGGTTTTGAAAAGAAAAAAAAAAAATTCAAAGATATTGCAGCCCCAGAATGGAAGCTAAACATACACCTACAGAGATTCACACAAAGGTTCATACCCAGCTGAATTTTAACAGGTCTATTAAAAGCAAATCCTCAACACAAAGGCAAAGCCACGACAAATTTCAAGCCCTTAATGACTCAAATTCTTCAGTGAGGACCCAACACACACACATAAGTGAGACTGTTTTCCTAAAGTCTCTCTGATAAACAGCTCATTTTTTGCTTTGTCAACAAAACTTGTCTGAAGCAGATACAGAGTATATTTGGCTCTAGACAGCTGAATTAGGACAACTGAAAACAAGGTTTTAAAAAGAGAAGTTTTGAAAAGTATTCACCACAACCAGCGCTACTTCTAGATCCATTTTACTCCAACAGAGATCCTGGGGCTACGATATACATTCTTCAAGCCAAACACTACAAAAGGGAAGGAGAATACATGTCTTTGTTTAACAATCTATGAGAAAAGAAAGAGTAAACTGAAAGGTAAACAGTTCTGATACTTTTTGTGAGTGACAGCTGCAATACGCTGTGAGTAAGAATGCAGTATTTTGCTACTTCCATTACACACTCATTCTCACCATTCCCTTCCTGAAGCTCATGCAGTGGAGGGCGTGCAGACTTTATATAAAACCTCAAACTTTTACAGGCAGTTGTGTATTTCATGAGCTCCCGTAAATATCTAGGATAACTCAACAGATGACACCTCTGTGTATAGTGTGCATCACCTAGGAAAGTCACTGTCCCTGAGGAGACAGACAGGTATCAACACAGCAAACACCTCTACTCCTTTTTCTCAGACTGTAAACTGACTCCTAGATACTACCTCTCCTCTTACCTTAACCCATTAAATCAAAGTTCTTTGCAGTACCGGATGATTACTTCATTTACACAACCTGCAGTCCAAATACTGTTATCAGGGATCTCACATGAACTCATGCAGTGAAGGGTATGGTCTGGCATTACATCTCCAGTGGTTTCTTTAAAAAGCAAAGAAAGAAACCCCCACAAAATTAAGAACACAGTCATCGTGATGATCCAGTTATAACACTGCCCCAGAGTAAGTGCAGCAGCCCAAGGGAGGGTGCTGTGGATCCAGGTGTGGGGTTAGCACAGTGGGTGGGATCCTGGGAGGACAGAAACTGCTGATGGCAATTTTTTTTCCACCTGCAAAAACGTATAATGACATGTAATTTCCCTACAGATCGATTAGCATCCAGTGTATTTCACACAGAGAATATCCATCACCTCAAGTCGTAAACAACACCTCCCAAAACATGGGAAATGAACCCCCACAACCACATCTAAACCAACCAAATCTGAGAGCCATGTCTTTCCACCCTCCCCATTTCCAATTTATTCAGTGTCAAAAGACTAGCGAGTAATCAGGAAAATTCCTGTTAGGCTTATCTCTCAGTCCAGTGGGATCTCTAAATCTTTTATCGGCATTCACTATGAAAAACTAGAGATAACACCCATACTTGTTTAGCTCAAATGACGACATACTCCGATATGCATTTGCTGAGTGACTAGAATTTATATCTTGCAGGAACAGTTTCCCTTCCTGCAACCTCACTGCAGCGAACTTCGTGTCTGAGCATCCAAAGGACCAACAGCATCTCTCATTTTTTTCAGAGACTTTCAGTGACTTTTTATAAACTGCATTTCCACATCTCTGGTGTATGACCCCACCCACCCACCCTTCAAGATAAATGTATTATTGGTCCATAACTTGAGACAAACTGCCAGGGCCACAGGGGTTTTATAATACCTGTATTCTGGGAAAAAAAAAATGTGCCACCTAAACTCATGTAAGACTGTAGCTTTTGTGGGTGTCGCTGATGAGATATCAGAAACTACTGCTGAAGTGACACTCCATCACTGACAACAGCTGCATCTGTACCAAAGGTTGCCCCAGCTCAGCTGATGAGACATTCTGACTCTGCAGAGCTCTGGTCTGAAGCTCCCAGATGGCCACAGATTAAAATTTGTTATGCAGACTGGTATTCACATGCTCAGTGACGTCTGCGAAAAAAATTAAGAACTCTTGACTCTCAGTAAGGGAATTTACCATTATTGCTAACACCAACATAGCTGAACGAGCATAGGCTTCCACACAGCCGGGAACAGGAAAGCAGAACAGTCTCATTGCTAAAGGAACCACAACTTTCCCCACTGCAAACCATGCACACGGTGGAACATCTCCTGCATGAATACTGCCACCAGGAAGAATGCTTTGCTGTCTTCATCGTCGCCTGCACAAACTGAGAGACCACACAGCATATCCCATGTGAACCAAACCACAATTTTAATTCACCATTTTATGCATCT
Organism: Phaenicophaeus curvirostris; assembly: GCF_032191515.1. Lineage (NCBI taxonomy): Eukaryota > Metazoa > Chordata > Aves > Cuculiformes > Cuculidae > Phaenicophaeus > Phaenicophaeus curvirostris. The sequence continues at coordinate 33,214,412 of NC_091399.1, forward strand.
CTAGATCAGAACTGCATAATTAGCTGCCAGCCTGGAAGCTCGCCACTTGGTCACCTATTGAATGACTTCCCACTAGACACAAGAAAGCACTGAAAGATCTGGAGAAACCACAAACTTCAGGAAACTCTGCAGAGACCAAGTCTCCTGTTATAGCCATAGGAAAAAATAAAAGAGCTAATTCATCTTATATACTTTGCCAAAAACCAACAAAAAACACAACAAAAAAATGCAACTGGGTAACCTGAGCCACAGCAGAGTAAAAGGGTTTACAGAGGAAGAATTACTCTTCTGGACACAAGCCGGCTTCAATAAAGCAGAAGAGGAAATTGTCCTGAAACAGGCTGTGCATATTACTCTGAGGGCAAATAGAAATACATTATGCAGTCCAGCATTGGCTACTGCTAGAGGCAAGATATCAGCCACAAAGGGCCAAAAGACTGATCCCATATGACAGTCCTATATTTCTGTAAATTTAACCATGTAATTATAACCTCTTGCTGCTGCTACACATACTACTTTTAGAGGGACAGCATCTATTTCAGCAGTCAGCAACCTGCTGACTGACAGCACGGCAGCACTAGGTGACTGTGGCATCAGCCAAACACTTCGCTGTTGGGAGATGTCAGCACTGGCTCATCAGAGGACACCCGGGTAAGGCTGGATGGGGAGCTAACACGCATCTCCACTGGGCTGCATAAGTATCCTTAAAATCACCAAAGACTGATGCTGCCTGTAACCATCTTGCAAAGAATCAGTGAGACAAAGTAGTATCCCAAGGAACATTCAGAGGGACCTGAGCAGAGGATGCTGAACATTAAGTCTGACAAGCTATAATGCAGGACTTCAGCTGACCATAGCTTCACATACCTGTTTCCAGTCACAGCACAGTGTCCACTTCTGATCATTTCTTGACACTGTGCCATTTGCAGTTTGGTGATATGGCCTAAAGCAGATCAATCAATGCAAAAGAAAATGAACGCTGAGGTAAGAACATGACTTAAGCTTTACCTGCCACCTCCAACAACAGCCTCCAACAGCACAGGTGACCTGTCTGCAACCAAATGGGGAAAATAATTCAATCTTGCCTCCAGGTGCACCTGGAAGCACAGCCCCCACCACACAAACTCACCAGCAGGTGCAAGACCCTCCTGCAGACCTTCAGCTGGTCTTTAAACCTCTACTGGCCACTAATGTTTATAATTAACCATCCTAGTTCTCAAGACAAGTCAAAACACACTTCCACATATGAAACAGTAGCCACAAAAGAGCAGCGTTCTCTGGTTTGCAAAACCACAAGCATCAAAGGTTCAGGAAAACTTCACCACACTTGCATGTGTAGAAGCTCACAAGGTAGTACCCAGCCGGAATAAAATCTTACAATGACCACACACATTTACAACGCATCTTGTGGCGTTACCGCAGTTGCTTTCTGTATGCATCAATTATTTTTCCTTGGAATTCATCTCAGTCCTCAACTGATGACAGCAATGCACAGGCCACCGTGAACCCTGTGGACTCAGGCCAGACCTGCTGTGGCTGCTTGGGAGGTAAGTCGGCTCCGGCTCCGTGCTGCAGTACAACCTTTGGCATTAGCTGAGTAGAGTTACCTCACTCCTGTTAATCCCTGCCACTCCGCTGCCTTCAGGAAATGAATGGTTGCAATCATCACACTGTCTTTTAACTGAAAAGGCAGCATTAGATTTCATCAGCCATTTCACTGTCACACTGCATTGTCCGCAAAGCATAATGAGCCCAAAGGCTCTGCCACTCCAAACACTTTAGTTGGATAGCAAACATATTATTTCATGACACACAATGACAGACAACTGTCCTAGAGCATGGGGAGAGCCTGCAGACACTTCCAGAGACAAGGCACACCTGCGTCCGCTCATGTATTTTATTCTTGTGGATTTGTATCAAGGCTTGAGCTTGAGTTTACCCAATTCTCATAGCAGAAACTTGCAGAAACAAAGGCATAGCACCATTCTTCAAGGATTTCTCTGGTTAAATAAAGAATAAAGGAGGATTCCTTGAGGAAAAAAAAATTCTTTGTTGTGTTTAGGAGGAACTCCTGGGTATCTGTAAGGAAAGTGATTTTATGTTGTAACTTACCTGACCACAACTTATGTTTTTCACTTCTTTTTGGTTCATCCTGGATATTACAAAACTGTGTTGTTTATATTCTACACATTTTCACATTCCCAAAACATGCTCATAGCTAGGTTATGAGCACTGTAGGGAAATGTTGACTGAATTTTTCCAGCACCTCTCTTCTCCACTCACCGCTAACAAATATCTTTTCCAGCAGAGTTCAGCAAACATGCATTTCTGACCAAAGGCCCCACACTGAGTCACAGTGAGTTTAGGTACAAACAGTTCCAAAGAGGAACAAACAAGCAATCAAAACAAACAACATCAACTCAGATGCTCATGTAAAGCTACAAACTGTTGATCTAAAAAGTTGGTGCTGACTAGGGAGCAAATGAAGTCAAACCATTTTTGATTTGTGAAATATTTATTGGTAAGGGATACCAAACTAAGCTATAAACAATGCAAACAAGCTAGGCTTAGAGCTCAGTGACACTGGGATAAATTCAATCTCAATTTACAGCGGCATCACTAGGAAAGCTCTGCTCTCCCAAATCTATCCAACAGTAAGCAGGAAGAATTTTAGTTGCAGAGACCATAAGACAAAGAGGACCCATCCATCTGTACCCTGTACCACACCTGCCTGCTTTGGCTGGATGTTATTTAACTGGATAATATAACTTGCATACTGCAACCACCCCCCTTTTTGCACAACATAATATTACAATTATTTAATCCTACACTATGTCATCTTGAGCTCCCTGCCTACACATGGCTTCTATTACAGAAAGAAAGTTATATGTAAACCATACAGCAACCATTTGTCCAAACATTATGTAAGTAATAATCCAGTAAGAGGAAAAAAAAAAAGAACAAATCCATAACATTGGTAGATGGCCAAGTGCCCTGTTTCCAAATAAACAAATGTCAGCTTGCTCGTTACCTGAACAGCACAGGGATTACAGATTTCACCTATGCTGACAGATGGCATTTTACTGTTTTGATCCATGACACTTTTAAAAAGAACACATTCACAGAGCAAAGCACAAGAGAAAGAGTAGAGGACCTGAAACAGGAAAAAATGGACTATACTAAGCATACAAGATTCAAGCATGCAAGGTTTCACTCTGCTGTCACGCCAGGATTGATCCCATTAACTTCCATGGGGACAGGCCTGATGTACTCAACTGTAAACAACCCAAACCAAGGCGCGTGGATCGAGTCCAACCGAGCACTGCAGTCTAGGCATGGCAGGCTCTATGGGCTCTGTCAGGGCCATCCCCCCACTTACGGCCAGGTGCACGCTGTAGAGATTTGCTAGAGTGAGCTGCGATGTGCTTGGAGAGACCATTGGCACCACAGGAGAGCTCCCATATCACCCAGGGTAATCCTGCTTTCACTTTATCAAATGCTTTATTAGCACTATTCTAAGATGAATAAGATAACTTTACTTATGATGTGGGAGCAATTAACCAGCACTAGGTCCAAATTGTCCAGCGCACTGGTTAAAGAAATACAAACCCCATGAGTATCAGCACAAATATAACACTGTTCTCTAGGCAGTCAAATATCATCCTGAGAGTTGTTCCTATCCAGAGGTGGGTGTCCAAGGGCAGACTGAAAATACAGCATCATTAAGGACAAAGTAAAATACATGAATTAAGAGTGTGCCACTGAACATTACCTCCTTACATGACAAGGAAAATTTACAAGGTTCTTGTTTGAAATCCAAACAAAACACACCCTTATTTGCACTTCATTTCACTGTCTCTCTTTCCTCTGTATTCTCAATGTAAGCACCAAAGCTGCTCAGTAGAAAATCTCTGCTCTTGTGCCTACATTTCACTTACTGGGTTTCACAATAGTTTGAATTTTGTCAATTTAATTAGCTTTACACAAGCCACAGTGATCAATCATGAGGTGAAGGATATTAAGTAAAAATGCAATAAACATTATTGCTTGGCAGCTGCTTGGTGACCTCTGAGAGACTGGCTGACGGCACTGCTCCAGTACCTAACAGAAAAGCAGCTACCTTCAGACTAACATTAACTGGCAACCTTAGCAGCAGCACAAGCAAAGAGGCCAAGGACCAAATGGGCTACGAAGATGCAGCAAACCACTTCTCCCTCAGCCAAGGGGGAGGCAGCCAGGCAGCCTGCAACAGAGAAAAATCTTTGTTATTCCCAGGCAGCAGCAGACACACAGTGCCCTGACAGGTCTCTGCAGAGGGTGACAGATGATTTCATAGACAATGAAGCTTTAAACAAAACAAATAACAATCGTATAAAAGACAGAGAGCAGATTGCCTCTGATGTGACCAGAGACATCCTTTGAGGATGCTAATGGAGTAGAGAATTGATTTTAAAGCTTGCCTTTTTGCACCAAACACAGTAAGAACGAGAGCTTGAATCAAACATGAGCATGAATAAAGATCTCCTTCCCTGGAAGACAGTTTTAGACTGAAACTTTGGCAACAAGATGTGCAAAACCACTAAAATATTTATGAAGAAATGTTGGGCCAAAGACACTGCGCTATTTTGACACGGGTCCCTTGTGGCAGGCCAGGGAGCTCTTGGTACATCTGGAAAGATCAGCTCCTCATAGACTGGGCTCTTTTTGTTAAACTGAAACTATAGATTTTACTTGTCTTTGCTGACAGGAATCCTTATAACTGCAGCTGTTAGGAAGCTAACAACATCAGTGACTTCTCCTTCCCTGTTTATTTGGGGTTATGAGCAGGTTTGGTTTCTTCTCAGAAAACTCTGGCAACCTCCTCCTCCAGACAGGAGGCAGCAGGGCAAAGTGTGGTGTTGTGCATCAACACCTGGGTATCACATGGGATTTCTCAGAACTTTGGGTCTTCTCATGCAAAAAACTGCCACCTTCCCCCATACACACACAACAGCCTTATTATTTACATCAACTTGATAAAACAAAGTTTCAGACCTCCTTAAACTCTCAGGATACAGGTCACAAGAAAACTGTATCACACCATTTCCCAGCTCCTGATATATCAGCACTCAAATGCTCCTGGCAGGAGCCTGCTTTCCCCTCTCCCCTCCACCCCCTCGCCATCCCAGAGGCAAGTGCTGGATTCAGCACTGCAACACAGAAGCAAAAGGCACCTTTTCCTTGGAGCCAGTGCCGTGTCACCACTGGGGATGAATGGGAAAAGCTGTTGGTGATATTGTCACTGACTGGGTTGACATTTCACAAATTAAGCTGGAGCGATGAATTCAGACCTATGACTCGCCACAGTTTAAACTGAACATTTTTACATGACATGTTCCCTGCAGAGGCCACAGAGCACAGGCAAAGGTGACACAGTGGGCACCTGCTCTTCTCCCCACCTTCCTGCAGCCAGCTCACTACCAACACAGACAACAAACAAAGAAAAAGGGCGGCACAAAAGTAAGGTGCTGAACCCAGACCAAGTTTATTGAAAGTGTTGCCACTGATTCACAGGACACTCAGATGGTCCCATGATATTTTCAATCTGTTAATGGAGGATCATGGAATCAGCAGGTTGGAAAAGACCTCTTGGATCATGGAGTCCAACCAGTCCTGTCTGCCACTAAACCACGTCCCTGAGCACCTCGTCTACCCATCTTCTAAACGCCTCCAGGGATGGTGACTCAACCACCCTGGGCAGCCTGTTCCAGTGCCTGATGACCCTTCCTGTGAAAAAAATTCTTTCTGATATCTGGTCAGACCCTCCCCTGGTGCAGTTTGAGGCTACTGCCCCTTGTCCTGTCCCCTGTCACTTGGAAGAAGTCTGCTCCCTCCTCTCCACAACTCCTTTCAGGTAGTTGTAGAGAGCAATAATGTCTCCCCCTCAGCGTCCTCTTCTCCAGGTTAAACAACCCCAGCTCTCTCAGCCGCTCCTCGTAGGACTTGTTCTCCAGCCCCTAATAAGTGATATGTTAAACATATAATACAGGATGTGTTAAAGAGTCTTGGGCTCAATGAAGGCGAGATGCATCAACCAGCTGCTTCTAAGCATAATAAATGGCCTGGGGGAAAGACCTCAGCAGCCCTCTCAAGCAGCACAAGTAACACCATCTCAGCCACCACCTCAGTGCATCCTGGTCTTGCTGGGAACGAAAACCCACTACATGGGTACAAAGCTGCAACACAAGCAACTGACAAAGCACACAACATGAATGTAGCTTATGACCAATATAAAAATGATCCTCATTACCTACGAAGTCAGGTTACATCTGTCAAGTCAATTAAAAAAAAAAAATGCTGGCAAAGAATCATTCTCTAAGAACCACTTCACATGCAAGCATGTATTAGGATCCAACTTATTTAGGAGGAGTACACCTTGCAAAGAAACCACTCCCATGGATAATAATGTTTGTACTAAGAGATCAGCAGGGGACATGAGGGAAGGAAAGGGGTTAGGGAGAGCTGCCAGGCTGCAGTTCAAAGAAGCAGCTTTAATCTAAGACAGAAAGAAAAAAATATCAAGAATCCTTTAGACTATATCAGCATGGTTTATTTATCAAGCTGGAACCTATTATGACTGTACTGATTGCTTTTATGTTCCCTGGCCTATGTCAATTGTTTATTTATGATTCCATAATTGAGTTATGGCAGCAGTGCCAGCCTGGGAATTAGAGTGCTTCCTAAAGGACAATGAACATGAGCATGTTTTAATTCCACACTGCTTCAATGCGTGCTGTCAGGATGCACAGGTTTCTGTTCCAAACGGGGCTTCTCTTCCCTGAGGGCTGAAAGATGTTGAGTGCTTTATGAGAATGACACTAATAACTTGATTGAGAGAGGAAAAGGCTGCGACTGTAAAAACCAGCATCTGTCAGAGCGCGCAAAATCAGGAATGCCCATTTCACCCATGAATCAGGAACATACGGAGGCTGCTGCCACTGGTCAAGGGTGGGAACTGAGCCCTACCAGAGTCATGATACCAAGCAGCAGCAGTTGGAAGTGAAATATTTATGCATTTAAGAAAGAAACCAAACTTGCCTATTTTCCCCTCCTACTCCAGCCACACAAAAACAAACAAAACCCCAACCTACAAAAAAACCCCAAACTTGCACTCAACCCCCAGCAAAACTCATCTAAACTGCATCCAATTTCTAAATGAGGAACCAGGGCTCAGGGAACAAGGTACTGGATTGCTGTCTCACACACAGGAAGGAGCCCAGTTCTGTAGTCTGAAAAGAATGTTAAAAAACAATAAACCAAAAAAAAAATCACATGACAATTTTCTTTCAAGCACTTTGTCTTCGCTAACAATATATTATATATATATATATGACATATTCTAACTAACGCCACAACATTCAGTAATTTTAATGAGTTTCCTCCTTCAGTGGATTTTTTTCACCTCCACCACAGTCTTATTTCCAAGGTACAACATGATCAGGGCATTCAGTCACTGGGTATCACACTAGTGAGGGAAGCTGAACATGGTAAATGCAGCTCTTAATTTTGTCTCATTCAGTCTTCAAAGTCCACATCAGCTGCCAAATGCAATTTCTTCTGGGCTTTGAAGTACTTATAGCCTAACTTCAAAAATATCCCTGCCACAATCCCTCACTGTCAAATCATGGCTTTCCAGCAACAAATGCCATTACCCTTGCCCTCCCTTCTCTTCTTCAGGTGGCATGGCTTAACACTATCCTTGGTTTTACCTATGCCCACTAACATCTCATACTGCAGATTTTAAAGTATTTCCATTTCTTATCATTCCTCCTTTTTTCCATATAGCTTCCATTACCATACAACATTTAAGGACAACACTTTTCTAATTCATTCTTCATTAAAAAATAATTCCATCTTCAGCCTATCTTTCTGTACAGGAGAAAGCTGCCAGAATTTAACAGCGCACTCTGCTCTCAGCCTGTTTTAAGAGTATATTTGATGAGCACTGGCATGTCTACACCCAGCATAATGCTCTGAGCTTGAGACATTCAGCATATTCTAGACTGCAACCTTGAGTCCCACAACCCTGAGCATCCTAAACCTCATGTTTTCTGCACTACAGCTGGGCTTCCAGTATTCATCACCTCCTTTCATTTATCTTTGGCATTAGAAACATGTCTGAGAAAACTGCCTTTTTCTTAACCATCTGGATGACATCCCATTGTTTATTTCCACAAGCAATCAAGGGAAGTCCCACTCAACCATCTCTCTCTTTCCCAGACTCATGAGTGGCTCTGTGCCGCATCTGAACGCCAAGCACACGATTGGCTCCTCTGTTTGCAACACAGAGCACTCAGATGTGGCTCTGCTCTCTGGGGCAGTCTTGCAGAGTAGAAATAGTGATGAACTAGAATTCAATTATGTAATGAGAAATTGCTTTAATTAGCCAGTTAATTGACTCCTCAATTGCAATAAGTAAAATCACTTGTTTTTACAAGGCACAATACTTTTTTTCTTAACGGCTCCCAGGAATCGGCTCTGCATCTCACCTCCCCCCCCCACAGACTAAAATGAAAAAGGATGCAAGAGTGCTGACATGCTACCGAGGCATCACCAATTTGATTACTGTTTCAGAGTGGCCCAGAAAAAAAATACAGGAGGTGGGCAGAGGCTCAGAGATTTGCACTACGGTAATGAACCAGTTCTACTCCAATGGAAAAAAAGCCCAAGTCTGAGGCAAGATGAAATGCAAATGAACTGAGCTGCCTCAATATTGACATCTTTTTACTTGTGTCCAAAACATCTGAAGTCAGAAGGGCATGCACTTCTCAACACAAGTGAGATCCAAGACATCTGCTCAAATGTCAAAGGGGTACCAAGTGCCTGAACAGGTGTTCCAAAGACCCAGTTCAGGGCCAGTTAAGCAATGATGCAATTCCAGATACCTCAAACTCCACTCTCTGCTGCACACTGAACCCAATGCCTAGTCTGAGATTACTATGCTGCAAGTCAAGACCCAAAACCAGCAATTGAATTTAGCCAAAAAAAGCCAGCTTCAGTTTTTTGCAGGTCTAGATTTGCCAACTCATTTAATGGGGATGTAAAATTCTACTCTGAAACAGAGAAAAAGAGACCGTGACTCGTGAGTTAAGCAGTGTATTAGCACAAGGGAATTCCCTCATCTGGAACAGTAGGTATTGCTACTGCAATTAGTCACCGGACTTCACAACAATGACAACCAAGAAGACATCAAGGGTCAGATTGGAAAGAACCATCAATCTGTCTGTCCCAGGACTCTGCACTGGGTAGAATCCCAAGTGGGATCAAGAGTGATATGAAATTCAGCTGCAGTGTAAGAGTTTGCAACAGAAAACAGGGTCATGAGCTGAGAAACTTGAGGGCCACTTTTATATAAACCTGCCACTGATAAAAACAAAAGTCACAGCTCAATTTAAAAGAGCTAAATCCACTAGCTTTTGAAACATAATTTGCTGCAAAAAGCCTGGAGAATAGGCTTCCCAACAAAGCACTGGATTTTAAACAAACCAGCCAGCCAAGGAAAGAACATGCTGAAACAGATGGCACACCAAACCATATACTTAAAGACCAGTGTAGACAGAAGGAATGGTCCCAAGATACAGAATTGTCCAGAATCTGCTCAATTCCCTCTTACACCATCTAGGATTCTCTAACACACCTGGCTGGCAACAAAGAACAAGAACCACCTTCTTCCTGGGAAACTGTCATCAAATGCCCAAAATACATAATACTGTGCTGAGTAAATCAAGCTTATTTACGAATTGCTATTAAAATATGTGGCAGATCTTAGATATTTTTCCTTTTTGCCTGATGACATTCCTTTGTTTGACACAGGAACACAGAATTTCCATTACAGAATTACAATCATTACAGTTTTCCTTCAACTGAGCATATACTGTCAGGACCAATTCTGCATTGTCAGTCCTTTGACCTTTGGAATAGCAGGTACTCAAGGATGGACCACGGCAGCCTTCAAAAACAGTGCAGGCATTGACAAAGAAAAGTCAAACACTGGAATAAATGTCATGTCTGAGGTGGCTCAACAAAAATTTAAAATAGGCAAAATTACCCATGAGAAACCCAGCCTGAAACTCTGACCTGAATTTGGTCAGAAAGTTTGCTTTGTCTAACTTAGTCAAATCAGGAGCTACACATTCACTGCAAGAGCGAAAAGTATGACAGTTAAGAGGATACAGACAACAAAGCATGCAGAGTAAAATGCAGAAAGCATTGTGCCAGAATGCTAAAATCTAGCACAGGATCCCTGCAACGGAAGGGGGTTTCTAAGAACCTCTGTGACAACACGGAAGACCAAAGCATCCAAAACAATTTAGATTCACCAGGTGATCATAAACAAACCATTTGCAATTTAACAGAAGTAATAAAGAATGGAAAAGTAATCTTAAGATTCTCAAACATAGTCAGATTTCTTCAGTGATAAATCTAAGCAGGTACAAAACCAAGCCATAACCTACAGCAGACCTGCACTGTCACTTTAGCAAGAGAACATTTATTTGATGATAACGTGCCTGACTTCATTAATAGCTCTGTGGTATCACCAGCACATGAAGCAGGCCAGTCCTCACCACACCGCTTAATAAAGTAGAGGTTGATCAGTTATCAGACAAGCCACAGTGTTTGAACATGCACAGCCCAGGGCCTTCATCCTCCCTCTGTACAACCCTACCTGCTGTTTTGTGCAGAGCACACAATCTCTTCTCACGTGTACACTTCTCTGTGTATTTCAGGCAGCCACGATGCACTGGGGCAGCTCCTCAGGTCATCCATCCTGGTGCTCCTCTGGCACCAGGGCACAAATAGGCAGCAGCAGAAGAACCGAGCCCCGAGGAAGGGGACTGAGTATGTGTCCAGTTTCCAGCGAGCTTTTCTAAAGGAGTAAAGATGCTGGGTGCACAGACGGTGCTTTACAATTCACAGCAAAGCTCTCATCTGGGAAAGGAGAGCTGACAGACGGCATTGTGTGTACTGCAAGGGGCCACATTCCCAGAAAAAAGGAAGAGAAGCAAGCGACCCCTCCAGAGCCAGCAGAGCCGTCTGTTCATGTCCCTGTTTGTTTGCTCTTTCAGACTTAAACGCTTGAGCAGATTTACACAAGTAAGTGCACTCAAGAAGTGGGCAAACTGAATATGAACACTAGGCCAACTGGCTGCAGTGTCCAAGGAACAGAAAGTGGTATTAATCCTCTGAATTGGATACCAAAGCACCGCCTGCGCCCTGTGGAGCTTCCCAGTGGGGTCCCCTGCCTGTCCTTGTGCAGGGCTGCACGGCAGGGATGCTGAGGGCTCTGCAGCCAGGCAGGCTGGCTGGGGTACCTACCAGCTCTGTGCACTGTCTGCCCCCAGATCCCCTTCCACATCCAATGGGCAACTGTTAGCAGCAGCCTAAGGCAAATAGCAGAGAAGGAAAAAAGTAACCTGCACTTGGAAGCGGACCAGAACAGCTCTCCCAAAATAGTTATTCCAAAATAACTGGAATAGATTTTTTTTTTTTTTTAACAACAGAGCTTGCCCTTTAACTGGGCAAACTCTGGGTTACCTAAAAATCTTGCCTCTTCCAAACTCAGCAGTGAACAGAGATCCTTCTGGGCATCTTGCTGCTTAGAGTGTCCTATGCTACTGCAAATTTGATGTTGTTTGAAATGTGAAAAGCACAATTTTAGACTTCTAAATCTAAGTTGGAAACTAGCTTGCAATGGGGACGCTGCCTTCATGGGTATTCGTGCATGTGCACACAAAAGAAGACTGCGAGTCCAGAAATGAAAATGAGATTTCAAAAATGCTGAAATCCTGCAGCTTGCATGTCCTCCCCTGTCTGTCAAACGCAGTTTCTTAGGAATATATTTACAATTCCTAGACAACTGCTCATCAAACCCAGAGCATGTTTTTGCAATTTTTGACAGTTAAAAGAGCGTATATTTGTTCAAGCTTATTTTTATAGTGCTCAAAGCTACATAGCAAAGACTCAGTAGTATGGAAACCAACAGCATTTTCTTCTACCCAGCTGTAACTTTTACCCTGCCTCAAGCCTGCACAGGAGGATGGAGAAAAAGATACCTATGCACACCTTCACATCCTTCTGCTTTCTTCATGCAGTTTTCACACCAACATAAAGAACAGAACTTCTGTCCAACCAGAGAACACTAGTGAAAGATGAGCCGTTCTCCAAAAGTGAACCATCACAGCTTTCTCTTAGATCAATGAAGTTACACAATAGATTCTCATCACTGACAGAAACAGTTGCTTGAGGCTAGTTGTTAATTTATGTAAAACTGTGTTGAACTAGAAGATAAAGCACCTGGTGCCTGGTTACACACCTCTAACCACAGGCTTCCTCATACCCTATTCTTCCAGATCTATCAGTTGCAGTGAAGAATTTGCTCGTTGTGTCATACCCAGCAAGGATGCAGTAACCTTTTCCCTTTGTACATGACTGCTTTCAACTGCCAATTTCAAGGGATATCAGGGTCTACCCCTCTCTTGTCCCTATCATTCTCAGCTCTCTGTGCCAGCAATGAGACTTGCTCCGAAGTATAACAGATGTGACTATCTTCTACTTTTGTGTACTACAATGTGCAAATTCTTATAACTCTTCCTGCTTTCATTGCTCCAGGCATAATCTTGAAATATTACTGTTGCCATAAATAGTACACACTGCATTAGCTAGACAAAGTACTTTTTTTTAAACAGTTACGTTGCAGAGTCCAGCACACAAGAGTTGTACAGTCTCAGCTCTGCCCTCTTATATGTCCAATACATTCACCACTGAACACAGGAATTTTATGGGGCAGATCAAGATGCACCATATAACTGAAGAACATAATCCCAGAATAGGAAAACATGTAATTGCAAGCAGTATACACAAGCACACAGGCATTCTTGCATATGTTTTTGTTCCTTTGGCAGTAACAGAGGCCATAATTTTAGAAATGTCCTGCTAGTCTTCTAAAACAACCTGACAAAAGGAAAATACAATTTTTATCTTAACAAAACCTGGGAAGATTTTTATAGTTGAACTTTCTTAGCCTGCAGGCTTTTTTCCTGTTAGATTTCAAATGCCTTCCACAAACAGAGGAAGACAGAAAGGTCATTAGCACCCTTCCCACAAACCATGGAAATCCTTTCAAGTGAGTTGGAAAGCATTAGGCATTCTGAACAGAGGAACTACTGCTGGGTTTCCCCACAGCAGGCTTGCAGTGTTCTGCAAGTAGCTTTTTGTTGTCCAGCTGCCACAACAGTTTCTCCTTCTCTGCTCTGACAGTTCAGTACCAGAGAGTTCTCTGTAGGCCACAGCTCAAGACATGCTACACCAGGCAACCTAAAATCATCAGGTGATTCACATGATCACTGCTACTCCCTTCACCTGTCTAGATTTTCCCAGAATGAACTCTTTCCAGTAAATTCTAAGGCTGATATGCGATCTGACAGCAAACAATAACTCAGTCGCAGAAATGTAACAGCAAGCAGGTTCCCTTTGGCCTTCAACAGCTAACTTGATATTTCCAAGGGTTTTCTCCAATTTTAGCCAAGAGTTGTACCAAACACACAGTACCTCAAATGCAATTTTTCTGATTTTCAAGGAACTTGATAAGAAGGTGCAACATCAAGATGCACAACTAAAGCTGCAGACACCATAGTGCTCTACCAATGCTCTCCAATTTGAAACATCCTCTGCCCTTTCCCCAGCTCCTGCCTTGCTGTTTCCTCCGATTTCTTCCTGGTTGCCAAAATCAGTCTCCTGACACAGCCAGCTTCCATTCTCTCCATCTGTCATCAACCCAATGTGATGGACTCCACTAACAGAAACCAAAGCTGCCTCTTAACTTTTTACTGAGCTGCACTTTATATTCTCTCATGCTGCTCTTCCAAAACCATCATTATCCCATTTCCAGTCACCTAGGCTTAGCCGAAACAGTCAAACCCCAGGTTGCACCCTAGGGATACCCTGAAAGCTTCTGCTATCTCCAGAAGCAGAAGCCGGTGAACAAGGACATAAAATTCCCTCAGTATTTCTCATGGCTTCGGTTATCATGACAGCTGTATGTTTACCCTCCCTGAAGGGTCAATAGAGAAAGACAGCCTAGGGAAAGAATACCTAATAGAGACTAGCAACCTTGCAACCATACTATAAGTGTGAAACACAGGCTATAAAACTCTGCCCATCCTAAAGCAATATTTCAGTGAGTTATACCAACTTACTCCAGCATGGGCTGGAGATAAGAACACTCGGGCTCTAAGACAATCCTATAACTTGAACACCCAGGTTTCCCTGCAGCTGTGAACACAGCTTCTTGCACAGGAATAAGGCTTTCACGCCCTTCAGGCAAGTACCAGCAGGGTTTGAAACTTCATGGCTTTGTTTTTCCTCAACAAACAAAAACTCTTGGCTTCACTAGTCTCTGAAATACACATTAAAAATGACCCAACTGAATTAAACATATTGCAGAGGAGTACAGGACATACAATGTAGGTATGAAGGCCTAGCCAGAGAAGGTATGATAGAAAAAAGGAAGAAAATAGAATTAAATAAAATAACAAGAAAATCAAGCACCTCTTAGTAATTCGTTTGAAGCCAAATTCAGTAGCTACCGACATGTTTTGAAGCACTCACTTATAAAAGACAATGAAATCCCAAAGCAGAGGATGCTGCTTCCAAGACCTCCACAGCCTCTAAATTCATAAACGTAAACAGTTATGTATATGTCTGAGGTAGGACAAAGGAAGCCTGAAACTGAAAAGTCATTCTTCTGAATATGCAAAAATATCTGAGAAGCAGTATAAAAGTCTAGTAGGAGTCCAGACTCTTACTAATAAAATGAAAAGCTTTTAGTGGTTTTCCACATTAAAAGGTATTTTAGAACAGGAGAGTGATTTGCAGTGCCCACAGAGAGCAATGCATCACACAGCACATTCCTGGAACTTGAGCAAAAGCTTTTCTGCCTAATGGACAGCCAGGAAACAACCTAGTTGCTAAAAGTTGCCCTTTTGGTTAACAGAACTAAGCAGCACGCAGAAAAGACAGACTAGAGAACACACTGGGCATTGAAGCCCAAGAAAGGACGCACCTCCCAGGATCTCAAGTCACTGGAAATTTCACACAAGTTATTTTTCCAGCTCTGCTGGTTACCTGCCAGGTACAGACTGGGAGGCACCTTCACCCTCTCATGATTCAGGGTAGGCTTTCCTAAGAGAACCAATAATTTATTTTACAGAAAAGAAAAACTAAAAACTGTTTTGGTAGCTCAAGACTCATTGGAGATGCCTGCAGTGCCCAACTCACACAGCATTCCTCTGGTAAGGTATAAACTCATTCTGCTGTGTTAATGAGCAACATCATCATATGTCTGCATTGTAGGATTCAAGTATTTTTACAAACAAAACAAAAAAGCCCAACTCAACAACAAAAAACAACTTTAAGCATATGAGCCTAAGGGCAGCTGTAAGGACTCCTGGTAGAAGAACCCTAGATCCAGTGTCTGCCCCAAGACAGCTGCTGAAAACCATCCCTCGACATACCTTGCTTTTATTGTTGCAAAGAAGAAAGTGGGGGAAAAAAAAGGCACAATTAACTGAGACCATCTAAGATGAACAGTATTTTCAATATGATGACCCATCAGAAAAGGCTGGTGACTGTTCCTGCCTCACTCACTTGCAACAAAGATGCCCAGCAGCAAGGTCCTTCTCATCAATTACCAAAATTGTGGATTTAAATTAAGGATTTGATTTTCTATGTATCAACAGTAAAAGTCTCAGTTTCACCTTCAAAGAAGAAGCCAATCACAGTTTGATCCCAGAAAGGCACAGAACATTGAGGGGCTATACAACTGAGAGCCATCTGTTCCCATCCCTTCTTCCTTTTGCACATAACCAGGGACAAGCCACTCCCCTCATCTTATTGCCACTTGGCTTTTCCAACCCTCTCTAGCTTACCTGGCTTCATGACTTCTCAGACTCCATCGCGAGCCTCCTATGCCTGGGGGCTTTTTTTTTCTCCCTCCACCTTCTCCCACTGATTCATCTTATTAAACACACCTGTCTGCCCCTCCATCCAACTGTTATTTCCCTTTGTATTCCTACAAATACCCAGGCACACATGCTGCTACTTAAAGCTAACTGTATAATACCACCACTGGTAGATACACCTGTCAAACTGGTGACCAGGAAAGAAAATAGCATTATCGAGCTGGCATAAAGCTTGCCAGCCAAGGGCTTCAAAAGCAGGGCATCAGCTCTGCATTCACAAGACACCCTTGGGAATCTGGGTTACCCTGTCACCGCATGCTGAAAGCAGAGCCTCAAACGAGACAGAAGAAAAATGGGATTCAACTCCTCACCACCACAGAGCTGAAGGCTGCCTGAAATGGAGCAAGAAAGAGGCATAAATTATAAAGGCAACTGAATAGTGATGCATCCACAGAAGTTAGTCTTTCCTAGATGTTTTCAAATGAGAATACGTTCTCTCTGTATGACGCATTGACAGCTTATGCCCTAAGGTAAAGAAATCTGAGTATGACACAGAAACGGGCGAGACACTTGTTCAGAGATTTTACAGACCCTCCAATCATCTCTCTTCCACAAAGTACACAATAAAATCCTATCTAAAGAGCAAATTTCTCTCCAACGTGTATTTGTCTTTCCTTCCCATTATTTTAAAAGGCACTTTCCTTCATGGCTCAGCACAAACAACCGTTCAAAATTCCATATTAGAAGCATTGAGAGACTTCATGTACCAGTTCCCCCTTACCATTTTAAGCATCAAGCACAAGATTAATAAGCAGCATAATACAAACAATGGGTACATCAAAATTCCCAGTTTCAGGAGAAACTGATGGAGCTGAACTAGTCTTAAAAGTCTGGAAAAAATCTGCAAAACACATTTAACGTGTAAACATTTGTTTGTTTGGTCTTTCTCCTCGCAGTTCTTTTTAACAAGAATCCAATGATCAGAGTGCTGCAGCCATGCTCTTCATAACCACTCTGAGGAATATCAAAATAATGAAAATCAGAGTAAAGATGAATATCCAGAAGAAAACAAACTAAATGAAAGCATAACAACGAAAAGCGCATGTTCAAAATCACACTGAAAACAGACCGATCAGGTAATTAGTATATGTGTTTGTGCATGTGTGCGTATATATTTGTATGGATAGTCTTCTCCCTTATAGAGGGAGACTAGTTTGACATCAGTACTTGAAGTATGTAAAACAACCTTTTAATTTCAGTGAAACACAGAAAGTATAGGTATATTAAGCTTAAATGGGAATTTACTCCACACCATAAATAATAATAAAAAAAATTCTTAAAGATAGGCAAGATGCTCAGAATACTTTTTCCTTGCAAGGCAAGATGGTTAATAGATGATGTGTTTCATGGCAAAATTTGGAAGGGCTTGGTTTTCTTGTGAGCTAGATTAATCAAGAGTATACATAAAGCTTGCCTCCCTACGAAAATGAATTGTGACTTGTTGCATTGAAAAAAAAACCAAACCAACCCAAAAGACAAAAATCACACTTCTCTGCAGCTTTGATGCAGCCATTTAACAAAAGATGATACAAAGTTGTGATCTGCCTCAAAGGAAATTGAAAGGCCTGCTTGGGCAGGTTTCTTATAAGAGCACTTACAGACAGCGTGCTTTACTTCATTTAACAAAGCAGCAGCATTCTGCTTAAAAACAGCGAGTGCCAGAGGTGTATAAAACCATGGCTATACTACATCCAATAAGTGTGTGTGAGGACTGAAAATTAAACTATACGTAAGGTCTTGGAAAATTTTTTCTGAGTTCCCTCAAACTGGCATTCTGTTATATTCAAGGTTTAAGCTTTAATTTGCTAAATACATTCGCTTTTTAAACTGTAGTTTTAAGTTAATTCTTTCCTTTAAAACATTTTCTTGAAACTCAGGCAGTACGTTTGCAACATAAGCATCAACTTCATACAATTTTTCCAAAGATGTTTCTAGACGTTTTTAGTAATTGATGCGCAGCGATTCAAATACGTATTACTGGCTTGAAGGATTAAGAGTATTCATTCCCATTACATTTTTAATGGTATAATTCACTGCAGAATCCACAGAGGATTTCAAAACTCTGCTTTGAAGAATGTGAAGTCTCCAGGAGTTCTGCAGCACTGGCAAGTACTGCTGTTGTGTGAGGCCTTGGAGACATCGAGCAGTGACTAGCTGCCCTCAGTGCACCTAAAAGCCCTTTATTCTAAACCCGAGTCCCCTCTGATACCTTCCACTGTAGCAGGTCATGTGCAGGACAGTGATAGATACCTGCACACCCAGGTGGGAATCATCTTCCTGCAAAGAATGAATCACACAACTTCACAGGGCTGGAGAGGTAAAGTTTAGAAGGGATCTCTATAAAGCACCGCAACATCCTTGGCTAGAATACATTAACTGTGTGTGCTACTACCAGACAACCACCCTAGCTTTGTTCTGCCTTCAGTCAAATGACTCACTTTTCATTTAGTATGTAATCCATGTTAAACTTAAATAACAAAAGAAGTTTTCGAAGTGTTTAACATAGTGTCAACAGGCTATAAATCAAATATATTACTTATGATAAAAATACCATCATATGTAAAATTTATTCTATCTCTTTTGGCATATTTTGTTCATTTCTTTCTGTTCTGCAGTAAAGACATTTGCACATTCTGAATGTACAAGAGATATTGACTGCATGCATCTCTTTTGTCCTCAAATTCCCATGTTACATTACAAGTGAGAGGGACACTTGCCAGTCAAAACAGATGCTCAATTCGTACACTGGGGAATAGAGCACAAATACAAGATTTGCTTTAATGTATCCACAGAGCATTCAGCCCCAACTACTACTTAGACTTTTCAGTATAAGTTGCAGCAGAAAATGGCGTAGAAATCAAGTTCCCATTTGCAAGCCCGAATATAACAAGGTACTTTGCAGGCAAAAATATGTCCACTTAAACACAAATCACGTTCTGCAGTAAAATATCTAGGTGGGAAAACAGTTCTTCATAGTGACAGTTTTCTCTGCCATACTTTACAAATTAAACTAGAATGAGTCACAGAAAACAAGCATTAAATCTCAAAAGTGGTCACGTCCAAGCACAGCTCAACGATTTTCAGGCTGATGTACACTACAGCAATGGCTGCAGAGTCCCCACAGGAGTAGGGGATCAGATGGGGAAGGAAAGACCGAGCACAGCACAGATGTGCAAAGATGACATTAACACTACTGTGACTTCTGCCCAGTGGACTGACTTTTCTAGATGGCACAGAGCAGAGCAGCCCTCGCTTAGAGGCATGGCAGAAGCCAGCCAGGCTCTTGAGCCACCTGAGAGTAACATAAAGGCTAAACCCTCCCTTCCCAGAGCCTGAACACAAGTGCTCTAAGTTCTCTTCTACAGCACCCTGTGCTGGAGGCACTAGGCAGAACACAGAGAGGTGAGAATTCAAATCTAAATTCCACAATAATTTCTAGGAAATATCTTTTGCTCATCCATGAGCTATGTCAGCCCAAGCCTAAATATTTTGAAATCTGTATTTCTAGAATAAAGGATTGTTATCCTCTCCAGACAAGATTATTTTCCTTAGAATTTATGCACATTCTTTAGATTATAACTAAGGTTAACAATTGTTATGTTTATCATTCTATGTTTTGTGTTCAAGCTGATGAATACACTATAAAATCTTGTACTATACAAATACTATTATCCCTGAGGGGGAGTGGAGAGATTGTTCTTTGGAACAGCACTAAACACCAGGATTACCCTTTTTCCAGTCATGTTCACAGCTCCAGGATGTGAACCTTTGCTTTGTCTCCAAGCACAACTTTACAACAAGCTTTATTTTACAAAGCACAGCAGCCAACGCCTAACTGATGCTTTATGGAAAACACAGATTAACATTTGAGAGCTGTACTAACAATCCGAACTAAGCCATAAGAAAAAAAAAAACAACAAAAACCCAAAATCTTCTGATTCTAGCAAAAAACTTGAAATGAAAAACGAACACTTGATTCACAAGGGCTATAGTTGGAGAGTCAAGAACTAATCTACCATAATAATTGGATTGAAAGATTCAGAGTTTGTGGAATTTAATGGCTGTATTAAAAAGCAGCTCCTCTTCAAGGCAAACAGCCAACATAATGAAGAAAAGACAGAAACTAGCTAGGGAGTGCCATCCAAGGTTAAACGTAGACCCTCATATCTTCAAAATGGAAGGGCAGCCTATTTCCATTAGGCTGAGTTTCTCTGTTGTTTGCAATCTAAGGCTATTTTTTGATTACCAAAATCAGCAACTGGAAAATACATTTACCAGAGCATTATTCCTATCATTATAACAGTAAAAGGGTCAATTAAAACTCACCTAAGTGGTAAATCTGCTGTGTAGCAGACTGACATTGAAAGAGAAGCAAGGTTCCTTCCATGAAAAACTAATACTGAGCATGGCAGTGGTTACTTTTCCACATTTTGAATCTCTGCTGCTTAGGAAAGTCAAATCTTTTTTAGTATCCTTGTTCCTCCTACCAGAATGACCAAGCAATTCTGAACCATTCAAGAGTGGTACAAGTTTCCAGAAATAACTGGTTTTCCAGAATAATTAAGCAGAGCTTAAAAATGTTGTTTCTTATTTACAGCAGGAAATAACTAGTCTCTGGTTCTCAAAAAAGAAGAAATAAGACAGATTTAATGAATTGGTGTTCATATTATATCTACTAAACAGGAATCAACTGTTCTAAGACTCTACCACGTGGCAAAAATAGCAGCACACGAACAGATTACATTATTATATGGTAGTCATTGCAGCAATGCACAAACAAGTCCTGAATTCATACTCCATCTGAGCTGTATTTGGAGCTCAGCCTTGTACACTCAACTTTACACACCAACAAGCTTTGTACACGCAACTTTACACACCAACAAGCTTTGTACACCCAATTGTCTAAATGAAATCAAATGGAAATTTTGTGCATTACTCAGGACTCATACTTTTAGCTGCTCCAACACAACTCAGCTTTCATAGCTAGGGTCTATGCATATATTTTTCAGCATATCTTCCTTTCCTGTTCTACTAAAAAGGATGAGAGAACAAGCTTTGCAGGGTTAGAGAAGGCTGATCGCATCTCAGCTCCTTACAAGACAGGATAATGACACAGCAAGTATTAAGAACAGTGACAAAAATACTTCTCTTGATCACTTAGACTAAAAGGCTAATAATCATGTATTTCACATCTTTCCACCAAGCAACTGGTTTAAAATTCTCACCAGGAAGAGCCTGCAATACCATTTACACTCTAGACTTACCTTGTAGGAAGCAAAATTTCCTTTAAGTTTTATTTCATCATTTCTTTCTTCTCTGTTTCTGCACTGGAACTGCTCATTGGCCAAAACCCAAGAGCTCAATACTGCCAGTTTCAGCAGGACTTAAAATATACACACAAAACACCCTCTCAACCCAGGCCCACATTCTGCAACGTGGGTCCACTTTTAATTAAAAGCAGAAGTTCAGATTATCCCACCCCACCATTAGGCAGTGCAACGAGCTTTCCCAATACCAATTTAATAGCCTTTTTTAAGAAGCTTTTAATTCTGCATTCAGCTTCAACACACCAAATGCTGCCAGCACTGTCTGATCTCAGCACGACAGGGAAAAGTACCACTAGGTCTCTGCTCCAGTAGCTCCAAACATGACTGAAGAAAATTATTTGCCTGGATTATGAGGCTAACAAGTATTCCCCAAATTAATGACTAATTGCATTCGCTTTATTTTTCACTCTTGCTGGTAAGAAACCACCAAAGCTTTCTTCTAAAAACTCCGCTTCAACCACAGCAGGGACAACTAATTAGAAGCACCCTGTCTGGGGAAGAAAGAAAAAAAGAAATAGTTTGTCTAAGCTTATGGAAATGTGGCTGTGTGCTTCACTTTCTGCCTTTTCTTCTTGTCAAGCAAACAAAGCAGAAGGGCAGGAGGGGGAATGGCAACACAAGTAATGAAACAGCCTCAGAAATTCAAAGCTGAAAAATGTTCCAGATGATGAAGGGCAATGAGAGGAGGCTGCTCAGTTCTTACTCTGCTGCACCAGATAAGAGACCTTAGGACAGACAAAATCTGTTCCCTAACCATGGTTCATTAGGGCGTATCCAGGCTTCAGAAATGTTATTGCATTTTTAATAATTCAGGAATCTGTCTGTGTCCCTCTTGATTAACGTCTATGTAGCAATTGTCCAAGCTTCACTGAGGTTGTCATTTTGCTGTCTGGAAATATCTGTAATTGCTTTTACCAGCTAAAATGGTTATTTCAGCTTTTCAGTGCCTTTTAAAGTTGGCATCTTAACAAAGGGCCCGATTTTTTGACAGCAGATGCCAAAAAATGTGCCTTAAAAAAATTAAAAATCAGTAAAGGAGAAAGAATGAGAAGAAAATTGAAAAAAATTATGTGTATACATGGAAATACACATGGTACAGAAGGCTTTAAGAGTATATACTTGCCTCCTTAGACCTGTAATCACCTGTTTGCAAGACTGCACAACTGTTTTGGCTACTTGAGCAGTAACCAGCATCGGCATGTGCGGCTTCCACTACAACCACAGGAGAGGGAATGAATGTCATGGAGCCAGGACATGTTCCAAATATTTTAATGGCTGTAAACAAGTGGAAAAGATTATTATATACCAAAATTAGTAGGGGGAGAAAGCCCATTCGTTGTTCTAATAAAATCTTCCAGTCTAAGCCATACCTACTTCAGTGCCTTCACATCTGTTTCAGAAATTATGTGTCTAAATATGCCACAATTATTTTTGACACACCAGTTCACTGCTGAACTATTTAGCCTTGAACCAACGTCTTCACCTAACTAAGGTCTGCTAACTGAACTGAACAGCAGTCTAAAGCCAGAACAATAAGCTTAAGCCCATTTCTGAACACTTTTTAGAAAAAAATCCCTCCCCTTAATAGATTTTACATTTAGAACAGATGATCACATTCTTCTGCTCACTCCATCAAAATAATTAGTTTATGCTTAGGTGAGACTACAGAGCAACTTTGTTACGCTAAATAATATATTTTTCTCAACTGAAAGGTAATCAGTACTTTTCCAATGGCAGCCCAGAAAAGCCAAGGCTTGGAACCATGAAGATTTTGTCACACACACAGAGATGGTTGGTAAGACAGCCTCCAGACCAGGAAGAAGGACAGACACCATCTATCTTCAGCAGTCTGAAAAAACCCCAAAACCAACATATATTCTTTTGCACTGGCCAGAGCACTTTAATCTGCCCTGCATCACAGGGAAGTGACAAGATCCCTGCATTCTTACCAAGAGGCCTTGGAGTTCTTGGTGTCTCCCAGGAAAAGAGGATTTGCGTTCAGTTGAAAACTGCACAATGAGAACAATAGGAGCAAGACATGTGGTAAGCAAGTTCCCCGTGATACTAGTCCTCTGCATTCTCCTGAATCCTCGTGATTACTAAGGGGGAGACCATGACAACAGCAGAAAAGCCATTCACTGCTGACACTTGGAGACACAATGGCCAAATAGTACTTTGGGTGAAATAAATCACCCACTAGCTGTTTTATTAATGATCCAGCCAGAAAGCTCATACTTCATTGCAGAAGATGAAAGCGACAAGTAAACTAAGTTGCTAGTTGACAGGAATGCATTAATATTCATTTAGCTTCTTATATACTGTCGGTCAGACCAGGAGGAGACCTAGGCATTGCTCCTATGTCAACGGTTAGCAGGTTTTAGGTCTTGATTATATATTGAATTCTCATTTAAATTCAAGATAAGAAAGTGAAGCCAGAAAGACTGACACCAAAACCATATACACACCAGACAGCCTGATGGCTATCTCCTAATTAACACAAAAATAGGAGTCAACACAGAGGCATCCTGAAACTCTGTCTGTTCTTGAATGGAAGCAGTAATGGAAAGCTGATGCTTCTAAAACGAAGCCCTGCCGTCCATGAGTATGAAGGCACTTCAACGAGCTTTTATCTAGGAAGCAAACTTTTGGAGGGAGATAGCCCAGTCCACGTCCTCACCTGTATCTGTACACACACATACAAAAAGATTTTGCCCTCCCTGAGAATTTATTTCTGCAGCTGTTTATCCATAACCAAGCTCTTTTCACTTCTTCTGACTGCAAAACTGAGGACGTAGAAGAAAAATAGAGCAAAAATGACATGACTACATTATTTTTTTTCCCTCTCGTGCTTTCCTAGCAATGCTTCCACAGGCAATCTATCAGCAGTCCACAAACACTACTTTTCTCCTCCAAAGTATAAGTAAATGAATTCAGCATCAGAAATTCACTGGAGATGAAATTAAAATATTACCACAATGACTTAACATAGTATCAAACCTGTCATGTTACCTACCATGTTACTCCAGGACTCAAAATATCAATGGCTCAAACATGACCAAGTCTGTCAATGCTGAAAAAATGGTATTGCAGTGACGCAAACTTAATTACCTGTCATACAAAGGTACACACACACCTAGTACTGTTCTTTACTTTGGATTGTTTACTTTTTTACTATTTATATGCTTAAAGTAAACTCACCACCTTTAAATTCAAGCTCTTCAGGTCAGAAGCTTCCTAGAAAGTCGGTGAGCTTTGCACTGGACAAGGTTACACGTGCAGATTTGCAAGTCATGATTACAATGCAATGCTACCGGGGTATAGGTTTATTCCACTTCTACTAGGAGGCTATTCCTGTTTAAAAAACAAACAAACATCAAACATTCACGCAATGTTCTGCATGCTCAAAGCAACCTCACCTGGCTTTGAGGTTTTCTTTAAGACATAAGACACTGACTCACATGAGATTTTTTTCTGAAAAATAACATACAAGAATCAATATGTTCCAAAAATTCCATGTAAAGACGCAAAATCATGTTCCTTTAAGAGAATGCATTACTCAGGAAATGTACTAGAATAAAGGCTTTTAAAATTTAGGTTCATGGGCTAAGAACACTGCAGACAACAGCAATTCATTTATCTTCCCATTTCCTCCAGCAAGCCTGAACTGTTTAACGTGGAGAGAAGTGGAAGAAGAGAAAGCATGGGGAAGTATTTTAATGAAGTAAATGGCAGAGAAAAAAAAAGTTAGTAACTCTACAGGCTCTCACAGTGGATGGATGATGGCAGACTGGGAACCTGAAGACCCATGAATAAATCTGTGAAAGATTTTAAACATCACATGGATTTCCAGTAGAAAATATGATCACATTTCCCCATGATTTCGGGTGAGCAGAAGGAGGTTTCTGCATAAAGGAAGAACACAAGATAGACAATTATTTTGACCATAAGTACATTTATAGGTTGTTGTTTGGTTGGGTTTTTTTATAATGGGAATTCTAGTTTTAATGGGATGTAATGTCTTCAGTTTCAGAGCCTAAGATAATCACTGAAGGAGATTAGGTAGCAGCTTTCACTGATGGTTCTCTAACTGGCTTCTGGCACCATCTCTTTAAGCCCACCATACCGGGTTCTTCAAACGATCAAATACTGAGCATGTGGCAGTGAGTCTGATGCAGATCCTGCATGCCATGCACCACCTCTAGCATTAGCCCCTGAAGACTAATTTCTGAGAGCACAACTTTTCCACTAATAAGAAAAAACACTAAAAATAATTAGAAAACAAGATTTACAAGGATACATTAAATTTCAAACACTGGTATGTTTTGTTTCCAGTTTAGAAATTACTTCTAGGCACTGGAAAGTAAAAAAGATTGCTGCAAGAGGCCCATTTGATTTGTCTTCCATGGAGTTCTCATCTCTATTTAAAACCATTCATCCAAACACAAGGTATTCTCAGAGGCACTATTGATAAAAGACTGCACAGAAACCAAGCGCCGCAAGCAGCTATTTTTAATTATCCAAACTGTGCACCGAAAACATGCACAGCTTCACAAGTGAACTTAAGGCCAGAGAGGGAAGCACGGGTCAAAAATAAATAAATAAATAAAAATCACAGCAACAAGCTACATGCTAAGAAAAATCTCCCTATGGAACCTCCGTGTCTGGCCTAGGATTGTATATCAGTCCAGGTGAAACATTTTGGGGTATTGTAAATGAAGATAAAACGTGTTGGCATCTGTGCGACAGACACGGCCACAAATAAATCAAGCAATAAACAGCACAGCATGCTATTTCTGGCTTTGTGCCTCCTTTTTGTCACATTAGGGTAAAAAGTTGCATTCAAAGACCTCAACTGCCTCTTGAAACAAGAAGCCTTCCTACACCCCCCACCATCTACGCAGAAAAGCAGACAAATTCAAGTGTCTGAAGGGATTATGGGATAACAGGGAAGCCTGCTAACAAAAGCAGACAGCCGCTGTGGCTTAAGGAATCAAAATGAACACCCCAGCATCTTCCTCCTAGCTTAGCGCAAGGGTTTTGTGATGGCAGTGCTTGGCTTAAGACAATACCACTGGCTACTGATTCTTTCCTGCCCTGACCCTTCCTTGTCATTCTTCGAGTCCTAGGCAAATCTCAATATGTTTTTGAGGGACAATCTCAGACAGTCGTTGCCAATCACAGCTTGAGTCACACCACATTTGCCACACAAAGATCAGCAGCGAGAAAACACAGCTCTACCAGTACGTCCAAGAGGCTTGAAGGAGAAATAGCAAAGGCTCACACAGACAAGGAGCTGGACTAATCATCAGAGATACTAGTTCTGGCTTTATTGTACCCTCCTCCTCCAAGATGCTATCTTTGTGCTGCTTCTCACTTCTCAGCTATCAGCCTCTAGCAAAGAATTAAAAACTTCAGAGCCATGTTTTTGTTATGTGTTTGTAGAGTGTCCAACACTGGGGTTCCCTGGTCCCGTGCAGAACTGCCAAGTGGTACCGTACAAGCCAGTTTTCTTAGATGTGTTGCCCTGATTAGTGCTCACTATCTCCACCACTGGCCTCTGATTTCCATGGGCAGTTTTGGCTGAGAACCACAGGTCACGCGTTTTTCCAGTGTAACTGTGCCCCAAAACAATCCTGCAAGATCACTCTGAACAGCGACCATCTGATACGGGAGGAGGTGCCTGAACAGCACAGCAAGCAACCATTTCATATTAAGGGTCTTTTTCTCAGTAAAGGCAGCTAAAAGGCAGTTAGATATTACACTTACTGTTATTATAATGAAAATGCACAGGAAGAGTTTGCTTAAAAATAGGAGGCTAAAGACAAAGCTCCAGGGAACTAAACAAAGCAGAAGATGGGTTATTTGGAAGTATGACTGTATTTTCTCTTCCTCTGCCTATCCAGGTTTGCTCATGATGGCTATGGTTGTCAGTGTCAATGCCGTCATCTTTCTGAACAATTTTTGAAAGTGTGGAGCTCAGGGATTCCATTAGAGAAAGGGAGTTCTGCACTACATCAAGCTTCAAACACTAAATAAACCCTACTTAAGATACGTTTCTAACCCAATCTCAAGAATTATAGGTAACCTAAGTTTGGGGCTATCTTGACTCAGGCAAACACAGCAGTTCCCCCAACTTTTGCTGCTTTGCAAGTAAATAAGATATATTATAAATGATGCTTACTCTTTATACAGCAATTTTTATCCATTAATCTAGTGATAGCTCACAACAGCTGGCAAGAATATTGACATTTCCATTTTAAGCAACGATGCCCAGAGAGGTTAAGTGATTTGTCCAATGTCACATAAAAATACAGCTGAAGCCAAAGACAGACCAATTTCTGAAAAGCAGCGAAGCACAGACACTTTGCCTCAATCCACCAAAAGCTCTGCCATCACATCACAGCCATTCCCAGCTGGAGTCCCACTACTAAAACTAGTAGATAAATCATTTGCAATGCTTGCACACACCTATGTCTCACTGTACACGTTGTTACCTTTCCCTGGTGTGCAGACCTGTAACAAGACAGTGAGTTATACAACCATTAATCCTACTCTCTTGTCTACGTAACGCCGAGTCTTGTTTATTTTTCTCATTGACTGCATGGACACATCACAATTTTGTGAACACAGACCAGTCCAGCAGAGCTTCAACTGCCTGATAGCTCAGACCAATCCACAGGCTGCTACAGGTTGAATATCATAAATCCCATCATGGGATATATGCAGCACAAGGGTACAATGCCACATCAACCTCCTAAACCCTAACTGTATTTACAGGAGAGGCTGCACTTTGGGCGATTTTGTGAACTAGTCAAAGATTCAGGCTAAGAGAACATGTAAAAGACTGGACAGAGCCACATATTGGATTGGTTCACCAGAAGCTCATGAACAGATTTATTTCCTCTAAGGCCACAGACTGGCTGCAAACTACTCGGAAGCCAGTTGTAGTCGTCTATTTTTAGGGCTACGTGTCCAGATTTTCTTTAGGAAATACATGCCAATCTTGAGAAAAAAAAGTCAGTAAAAAACTAGTCTTTGTAGAATAACCAGACGGTGACAACCCTGCATGTGGACGTCTGACACCAGCGCCATCTCCTTTAATGAACACATTTTAGCATTGACACACACCAGAAAATCCCAGCATGAAGTTAGCAGCCCCCTTAGACAGAGCCTAGCAGCAGGCAGGCACAGCCCCAGACCCAAGCGACCAAACACCACTACCAATCTGGCCTTTTTTCAAAACTCAGTTAGGGCCAACAGTCTTTAAATGCCAGGGGCTGTCTCAGATTCAAATACAACTGTATTCTGTGTTCAATGAGCAGATCAGACTTTTACATTCTTACTGCTTTTTGTCTTCCAGCAGTAAAATCAGCCCCATGCACACTTAGTTTCTGAGGCTACTGCAATTTTACCACCCTTGCATTTTTCTCCCCTTTGCCTTCCTGAGTAGGTATCCCTAACACATTCATATCACAGAATCCAAGCATTAAAACACACCGTATCCCTGAATCTCCTATTTTTAACGCAGGAGACAGACTCATCTTGCAGAATCCTGGAGAAGAGAAGGCTCCCGAGAGATCTTATTGTGGCCTTTCAATATATAAAGAGAGCTTATAAAAAAGACTGAGAGAGACTTTTTATCAGGGCCTGTTATAACAGGACAAGGGGCACTGGTTTAAAACTAGAAGAGGGTATATACAGATTAGATATAAGGAAGAAATTTTGAATATGATGGTGCTGAAACACTGGAACAGCTCACCCAAAGAAGTTTTGGATGCCTCATCTCTGAAAGCCTTTAAGATCAACTCGAACAGGGCTTTGAGCAGCCTGATCTAGTGAGAGATGTCCCTCCTTCACAGCACAGAGGTCAGACTAGATGACCTTTAAAGGTCCCTTTCAAGCCAAACCATTCTGTGATTCCATGATTATATTCACACAGCTGGGATCTCTGAAGCTTGAAAAGAGAAAAATATCCCATATTTATTGTACCACTTAGCTCAGGGGTTTTTTTAACTGAAACAGAGCAGCAATAAAAGTCAGTTGAAAACAGTGTGTATTTTATGGATATCTAAGACTTGGTGTGTTTTTCTGTGTGCAGATCTTACAAATTGCAAAACTCATTGAAACAGGCAGAACAATTGCTGCATCTGAAGAAAGGCTGCACTTACCATAAGCAAGTCCACTAGGCAGCTGCCACAGAACAACTGCAACCTCTGGAGAATAACAAGTATAATTATTTCAGGAAAGCATCTTCTCCCCACACTGGGCTGACCAGTTTTCTGACTTCTTTTTATATAAATAATTGCTCAACCAAGAACAAAATAATTCACCTCCTCTAAATTTGGGCCAAAAGAGGAAGAAACAGGAAAATGAGGCAGCCACACCTTCTTTCTCAGTGAAGGAAAATACATGAAGTAGGATAGCAGGGATCTTAAAATGTCCTCCACCTTGTACTCTTTCCCCAAGTTAGGATCCAATCTCCCTGGGCCACTCTTGATAGAAGTTTGTTTCTTCTTAAAAAATTCCAGTGACAGACATAAATAGTTCCCCTAAACAGTTTATACCACAGCTTCATTGTTGCAGGAGGGGTTTACAGGCAAAGAAAACAAACCATATTTTTAACTCTGGCGTTGGTGCTGCCAAAACAAGTCTGCAGAGAAGATTTTGTCACCACTCTTTGCAGACATAAAGGCAAAGATGGCACAAAGGCCAGATAATCCTAAACATAAAAATTAAGCAGGGAACAGAATACAGCCGTCCTTCTTGGGGCCACACATCTTTTCTGGTATGTCTACACCTGTGACTACCAGCACAAATCACGCTGGGCCACTTGACCTGAATCCTGAGTAGGTGCGTAAGGCTGTTATCTTGCTGAGTCACCACCAGACCAGAGGGTAAGAAGTGAGTCCTCCTTCTGCTCCTTCTGCAAAGTATGAAAAGCATTCAAAAAAAAAACCCCAAACTTATATCAGACATTTAACAAAACCACCAAGCAGTACCCACCATGATGAAATAGAAAAACTAAATTTAAAACGTCCCATGAGTATAGGAAAGTCATGAGCCCAAGAGCAATGACTTGATCGGAATGCAGTATCATGCCAA
This sequence comes from Phaenicophaeus curvirostris, assembly GCF_032191515.1. Lineage (NCBI taxonomy): Eukaryota > Metazoa > Chordata > Aves > Cuculiformes > Cuculidae > Phaenicophaeus > Phaenicophaeus curvirostris. The sequence goes on from NC_091399.1 coordinate 33,244,899, forward strand.
CAACCTTCGAGAGAGAGGAGTGTGAGCATTTGCCACACGTTAATGGAAAAACTAATGTCCTTACAGCTCCTGCATAAACCCACACCAGATGATCACATAGAAGTAGCAGTGCTGACTTTAAAATGTGAAAGCCACAGAAGTTCAAATTCTGACTGAGGATTAAATCAGACTTCTTATACTGACCAATAACACATGGACACCACAGACACTGTGGAGAGTCCAGAGGTTAAATCAAGGTCTTGCCTGCTCTGAAGATTAGTAATCTTGTTTCTGGAAACATCCCAATGCCTTCAAAATCACTGTGTTAGCCTCAGACACCTTTGACTGCGTCAGATTTAAAGTTCAGCTCTCAGTGCTTGTGATCAGCAGCTGAGTTTCCAAATTTTAAGAGCCTTGCAGCTTGGTGAGACTTTTCTGCCTCAGAGATAAAAAGAAAATAAACTGTCCCAGCAGGTGCTAAAATATTAGTGCCTCTTACAAGATCCTCCTGCTGTTGCTTGCAGAAGGGAACAGTGCCTTCCTCTCTGCCTTGCACCAGCTGCTGTTGCATACGGGAGGCACTATAGCACTCTGGTTTTTGACAGTTCATCCAGCATCCTTGGAGCACAGCCCTGACAAGATATTAGAACATTTTGGAGGGCTTCTTTGAAAAGAACCATGGGAAAATTGAAACAGACTTTGAACTTTGCTGGCAACAGAAATTGCATATGCATAGCCACCCTCTGACACGTTTATTGCTTCCTCTATCTCTTGCAGCAGCAGCTGATAGATCACTGCATAAACTACTGGAAATAATTCAGAGGAAGGAATTGAACCTTCCTGTGCATCAGGCAAAAGGAGGATTCATCCTATACTGACGATGAGAGGAAAGTCACTCAGATGACTCGATTGTCAGGATGTGTTCTTAATTATTGCCGTATTTGAAGAGGAGAAACGTGTAGCTCTCAAACGTGATTCTGCCAAAAGTGATATGAAAATTAAAATCCTCAGAACACAAGTGCCATGACAATGCCATCTCTGGAGAAAAAAAATAATTCTTGAAGCAGGATTGTTCAGAGGCTGAGACTTCAGGTGATTCTTAAATTGTGACTACTGTTGCAAGATCACCATTAACTGTGAAAATTACCTAGCTCTTTTATGATTTTATTCTATACGTGCCAAGAAAAGAACAAAATATTGTTTGAGAGATGCAAATTTTATTTACATAAGGATCTGATTGCCAGGTTCATTCTTATGCAAAGCAGAGAGCAAAAGCTCTTTCAGCAGGCATTTTAAAATATCAGATCTAAAAATAACGTTATACTTTAGCTTTACTTGTAAAATGCCTGAGAGTTTCTTTTTCCAGTAGTTAGTATGAAATGCAAAAACTAGATAGTGGAAATCCCTGCAATTCCCATTAACTTCAAACTGGAGATGAGTTTGCTATGCATTGCAGCGTAAATGACCCCCAACTCAGTAACGAAAAGATGGAAACGAGAAACTAGTGTCTATTTCTGATTCTCAGTTGAAAGCATACAGGAGAGCTTCAGGGGTATCACTTTGGATGTATGGTATTTTTTTTCCCCACACATGCACTCCTGTGAGGCTTTGTCTTTTATTTAGTGCCGTGATTCCAGGTCCTCCCTTGACCCTTTTGCTGTTTCTTGTACCAAACCTTTTGAAGTTGTAAAAACCAACGTGTGCTGCATTGGGCTAATGCTAGAAGGAATGACCTAGCAAAATCGTTTTTGAAAGAGACCTGTCCCCTCTGGAATGGGCTGAGTGGTGGCCTTTGAAAGGCAGAAGACTGGCTGTCCAAGCCCTTGCTTATGAAAACCAGGCATACCTGACTAAATGATGAAGGAAAGCACACCTGCATACAATATTATCTGTTCACTACAAAGTCAGATGTAACTCTGATTAAAAAAGGATACCTCCATTGAATAGTTTTTTTCATTTAATGCTTTGCAAAAGCAGGATGCTGCCTTTTTCTTAACAGCTACACTGGGAGAAGGATGCAACCTTGTGCGATGTGATAAAACTGAGCAAAACCACATCTCCAGACCAACAAGTGCCATGGAGAACATTTTGTAGTTTATAAAGCTAGTCCTACGTCACTCTTAGCGTATATCCATATTTACAATTCATATCCTTGTTCCTATCTGGCTACTTATACAATCCCATTTCTTCCTCCAACAGCCAGTGCAGCACAAGTTAGTACACAACCGAATGCATTCTGGGATAATGGCATAATTCTGCTTTCCCTGGGGGCTTTTTATTTTTTTTAAATTGTTATGCCTCAGGAGAACAGAGTGAAAAATCTCACCATCATTACTTCTTTGCAAACACTTCTGCTCATTTTGGAAAAGCCACAACACATTTCAACGCAGAGTAAAAACTCTGTACTAAGCACTGAAAAATTCTTGGGAGCAAAACTTTTGCTTTTAAAACTCTCAGTGAAGCTTTTACTGATTAAATCTGGTGTGAGATCTCTAAGTACTTACTGGATATGGAAGACTGGCAATTTGCTGTTCTCCTACATAAAAAGAAAACAAGTGCACCTAGGAGTAAATCTTTGTAGCCAGAAACAGTCAGGCATACTGCAGTGCAGGCTTCCAGAACATCTGCTCTACAAACCTAATTATCCCTCGTGCACAGATGCAAAAGCCATCTGAAATGCTAGCACCTGAGACATGGAGATGATTTTTAAGTCCCTTTAAAGTAGGCTTAAAAAAAAAAAAAAAAGAGCCACATAGAAATATTTCTGTAAGCCGACACACATTCTGTAAGCCAGCAAGAACTGGTCCCAGCTCATTCAAATCTGATACACACAGCTGTCCCATAACTGATATTTACCCTTACTGTTCTTTAGACTCAGTTCTCAGTGGGATGATTTGAAACTGTGGTACTACAACGTACTACACTACAGCCAGTTTTCCAGGGATTTGGCAGGTCCTTTTGAGGCCAAAGTGTAACAACTTCATTTAGTCTTAACCTACAGTAGAAACACCCAAGTCCTAGAATCTAGATAAGAACATCATTTCCAGAGGGAAGTGTTAAATTAAGCTCACCTTCTAATAGCTACAAGGGCACTGGTCCAGCTATTGGTGGCCCTTTTATATGCAGATTCCTTCCCGAGAACAAAATACAAGTGATATTTGAAAGAAGTTTTAAGTGGGTTTATTTATACAAACGTGGCAGAGAAATTTATATAAATAAGGCTGAGAAACATGGCTGTACAAAAGCAGGCAGTTTAAATCACTTAAGAAACAATATCCACAAATCTCTTTCCTCAAGTGAAGACATCTCTTTGTCTCTCAGGAACTCTATGTCATGTCTTTGCTCTCGAATTTTCACTAACAGTCAAGTGGCAAGCTGCCAAATAACTCACAGTTGGCTGTAAGCATGGTCACCTACAAGCTAATTGATGCCACAAAACTTCCCTCCAGGATGCCATCTGGGTTGCATTCAGTACTCTTACTGGATTCCGAAGCCCGTCCCTCTAAACTTGAAAGCTGCTTCTCTTGACAAAATGCCAATTTGCTGATTTTGTTTGCAAGCACATACATTTGACTAAACAGCAATACCAAGCTCCTACTCCACTCTTTTGACCGTATATCAACTGCATTGATTTACAAAATTAAAGATCAACTATTTCCCCATCTCACAAGTAGGTAAATTGGGAAAATTAGAGCTGAAGGGACTCATCAGTGCAAACTTAGAAAGGCACTAATATAAAGTAAAAAGACATTTTATACCAAGTCCCTGACCCTGCCTGAATAAATAGCTCACATATTAAAAGAGCTGGGTACCCAGCATCTCTTGATGGCTGTAATGAGACACCTAGTTTTCAGTTTAAAAACCAGGGCATTTACTGAATAACCTAAATATTACTTTTGGGTCCTATCTGCCCCACTAATAGTCAAATGGGTAAGGTAGGCATTTTTATTTTCCTGTTGCTATTTCCTGCAACAGAAAAACACCTTACTGCTATGCAGTTGTACCCTTCTGCTCCTCTGCATTGACAGCAATAATCTTCCATACACAAAACTAGTTCCATGGTAAACAGCAACAATAAATCAATGCAGAGGCCTCCTGCTTTTCTGTTGTGCATCAGCCACTTTGCAAGTTTCAGTAACATGGGTCTCATTCTTAACCTTGGTGGCATTTTATTTCTCTGTATGCTTCCTTGTCTTGCAGTTTCAGAGCCCATCAGGCCAGCTTACACTACAACCTCTCTGGGCAGGGAGGCAGTTTCCCAGCAGAGAGCTGCAAACATAACAGTCAAAAGCAAGCAAATCACCCATCAGCAGGCTCTCTTGCCTGTTCCCCCAGAACACTGCCCCTGAACACCAGCTTCATGAAGCCCTTGAGAGCAACATCCTCTGATACAAGGATCCTTGCAAGAGCAGCACAATTTTACTCTGTAGACACCTTGACAGAAAAATTTTGTAATACTACTCTACTCTATGTTCCTGCCCATGACAGGGGTGTTGGATCTCGATGATTTTAAGGTCCCTTCCAACTCAAACTTTTCTATGATTTGGCAGGACTGAACCATGGTTACCTGCTCTTCACCTGGAGGAGAGAAAGCATCCTGGGAAACAAAGTCATTTTATTTGACTTGCTTATTCAGACAAAGCTGTTTGAACAGCTTTTGGGTTTGTTTTTGTTTTGCTGGACAAACAAAGCTGTTTGTCCAGCCTGGCAAAAGCACATCAAAACACATCTCCATCAGATTCATACACTTATAAACAACTGTACATCAGGGATAGAAACACAGAGTGCTGACTCACATTTTGCAATTCTGCCTGGCCATTTTCTGCTCTCAAACTTGAAATCTAATACTCTGGAAGTGGTTTAGCATCTAGGTATTACAGGAAAATGCTATTAATATTAGATGAGGAAACAGTTCTGGAAAAGCACACTGTAAGTTACAACAGTGACGTAAGAGAATTAAAGAGGTTTACAGTGACTCACTAAATACTCACACAGCAACAATAAACTCACTTTGAACTCACCAAGAGTTCTGCTGTGCAATCCAATAGCCTGAAGCTTAGCAGGAAAAAGAACCTCTCCAAATGGTTCAGGGGTTGAGGGGTTTTGTTTGCTTGTTTTGTCAGTTGAACATATTGCATAATATCTAAAACAGAACATGAACTTAAAAGGTTTTTTTCATAAGCAAGTGGATTACAGCAATAATACTGAGGCTTTCCAAGCCATATTCAGACCAGGATACAAGATTATCAGGAAGGACAAGGTGCTCTGACCATGGCCACTCAACCTAGGGAATGACAGGAGCATAGCATGCACACCCCTTTGCAGGACTGAAGAACACTGCTCAGTTCTCTCGAGTCCATCCCTGCTGTCACAGACAAGGCTGCAAACTGTGGGGCAAGCCTGGAGAAGCCCGAGCTGCTATGTGCATTGTCTAGGGAAGGGTGAGGCACTGGCAAGTCAAAGCAACTGTGAGGATTTTACTACCGTGAGTGGGATCTCGGTACAATTTAAATGCAATGCCAACCCTTGTGATTTCCTGCTCTTTTAGCTTTCTTGTGTTAAAGTTCAGACCTATGAACTACACCTACACAACACTAAGAAATCTGGGTCTTTCTGATCCAAAAAGCAGAGAGACCTGATGTTTAGCACATAAAGAACCTGCTTTAGCTGTAGGAATAACACACCATCTGTGGGAGTGAGCTTGGCCCCTTCCACAAAAGAGCAGAGCTGTAAATGCTGACTAAGCCGCCTACCAGCAGGTGAGGGGGCAGTTTTATAATCTCCAAATTGAAAATAAGATCATTCTTCAACTAGGGATATCACAAACTAAAATATGCCTGTGACTAATCTTCCCTTCAAGCAGGGCACTGGAAACACTGGCGAAAGAAGCACTGGATACTGACTGAAGGAAAAGTCAATAAAATATGGATGGTTTCTATTTTCACGGCTTGCCCATGGCAAGTCCTCATACGACAATGTAGCTGGGTAATGCACAACATCAGGAACAGAATTAAACAGTACTTTATTTTCCAAAACAGAATTACAGAGTCACAGAACCACTAGGTTGGAAAAGACCTTCAGGATCGAGTCCAACCATCCCTATCAACCACTAAACCATATCCCTGAGCACCTCATCCACCTGTCTTTTAAATACCTTCAGGGATGGTGACTCATCCACCTCCCTGGGCAGCCTGTTACAGAGAAATTAATCCTCACTTGGAACAAAAAAGTGGTTCAAGCCCATAAACTGTTGCTCCCTTTGTCGAGTCTACTACGCACACAACTAAGTGGGAACTGACAACTTGATCATCAAGGATTAGTCATCAAACACGGTATCTCCCCAGCAAGCCTGCTCTTCTTCCTGCACACCATTAATTCTGTCTGCAGTACTGCAGAAACCATTTCAATCTATACCTCTACAAAGCACGCATCACAGACCACGACCGGACCTTGATTTTTTTCGTAGGTCCACAATGATGTTCAATGAACCTCTGGAGCCTAAAGAAAATAGGGCAATACCCTAGTGAAAACTGCTGCAGAAAACATTTTTGTGAACAAACAGGACTGAAACCATTGATTTTGAGTTTGGAAAGGTTCATCATTGTCAGCCCTGACTGTTTATAACTGTGGAGGCCAAAAGATCCCTAGAAATGTCACTTAAAAATGTCACGTTTTAACCAGCGTATTTCCCAGACAACACTGCTCCCCTCACAGTAATTTCAAAAGGCTCACCTCAGAAGCTAAAACATACCGGAGGTGAAACTATGCCTGCATGTCCAACCAGGGTTCTTCTCTCAACAGAACCTCACAGTCCATGCAAACTCATCTCCTTTCAGCCTTTCTGGGATGGCAACTGTTCTTCCAGCTAAAAGACATCAATCTCAAGAGCTACACCAGCAGGGAGAAGGTCAGGGCTGTGCTATGAAGCTACAGGGCCAAGTCGTTAGTCAGCAGTCTGAAATAACAGATCAGCACTTCCTCAGAGACTTCTGCAGCAACAAGATCAGGCTGCACCATCACAAAGACAAGATGTTTTCCTCCTTCAAATTTCAACATCAAGGAATAGCACTGTCCATAGATTAAGGTAATAACAAAATCCCACCAAAAGCTGCAATTAATTAGAGCAGAATGCACAGCAAGTATCTTCCCCAAATCCCAAGATACTTATCCCTTAATATTTTGATTTCTAACACTTCAGAATGAAATAAGATCCTCGACCTCCCAATTCATATCCAATGAGAAATACAATTGTTTGTCTCATACACACAGCTCACTAACAGGTATGAATCTTTTCCTTCCTACATACTGAAGGGAATTTATTTGATGCAAGACAGTGAAATCTGCATCATGTCTATATATCAAACTGCTGTAAAAATCTCTTGGAAAAGCAAAGAAGAAATCCCAAACACAGTAACAGATGATTCCAACTGATTAGTGTAGAAAAATGACATTTATGCATGCCCTTTTTCTATGTTAAAGGTCAACCTGATGCACCAAAAAAGCTTCATCTACAGGAAATTCACCCCCAACCAGCTCACAGAGAGATAACACCAGCTTTCAGGTGTACCAGAGTCACAGAAAATGGCCATCATTTTTAAAGAAAAGCCTTATGGAATTTTGGCTTCTTATTTTAGGTCTCAACAGGCTTGTTCTTTCCCTCCAGAAATCTAATCCACAAGACTTCAGTAAAAACAAGTAGCAGGCAGAAACCCAATTCAAAAATGATACAGCAAGATTCTGCCCTAAACCAGTCACTGAATACGTTTCCAATGCCACATTAAAAACTCCCACTCCCCTAACGAAAGAAAAAAAAAATTCTTGCGGGAAAGGGGCAAACTAGGTCCTGTACTTGTCTGCCTCCCTCCCCGTCTGAGGTTTTCACTGCCAGAGAAGCATCTTTTTTGCACTCTAAAATTAACCCTGTGATATGATAATGAAGCCTGCACAACATGGTACAGAAAAGGAACCTGTTAGTAACAAAGATCACTGCTCAACTATAATGGACAACGCAATGACAGCTATCCAGCTTGCCTGGAGAAGGAAGGAAAGAAAACAGTTTCCTAAAAGGCTATGTTGGTTTCAGGTTTTCTTGAAACTCTCCTAACAGTGTGCTGAGCAGGCAGAGATGAAGCTGCCCTGTAAGCAGAGGACCCTGGTAAACCCCAGTACAACCCTGACTCTTGCTGTAGGAATGCAACATTTCCCATGGTGCTGAATATCTGAGTCCTGACCTCATTCTGGACCATCAGAACTGCTCAGTGACAGGTGATGGCTTTTGTTCTGTGAACACACATCTTCTGTGTCATCATCTGCCAGTACACTTCACAGCCTGCTCAACAATTCAGTGCCCACTGCCCTGAACCAAATTGGAGTCAACAGTAGCCGGGTGTGAAGCTCCGTGTCAGCTCTGGTCTCACCAGCACTGTCACCCTCGCAGCCTCAACCCGGCTGTCAGTCACAGACTTTAAAAATACTGTTAATGAACTAAACAGGGTGAACTTAGCATCTTCTAGCCAGCTAAGTACAGCATTCGTGCAGGAGCTATTAATCCTTTCTACAAGTATTTGTACAAAATGAGGCTGGCAGCATTCACATGATTGTGTGCGTAATCCAATGTGAAGACATGCCTGCTGCTCTCAGTCAAGCTTTGCAGTCTCCTTCAATTTCTGAGCGAGAGAAGGTGGTAACAAAGGATTTGTGCATTGCTGTTGAGAACAGGCTCTCTGCAAAACAGGGCCATGAGAATTAATGGCTAAACTCATGCAGAAGGACTGGAAGGAAAAGGATCCTAGCAAGGCAATTAGATGCTGTGTGCAAGCCTGGGAAAGGCTCCACGTTGCTCAGGCACCTCCTCATCCACAACCATAAAGCAAAATTAACTACGTTATTTATCATTTCCTTCTAGAAGGGGATGCCTCGGGCCCCAGGATTTCTCCCCTGCTTCACACTCATGCTCTTTGAAGTGCCATGCCATGATCAGAGTCCCTCCAGTCAAGAACTGGACGGATGCGATTCTTCTCAACACCTGTCAGCGCAGCTCCTTAATCCTTATTTAACTTCGGGGATCAACATGCACTGGTACCTTGGGCAAACATACAGAACACATTATTTTATAAAAAATAGGACAAATTTCTGTTTTAAAGAGCTCTTGTGTAAATGGGAATAGAAACCATCCAGCAAAAAGCAATTCCTGGAAGTAAAGTGTGCAGCTTCAATACACCAATGTGATTCTGGCAGAGATTGTTCCAGAGCTTCCTTTGAAACTCTATTTATCATCCACCAAAGAATTGTTCCCATATAGGTCACCCTTTCTAAATAGTATAATAAACCCAGCGGGATCACCCAGTAGTACCCAGCTAATTTAAACATTACCTGTTATTTCTACCAAGGTGAGGATGCAGCCCTACTTACCAAGCCAGCATAAATGAATATTGTTGCACAAGCCTTAGGAGTTGTGCAATCAAAATTGTATCTTTATTGTTTTTCACAAGAAAGGAAGAAGGAAAAGAGGCAGCAATAAAATATATAATAGCAAATTAAACTTCTGTAGCCGTCTTAGCTCTTGCCCATCAAGATATGTTACAAATAATTTATCAAAGGCAAGGGTGCACTGGTGATAAATTACTTCAATATCTGGCACTCAGCTAACAACAAGGTGTGGGCATGGAGGTAAAGGAAGTCTGGAGAGACAGTATCCCCACGTGAAATGGAAAGAGCCTCTTTAGCAATGAAAAATCTGTCACGTGCAATCTCAAAACCAGGACTTTTGGCCAGCTGAAGGGGTGGCTACAGTGATGACTGCCCATGTACATGTTGCACTCTATTATTCTTTAGGATATGTTAGAATGTACAAAAAGAACAAAGTCCATTTTGAAAAGCAAAAGAAACATGCTTCCCCCTCAAACGCCTGTATTTTGTGTCTAAGCTACTAAATACAAGAAGTGATCCATTTAAAGTATTTCTTGCACTTGACTCAACACTAAAATCTTGAAACAGTGAGTTATCTCAATGCTGGGATTTTTCTGAATATTTTACAAACTATCTATGACAAAGGCAAAGGCTAAGCCCTTGAGCAGTCGTTTAATCCAAGGAACATGATTATCTGCGTAAACCAATGTGATAATGGACCAGAAAACAAGAAATTAGGAACATTCTTCATGAGTCACTAATGTTCACAATGAGTTGCTGAATCACTCTATAGCCTTGAGCAAAGGGTAACTTCTCTAAGCATCAGTTTTCACATCCATAAGACAATATTTAGTCCACTTGTACAGTGAGGATTTATAGAAACCTTAACTGTTAACCAGCCACTGGATGACAAATGTGTAATCAGCGTAACACAACTACACTAGCAAGAACAGAATCACTTAGTTAGAGACAGGAGGTGTATTTCTTGGCCTACATCAGTCAGCACTGACATTTGTTATCAAAGAAACTGGGGCATTTCTGTTTACAAGTGGCTGCATAGATGCAATTGTGATTCAGGATTAGAAAACTACAGGAACAGTTGTAAGTTTACATCTGAAATAGCCATCATCTGTCACCTACTCTTATTCTCAGTGCAAGTGTATTCACTGCTCCTGCTATTGCTGATTTTTTGCTCTTAACTGCTCCCCAGATCAGCATCGCATCGGGGCAGAATAGGTCCAGCAAATCCAGCAAGCATTACTGATACACAACCACTGCTAAATCAGCAAGCCAAGTAGCTGGTATCGTAGGCGAGCCATGCAACACATCTGGAAATATATCTACAACCTTACTTATCTAGATCAACAAAAACAGAGAAAGACTGAAAAGCTACTAAAGAAATTAATGGCATTAACTTTATACATGGAAAGCAAAGATGGACAGAAAATCCTGTCAGGTGATGTACAGCTAAACAAAGACTTGTGATCAAAAGAAAATTTTAATTCACCCTTTGAAATGAAGTAAAACGTCACCTCAACATACACAATGCTACACATTATGTCTCTAGAAAGTAAGCATAAAAAAGTATAAAACAAAGCCAGTTAAAATACAAAACAAAGTTAAAACCTGGAATCAGAGCAGTTATCTAAAAGGAGAAAAAAGTACAGCTAGAGCTTACTGTTAGTTGTACACAATAACTTCTTCAACAAACTTTTTTTTTTAAATTGATAAAACTGTGCTACTTGGAAAAAGAAAGAAGTCTAAAACAACATTTCAAATTTAACCAAAATCAAGATGAAATTTCAATCTATTTCAATGGATTTTAAACACATACTAATTTCTCCCCTTTCAGTGTTTAGCAAGTAAAAGATATCACACCCACAGAAGGTACAGAAACCAAGCTAGAACTCCAGAAGAGATAAAGAAACTTACAGTAGGCAAAATTCTCACCCAGGATGGACAAGATTCTGCAGCACTAATGACATAGATTTTTAAATTATATGTCTGTCTTTAAAAAGAAAAAGTAATCACAGCACAGAGAGCAGTTGCCAAAAAGAGCCCTTCTGGTTCTGCAAGTACAGGACTGTGCTCCTGCTGCCATGGAAACTGAGTCCCCAACTGCTCTGGTCCTGGTACAGTGCCACACATGCTCTCAAGCATTTAATAAATATTAATAATGCAAAAATAATATTGAAGCATCAGTAAGAGATCATCTAAAAAAAAAAATTGGCAATAAAGCTCACTTTGCATGGCTGCAGACCAAAGGCTACCAGCTGTACTCTAAGCCAACTACAAAGCCTGTTCTCTCCTAGTTTTGAACACTTGCTCTTGGCATTAACTGTATGGTTAAACTGATCATCATGCCTTAGCTTAGACTGAAAAAGGCCAAGAAATCTGGAAGAAAAATTGAAATACTACCACTTACTACGGTAAGTAATACGTTGAGCGTATTGAGCAGTGGACTGGTAGGTTGGAGACCTTCTTTCCGTTCTTGGCCTTACTGCTACTTGTACAAGCACAAGTCCCTCAGGGCCAGCGTCCACCTGCAAAAAAAGCTGTAACATCATTTATTCACCTCTTCAGGAGCAGCAAGCCAGATCTGTCCAAGTTCGGGGTAAAAAGTCACGTCCTTGCCAGGAACAGAACCACAGCCTATCAGGGCATCATAGTTAGGGCAAGACACAGAGTATATTTCACCCTCAGACACTATGAGAGACAGAGTTCACTTCCCCAACTTTAAAAATCTTCTGGCTTTTCAAAATATTTCAGTTCAGATGTGTTTAGTTTTATTTTTCGACTCACAGCATTATTATAACTTTTGAAGCCTAATCAGTTTGCTACCTCTTGTATTTCAGCCAGAATTTTTCACAAAGCAAAAAAAATTTGCATTATTTTTATCCCAGGGCTCTTTACGCCCTTCCCTTGTGGCTACCTAAATATTAATAATTTTAACAGGAAATAGTTATTAAAACTACACTTGGCATTTTCAACACTCCCAGCACATGCACCATAAAATGGTACAGGCTTCCCTTTGGCTAGAACCAGCTGTCTGCTCTCCTACCATGGACATGGCACTGCATAAGAAAGCAAGCAGCAACACAAACCTTCATCCCCTTCACTCAAACTCCACTTACTGATTTGTTTTCCTAGGCAAAGAAAAGAAAGAAAAATTGACATCTGATGGCATTTTATAGGGCATGCAAGGAGTGACACAGAACAACTGAGCAGTAACACGCTTTGGCAATATCTTTGGAATTGCCAAGGAAAAGCTGCAGGTAAATGGAAAGTTGTAGAGAGAAAAAGGCCATAAGAGAAGCAACAGTGTAAGAATTTCATGCCAAATCAAGTCCACTGCAAAGACATCTCTAGTACAGCATCACAGTCTCTCAGGCACAAAGACATGGTAAATTTGCTTGTGAATTAAAAAACTCTGGTACCATTAAAAAGGTAGCAGAGACACAAACTGGGTGTCAGTTCTATTAGAAACAGCTGAGAGATGTCAGACATTTTCAGGCCTTAAAGTATGTTTGATGGTCCTTTAGGTGGACAATGGAGACAAGAAAACTCATTGTTTCTAGCACTGGCAACCTCCAGACTGTGTCAGATTAGTGTGTTCACCAACACATTACACTTGGTTCTTCCAGTCTCATTATTGTAATTGATTCATTTGAATTCACCTCTAAACATGTTCTGATTAATATTAAATTAAATAAATATTAAATTAAATTGTAAGTATCCTCCACTCTAACATCAACCAACCAATATCAACCAACAAGAAATCACATCTCAAACCCATGCTAATCCTGGGTCTGTTACACCACAAAGAGAACTGGTCTCCATTTTATTTTTATAGACACGAAATGCTCTGGATGAAGCTCACCTACCTTGGCTCAAAATCTAGAATATTTTTATATCCCTGAAATGAGATCTCTGAGCTCTTTGATAAACAAACCAAGTCACTGTTGGTTTTGACTGCACTTACATAATTTTCTTCTTGAACTTAATCATTATTTTCAATCTCCCTATTCTCCTTGACCTCAGGGAAGCTTTTCAGATCACAGCTCGTTCCTGTAACTGTATCTAGAGCAATCCATGTGCCAGGATGCCCCTGGTGGCTATCCCACACACCTGAGTTCCCTCTTCTGTCTTTTCAGTGGTCCTGTTCCCGTTCTCACTCTCTTTCTTTCCCAAACCATAAGCAAGGGTGATAGAAAAACACCACTTCTTATAAAGTAGTTTGTATCTTGGGATAATAAAGCTCCTCACGCAAATGTGCCAGGAAATAGAGAAGAGCATGCTTCCCACGTACTTAATGCTTGATTTTCTACATAAAGGCTGCAGCACAGGGAAACCTGCCCCCCTGCACCACTCTTCCCAGTGCTTCCAGTTTCGGGATGAGTATGTAAGCCGGCCACATATCTCAGTTAAACCATCACTGACATAATCAGGAACATATGACCATGTATGTGTCAAGAAAACCTAGAACTCTTTACATGGTGATTGGTACATTTCAAAGACACACAGGTATCTCTGGAGGCACACGCAGCTCTCACTCTGCACAAAGAATACTGTCTCAACACTGAACATGAAGAAGAACTGGAGTAATAGATAATGGAGTACAAAAAAGTTATGGCATATATGCAGCAGTTATGACAGCTTGCTGTCTCACTTTGTCACGTCCCATAACCTGCCAGCATGGCACACTATTGCACTCCTGTGTTTCAAAACCACTTGGGCCATATTTGACTCTTCACAGGATCCAGATTTTAGTTCTCAAACAGGCTTTACATATATTTTTATTCCCAAATTCCAGCTCCAGTGACATTTAAACTGAAAAGCGAGGAGACTAGGGGGCTGCCTCCTGAGCTTTCGCAGAGGCAGCAGGAGTCAAGCTCCTTGCCGATGCCAGTATTTACCCTGAATTCTGGACACATAGGAACAGTCTTTGAAACAGTAAACTCCCTTCAGACTGCATCTCATACTTGAGGCAGCTTCAAGCCTGTGTTATTTAAAATATCCCTATGTAGACTGTTCTCCAGAAAGCACCATCACGGAAAGGATCCCAATACAAATACAGAAAACAGAGCTTTAAAAGAGAAACAGTAATTCTGCATTTGGCTGTGTCCCCCTGCAGGCAGATATTACAAAGCTGAAGTGGCCTTGTAGCCTGTGTTTCATTTTAGGAAACTGCTTAAGCTATTGCTTGATTTTTGCAGCTATATTATCTGCCACATTTAAGGATTAATCAACAGTGGAACATTTAAGCAGTGGTTTTCCATTCCCTTTTACTCGCTCTCAGATCAGAGTCAAGATAATGTGAGCACTACTCGCACCAGAAAAAATAAAAACCTATCAAACACAACTGCCAAAGTGAGAGCTTTTACTTTGTGTCATATACATTGTGTCTGGCTGAAATTTGCAAGTTCTTCCTTGTTTTCTGCTGGCTGCAATGCCAAGCAAGAAGAAACTTGCAGAACTGGGCAAAAAGTCTTCAAATGCCACTCCCCCACCAACACAGCTCTCTAGGATTTTCCCTTCTGCGGGAGGTGTTACACAGCAGCCAGCATCCTAGGCACACAGCTTGCAGGCCCCCCAGCATCCACCTGTCCTGAGGGAGGGACAGAACAAAATCTAGTATCCCACATTCTGAGCATCTCAACCAAGACTGAGCCTTTGCCAGAACTCCACGCCTCAGAAAACAGTCGTTTTCCCCACTGTAAAAATAGCCTTGGTGTTTTATAATGTTGCTACTATACCATTAAGGAAAAGTCTCAATGACTGTGTATCTGCAAACATTCTCCATAATAGGTTATAAAATTCAGTTTTGACTTTCTAGAGTTTCCTGAGACGAAAAAGCATCACTTGCCTGTACACAGAAGAAGTGAAATGCATCTAAAAAATCATTCCCTGGAGCCCTGTCCTCATTGTGAGGATCACATATAGTGCAGATCATGACAGTGCAAGCTGTAAATTGAACTGGGATTTTGTCGTCAGACCTACGCAGGCTGGATTGCACTCAAGCATATGATTTTGCATAGAGCGGAGTCAATAGCCTTACACAGATTTAAACTCTGTAGCAGCTACCCAAGATTTCTAATTCCAGAATTTAAGACTCTATTTTCCCATCAGTCCAAACACCGTAACTTTCACTATTTTTCTCTTGAGAGTTTAGTTTCCTTTTAGTAGATGCACAGGAACATTTTAAGGAACTCCTCTACTCCCTTTTTCTTTCCTTTCCCATAAAAACGCTATAACTTTCTGAAAAGATGATAGGAAAAAAGGCATCTTCATAATTAAGCAATCTTTACACAATTTTATGTAGTTCCACCACGCACACAAATTAGGATCTCCTACTTGCCTCTTGTTAACTCTTCCAAGCTATGTGTCTACAGACAAATGAGCACCATCTCCTTTCTTTCTGGAAGCCTCGTTTGCTATACTTCTTTGCTACCAGGATTTGTTTCTCTTTTACTTTCTGTAAGGCAGTAACAATATTCATATTTATTTGCTACCTACATCTATTTGTTTGGGGTTTTTTTTCACCTATTCCCAACAGGTGAGCTACTCCCTGCAATCTCTATTTTCCTGCTTTTTCCTAAATCCTCAGCACTTTATCTTCATACTGTCAAAGCCCTCTACTTTTTATAGTGGCCCTTTGGTTGTTTTAAATCATCAACATTACTAAAAAGACTTGATAACACTGAAATATGCACCATATGCAGAACTGACACCTGCTGAAATGAGGAAGACCGAAGGGGCATGAAGTGTCAACTCTAAAGATGTTTCTTGGGAGCATGCTAGAATCGTAAAGATAATTTAAACTAAACCAAGGTGATATACCAAGTCTAGTCTTTATTGCAATGGACATCTTACAAAAACAAACACTGCAGGATAATCCAAACAGTGTGAGCAACAAATCCCACTTGTCTAACATGCACCCAGTCTCTACTGCCTGCTATTAAAAGTGAAACACGTGGCCAGAGCTCTTAAATTCTAACTTCATCAGCAACATCAGTTGAAGTTAATAAAATGTGTTAAACAGCGCTTTTTGGT
Organism: Phaenicophaeus curvirostris; assembly: GCF_032191515.1. Taxonomy (NCBI): domain Eukaryota; kingdom Metazoa; phylum Chordata; class Aves; order Cuculiformes; family Cuculidae; genus Phaenicophaeus; species Phaenicophaeus curvirostris. The sequence continues at coordinate 33,261,339 of NC_091399.1, forward strand.
TTTCCTTCTTTTCTTAAAGAAGGAAACCAAACCGGATTCCTTTCATTTCGTTTTCCACAAGTAAAATCTCTCAAGTCAGCTGCCACATACCAAGAAACAATTTCACCCTAAGATATACAAGACGATTATTGAGCAACCTTCAATAAACTTAACATACCTTACAAACCAGTTCTGAGTAACCAGATTTGTGTAAGAGACGAGATCATTACTTTCTCATGTCTCTGTTCCTGTGTTTGCCATATAAACTTACACTTCAACCCTAAGGAAGATAACTTGAACTAGCAACCACAGAAGAAAAGAATTACTGAACAGAAAGCGAATTCCAAGGAGACAATACAGGATGGTTACCAAGACATTCTCCTTAAGAGTCTAAAACTACTAGAAGCTATCTTTGTGTAAAGACTGATGTTGGGTTTGGGGGATTTCATAGAATAGAAATGTTATACCAGCAAAGCTCTGGGCAGGGGGAATAAAAAAAAAAAAAAAAAAAATCAAAAACCCCAACAAGGTCAGTCTTTATGAAAGAAGGCTTCTAGCAGGAAGCACAAAGAGTACTGCCAGGTTGTCAAGTCCCTGTTTTGCACAAACAAAATAAAAATTATCTCCTACCAGAACTGTTTAAGATACTCTTGGTTACAGAATCTTCCAGTGTATATAGACAGTCTGCCACGAGGACAACTGGTTTCATAAACCAGCTCTTAACACAGATGAAAATCATGCTGTCTCTTCAGCACTGAGGACATATACAAGCAGCAATCAGCTATTACCGATATGTTATCAAGTCTGGAAAAAGCATCAGCAAGTAATTACAAGGGTTATCAAGGTTCGTACTAGTACTCATTACAAGCAGCTACCTGCATGTTCTCCATCACTCCTCTAGCATCCTAAGTTTTCCAGAACAATGTTTTCCAGTGCATGTATTTACAAAATACTCGTAAGTATCTGTTTATTACAGCAGTAATAACAGAGGTGATAACTAGAAGCAAAAACATGGAACAGATACTTTCACCCAGTGATCGTAACTCCAAACACTACATATGCTGAAAAGCAGTATGCATTTTTAAAGAAAAAAAGAACAACAATGTGAGTGAGAAAAATTCGTGTAAAAAGTGCAGTTTAAGTGTCTTTCAGACTGCTTGGAGAAACAACTGCAAAGTTAATATAGATATGAACTAAATCAACAGTCCACGAGTAATTTCTGTATTACACTCCCCCGACCAGTAATAAATGCCAAGTTCAGATTAAAGTGAAGAATGCTTCCTGATGTCTCCACATCCAAAAATTCTTTCCTAACATCTCAAAAGTCACCATACTACCACAATCTAGCCATCATATTTTTACCAACCCCAAAGCCCAACAACTGTAAGACCTCTCTGAAATAAAACTAAGTCAGAGGCAATTATCCATCTAACCTTTCCAACTCAGCACAACTCACACAGAGTTGATATTCAACAGGATGTTGTTTTACACTCTCCTCTCCAACACAGTGCTTAGAGGGTGGCTCACAAGGAATATGGAAAGATAAAACGCAGCCCAAGATAGACACCCACTCACTCATGCTAGACAGGGAGCTCAGGCCGCAAACCTACTCTTCAATGTGGAGTGTGGGGTGCAGAATCTGTTTCTCAAGATGCTACTCCAGCCACAGTCCCAACCCCTGAAACAGCAGTTCCCAAAGCACCTGCAGTTCACTGAGCCTTTGTACAACAGCACACAGAGGGATTTCTAAATATAATCCTTCAAGAATACCATTATCAGTCTGCTCAGAGATTGCCAGCACTTCCACAGATTAGTGCCTCTCTCTGGAAACAGAATAACAGAATCACTAGGTTGGAGAAGACCCACTGGATCATTGAGTCCAACCATTCCTGTCAATAAACCTCGTACACTTCAGAGAAAACTTGTCCAGTTATAGCTACACTCAAGTCCAAGCCAGTTCTCAGTTAGCCAAGACTTCCCACAGCCTTTTGGGGTTTGAAACCTCTACCTAGCACCAACATAATTCCCACATAAACCATTTCTATATCTGAATTAAGTAAGGCTGCTAACTCCCTGTATCATAAACCTAGGCGTATATGAAACCTATCAAGTCCTCCGAATACAAAAGCACCAGAAATAAATGTTATGTTTTATGTTACAACTTGAAGACGTTTCCCATGAACAAGAGTTTAGGAACTCCTGTTCTCCTTGAACTAATCTACTTAGACTTCACTCCAAGTATCATCTGACACAGATTTATCGGTGAAGCTGTTAACAGGAGAGCCACACACTGCAAAACACACATCCAGTGACTCTTCTTTTCCAATATATTCCCCTGGTCTATGAACCTTCACGAGTTCATACAGAGGATTGTAGCCTGATGCACATTCAATGTTTATTATCCTACAGAGACAATTTAAGAGACACGTGGTACCTGCTGCAAGATTTGTAATTTAAAACTCCGAATTAAAGATACTTCTCTTTAAGACTCAGGCTCCGTAACTTCTTTTAAAGATGCTTCTCACACTGCACGGTTGAGACAAATTCTCCTAGGCTGTCAGACACTCCTTGGTTGAGAGAAATTCTCCTAGGCTGTCAGAAGCTGTAAGTGAAAAGGAGGGAGCTGGGCTCTTCTCCCAAGGGACAGAACGAGAGGGAATGGCCTCAAGCTCCACCAGGGGAGGTTTAGGCTGGACATCAGGACGAAATCTTTCCCGGAAAAGGTGACTGGTCCCTGGCAGAGGCTGCCCAGGGAGGGGGTTGAGTCACCATCCCTGGAGGGGTTTAAGGGATGGGCGGATGAGGTGCTGAGGGACATGGGTTAGTGATTGATAGGAATGGTTGGACTCGATGATCCGATGGGTCTTTTCCAACCAGGTGATTCTATGAAGCGAGAGAAGTAATAACAGCCCAACCCTACAGACTACCCAGAGTTTATCGGGTGCAACTCACGTGTACCAGGGACGCATCGTGGGGGAAGGCGAGACTGACACCTTCCCAGGACTGAAAACTACAGAGCTCCTTGCTCTCTCTCCCCTAACACTACCAGGGAGGGAACCGTGGCTGATGCTGCGAAGCAGAGTGAGGAGAAGGGAGATGAACTAGTAACAGTGACCGCAAACACATATTTAAACAGAAACTCACAACAGCCTCACGCTTTGCGGTGATGCTTAAGGGCAAGCAGCGCTTCCAGGTGCCGCTGGCTCCGAGCACGGGCTCCCTGGGGATCAAACACCTCTCCGACTGCCCCGAGGACACGGAGCGCACCTCCCCGAGCGCAGAACCCGCGGCAGGTGAGCGCGTCCCCGCGGGGCCCCCGGAGCCGCCACCCCGCGTCACGGATCTGCCGCTCCCGGCAGCCAATCGCCGCCCGGGCCGGCCGCGGCGCCACTTCATTCATTCATTCATAAAAAAAAAAAAAAAGAAAAAAGAAAAAAAAAAGAGGCGCAGCTTAGCCGGGCAGCTCGCCCTCCCCGGCCCCGTCCCCCCGGGCACTCACGGCAATCCGCCTCGTCGCTGTTATCCGAGCAGTCGTCGTCCTCGTCGCATCTCCAGATGGCGGGGATGCACCGCTCGTTCCGGCACTGGAACTGGTCCTCCTCGCACTCCTTGCCGGCGCCTGCGAGACACGGGGCCGCGCCCGGGTCAGCGGGGCCGCGCCGAGAGCCCCGAGCCGCTCCGGGCGGGGACCGGCCCCGCGCTTCCCCGCCTCGGATTAACGGCACCGGGGGAAAAGGGCCCGGGAACAGCGGGCGGAGGAGCCCGAAATGCAAAAGACAAAGAGAAAACGCGACGCGCGCCGATGGTGGCACCTCCTGCGCGCCCCTGGCCGGGGGATGGGGCCGGGGGGAGACCCGGCACCGGGGAACCGACCCGGCACCGGGGAACCGACCCGGTAGGAGCGGAGGGCGGGCTGGACGGAGCAAATCTGCTTTGCGGACCCGCAGCGGCGCTGCTTCCGCGAGACACAAATCTCCTCAGAAAGGGATTAAAGGTGGCAGCTCCTGTCACCAGAGGCCGGGCTGCGTTCGCCGGTCCCCGGGTCCCTATCCCCGAGCGAGCCCGGTCCCCGCTGCAGGTTCCCATCCCCGAGCGCTCCCGGTCCTCGCTGCGGGTCCCCAGCCCCGATTATCCCTGGTCCCCAGCCCCGATTATCCCTGGTCCCCAGCCCCGAGCTCTCCCGGTCCCCGGTACGGGTCCCCATCCCCGAGAGCGCCCGGTCCCCGCTGCAGGTCCCCATCCCCGAGCTCTCCCGGTCCCCATCCCCGAGCTCTCCCGGTCCCCATCCCCGAGCATTCCCGGTCCCCAGCCCCGAGCTCTCCCGGTCCCCAGCCCCGAGCTCTCCCGGTCCCCAGCCCCGAGCTCTCCCGGTCCCCAGCCCCGAGCTCTCCCGGTCCTCGGTGCGGGTCCCCATCCCCGAGCTTTCCCGGTCCCCAGCCCCCAGCATTCCCGGTCCTCGGTGCGGGTCCCCAGCCCCCGAGGGTCCCCGCGGCCGAGGACGCCGTCCCTCTCCCCGCCGTGCCGAGGGGCGCCCCCGCCGCGCCCCCACCTTTTCCGAGGTGCATCTCGAGCAGCAGGAGCTGCAGGAGCAGCAGCCGGGCGAGCGCTGGGCGGCACATGGTGCTGGCTGGCTGGGCGCGCGGCGCTGTGCGCTCCCGGCCCCGCGCTGCCCGGCGCCGCCCCCGCCCCCGCCGTGACGCGCCCCGCTGGGCGGGCCCCGCGCCGCCGGGAGGAGCCGCCACAGGGACACCTGCGGGGCCGGGGCCGCCTCCCCTCCGCCCTGCCCGGGGCGGGGGGTGGGCCTAGCGGGTGCGGGACGCTGCCTGGAGAAGAGAAGGAGGAGGGGGGACCTCATCGCTCTCTACAACTACCCGAAAGGAGGTTGTGGAGAGGAGGGAGCTGGGCTCTTCTCCCAGGGGACAGGACAAGGGGGAATGGGCTCGAGCCGCGCCAGGGGAGCGTCAGGCTGGATGTCAGGAAAAAAAAAACACAGAAAGGGTTATGGGGCACTGGCAGAGGCTGCCCAGGGAGAGGGTTGAGTCACCGTCCCTGGAGGGGTTTAACAGACTGGTAGATGGCATACTCAGGGACGTGGTTTAGTGGCAGATAGGACTCGATGATCTAAGAGGTCTTTTCAACCTGGCGATTCGATGATTCTATGATCAGTCAATTAAGCCCATGGACTTGTTCAGCTGGCTGTTGGACTTGATGATTTTAGAGATGTATTCCAACCTCGATGATTCTATGATTCTTCTAAATGGCCTTAGAATCATAGAATCATCGAATCACCAGGTTGGAAAAGACCCACCGGATCATCGAGTCCAACCATTCCCATCAATCACTAAACCAAGTCCCTCAGCGCCTCATCCACCCATCCCTTAAACACCTCCAGGGAAGGTGACTCAACCACCTCCCTGGGCAGCCTGTTCCAGTGCCCAATGACCCTTTCTGTGAAGAATTTTTTCCTAACGTTCAGCCTAAACCTCCCCTGGCGGAGCTTGAGGCCATTCCCTCTTGTCCTGTCCCCTGTCACTTGGGAGAAGAGGCCAGCTCCCTCCTCTCCACAACCTCCTTTCAGGTAGTTGTAGAGAGCAATGAGGTCTCCCCTCAGCCTCCTCTTCTCCAGGCTGAACACCCCCAGCTCTCTCAGCCGTTCCTCATAAGGCCTGTTCTCCAGCCCCTTCACCAGCTTCATTGCTCTTCTCTGGACTCGCTCCAGAGCCTCAGCATCCTTCTTGTGGTGAGGGGCCCAGAACTGAACACAGGATTCGAGGAGCGGTCTCACCAGTGCTGAGTACAGAGGGAGAATAACCTCCCTGGACCTGCTGGTCACGCCGTTTCTGATCCAAGCCAAGATGCCATTGGCCTTCTGGGCCACCTGGGCCACTGCTGGCTCATGTTCAGTTGGCTGTCAACCAACACCCCCAGATCCCTCTCCTCCAGGCAGCTTTCCAGCCAGACTTCTCCTAGTCGCAAATGGTGTGCTCTCTTCATTCCTTCAGTTCTCCCGCTGAGAGATCCCACTATGGCCATGCCGATGTGGTCATCTACACTTAATTGTGTTCAAAATAGTGAAACAAGTACACAATCTGCCAGAGAATCTGCCTTCACCCTTGCTGCTGCTTAAGCACACGGTTTGCTTAGTGACTACAAAGGACACATTTTTTTACAAGCCATCAGGTCTGTGTTTGTCACCCATGTGCACTGTGCTCGTGGGAAAGCTGTCTTAATTCACGCTGCAGCATTGTTCATATACTCAGGCTTAAGTATTTTGGTAACCCTATTATGAGAAAATATTTTTCAGAAGTGACTTGAGTGCAACATCGCCACAGGATTAACGTGATTGATTGTGGAGTGCTATTTAAAACAAATGTTAGTCGCTAATTTTACATAAATCAACAGGATAGAACTTTTCCATTTCAAACCCTGAAATGCCTTCAGAACTGCTCTGCCATATAAATGTGCACCTGTGCCTTTAACGATTCTGCAAGTCATTAGCCAGTGGTGTCACTAATGCGCGTGAATCATGTGAAGAGAAGAGCTAATCATTGAGCTATTTCACTTGCAGCTTATAGGGTATTAACAATTTATTCAAGCCTTTTTGAACAATTTTTTAGCATGCAAAATGTAATGTGTGTTTCTGTTGGCTGGATCAATGTGATAGATGACAATAATTGTTTAAGGCAAATGAGGTATTTATAATACATTGGGTCAATTTTCTCTTTTTATAATGTGCCAAAATACAGATTCATAAAGCTTCTGTAATTCCTGGCCTCATTCTTCGCTTTCCTAAATTAGTTTAAATTTGTAGTGGCTCCAAAGACAATAATGAAGCTATCGGGTATGAAACAGGTGTGAGCGTACAAAGCATCAGTCACAGCAATGATTTGCTCTGAATTCTACCAGAATTCTGTTTTCATTAAAAATCTGAGCAGGTATTTTGGCCTGAATGCCTCTCACGGAAAACAACATTAATAAGGTTTTTTGAGTAAATTGCTCTGATGACACCTGGCCAATAGCAATTCCAACAGCCTTCACTGACCAGCCATTGCAGGGGCTACTTGTAGCCTAGTACCATCTTGTGGACATACGTGCCTCCAAGGAATTACAGAGGAAAGAAGAAAACTAGAGGAAGTAAATTGGGCAAGGGAAACCATTTGGAATGTAAGAGAAGTTAAATCTAGTTTTATCCATTATGTTCTAATAGTTAATTAAGACTGTTAATTTACCTCCTGAGGTGCATCTCTTCCAGGAGCTCACCTCTTGAGTCAGAAACTGGAACAGGAACTCTCGCTTCTTTTATCCAGACTGTATGGAAATCTGTAAGCAACAGCACAGACATATTTGGCCAAACAGTAAGTCTCCAACAGCTAATATGCAACATTTCATAACAATCACATGTGAAATACATTCTAACATACTGCATTTCCTAGTTGGCAATGGAGTTTACTTACAGATTTGGTGCACAGAAACCAGTGCATCTCCTGTCAGGACTGGTTATGGTAGGTGAGACCACAGATCTCTTTAGCTCATCCTGACCCACACTACAGCTTATCACAGCTGACTGAAAGTAAAATGTAAGACCAAAACCAGCATATAGCAATACTTATACAGCACAGTTCCCCATCGTCCAGCCGTTAGTGGCTTGAGACTTCCTGAGACAGTGATAATGTCTTTGTATTCGAGTAGTCCTGAATAGGTTTTCCTGAATATCATTTCCTTTTCAAACAGAATGTAAGTAAAAGCTTTAGTGGGGGTCACATCCTGAAGCAAGCAGTTCCCCAGCTCTGCATGTTGTGTGAAGTATATCTGCTTCACTTTCCTCTGCCCCTGCCTAGTCCCTTCTGGTGCCAGCTATATAGCACAGAATGTGTGTTCCTGCCATGCACAGAAGTATTTCAGCTTAAAACTCACTTAAGTACACTTAGGAACACAGTGCCATCCTAATGGTTTTTAGAAGACCAGCACAGAGTTGAACTACATGATCCTTATTTTTGGTTGATCTGTAGCATAAGGATGTCCAGCTTTATTCAACACTTCTCAAGCTAGTACAGGGCTCCTGCTCTAGCAGACTGCTTGAAATCTGGTGGCTGTTATGTGTACTTTTTATTAGGAATTAGGCTGAGGCTGCTGTGTCAACTATTTTTTCTCTCCATCTGAGTGACTAGTATGTCTATATTAGTCTATCTACTAACTAAAACATTCCAACTCATCCTAAAAGCTTGGGCAGACCAACCAGCCATGGAGCAGCCTCAGCCCCAGGGCACAAAGATGATGAGGGCAGGAGGCTCTCAGACTATATCAAAGTCCTGTGAAGGAAGGGACACTTCAATGACCTTCTGTGTGTATAATTTGCTAATTTGCTTCTACTTCTGGTCACGTACCACTGCACATTAAACAACACAAACACAAATCAGCTGCCACTAACAGCGCAAGGAGGTACATCAAAGCAGTGAAATGCTGTTTCTATAGAGTTCCATCTAGAAGCAGCTTCCTATCAGCCAGCACTGTCTCTTTCATCATCCATATAATTCCTTTGATCTATTGTGCAAACTGATTTTTATAGCTAGATTACTTTCTTTTTCCCCTAACACAGAACCCAGATCTTTTTTCCACATATTTTGCAATGATTGGTCACTTAGATTCATGGGTATCTCATGATAGCTACAGCTCATACATCAGAGAAGTCTTTTCAGTGCCATGATGTTATTCTGGTATTCTGCACAGTGGATTTTCTGCAGACTTGTATTGGTATACTAGGTTCTTCTGTTGTTTACTCGCACCAGTATGCATATACACACACCATCCCAACCACTTGAATTGGAAAAGGTGCTTCCTTCTTTCTTGTCAATAAAAATCTATGCTAAATGTAAAAGAAAAAAAAAGACAGGCTGTCAGGGAGGAGAAAGGACAAGATCAGTGTACACACACTTCCACTGAGAAGTCTCCAGTCTGTCTGAATAAACTTCAAGCTGTGTGCCCAAGTTTCTTAAGCTATTTGTACTAACATCCTCGCTCCCCCTCACCCCCCTGCCTCATTTTCCCCTAAACAACTTAATGCCCTACAATCTTTTTCTTTTTATCTTTCAAATGGACATTTAAAAAACTGTCTTCCTCTGTATAATAACCTTTGATAATATCCCTTGTCCATTAGGCTGACTTTTTCAGCCTTGTCTTTCAACTAGGCAATCTAATTCCTTGAATCCCCTCATGGATTTTAGATACACTAATGTAATATGTTTTGCAAATAGATATTTAAATTAAACATTTTAATTAAAGCTAGTTGAACCAATGCACTAGCAGCCGCAACCCTTAAAGTGCCAAATGGTGTAAGTCACAGCAATATTGTTCGCATTTTTAAATAAAATTCTCTTGCCAAAACAACTGTGAGTTTTGAGCTATACATAGCATTTTATATTACATTTAAAACTAAAATTCATTTTCTGCTGCTTCTATTAAGTAAGACACAAAACAAGCCACAAACCCAGTGGAGTACAAATACAGGTTCACTTCTGATCAGGATTTGTCCCTAAGACTCTTACATAGCTCCTGGGTTTTACTTACTGTCCTCAGAACAGCTAACACTTTTCACAAGTTTCTTACTTTTTGGATGACCAAACCCAATTTTGTTTGTGCTTTGTTTAATACTCTCTTTTAAAGTGTTCTACTTACTCTTTTTATCTGTTCAGGTACTTCAGGCTTTCACTTTTGATTAATTTTTTCGAAAACAGCCCAGAAAAGTTTGTTCTACTTCCTCTTTTCATAGTTTTCCCTAAACTCATTTGCAAGAGCTCACAATTAAAATTTCCCTTCTACTAACTTCCTTAAATACTTCCACTCTTGTTTACATTTCTTCTTTAAATCCATGCCCTGTAGTACTTTGTCTCTTGGATCCATCTTCCTCTTGCATCTTCTAGGGACCTTCCACAACCACTGGGACTTTCCTTTGGCCTGTTTCATACCTAAAATGTCAGTTTAACCCCCTTAGCACACTCCTCTAATGTCTTCTAGTGACATCCTTATTTTTAGCCAGCTGATGGCCTAGTAAAGAAAGGAGGACATTGAACTCCGTTAGTGTATCATCCAAGAATTGTGTCTTACAAGCCAGAATTTCTCACTTTCGTAGCCATAAATTAATTTTCTCCTAAAACTGTCTCTCAGTTCTCCTTTATTCAAGCATAAGAAGCACTACACTGCCACACTGCTGGCCGCACAAGATCTCAGTGGAGTTTATTGTCCACATATGGGACTGCAACATTTACTGACCGAGGCTCCCATTTAACTGTAAAATAGACTGCATCATCCGTTCACTGACAGCATATACACAGGCACAGGTATCAGTCTGTATCCCTGCTGTGCGTATGACTCGTGGATTCTTCTGTTCAGAGCTATTCTGACTTACAACCACTATCTTAAACTTTATGGATAGATATATATATATATAACCGCAAACCAAACTTACTCCACTTTGAATATCACCTCCTGGTTTTCTTTAGCAAATCAAATTAAATACTACCCAGTGCCATTCAGCAGTACTCCAGTCATGTAAAAGTAGCTAGGAAGAGCAGCTCCCTGGGAATGTGGCTTCCCAGAGAGTTACTCACAATACTTTTCCAACATGACTTCAAATCCATCTTCTTCCACTTCATGCTCTTGCTACTGCCTCTATAGTGGCTCTGTCAAGGGAGCAGGAGGTGTCAAGGGATAAGATATGCTTTGCAGTCCATTGGTGAAGTTTTTATTCAGCTTAGAGGAGTTAACACAGACTCATTCCCATCCCAAGGCTGAACACCCTGCCATAGCAGTATCCCTAGACAATAGATCTTTGAGTGCAACCAAACCTACAAACCTACAGTCACAATAGGGATCTTTCCCATTAATTTTAATGAGCATAAGCATGAAGGGACCGAGAAGTAAAAAAGTAAGGATTAGGTGTCTGGCCAGATCTTTTGCATGCTAGAGGAGCACTGCTATAGACTGATCTGCTCCTTGCTGCTGTACAGTGACTAATCACCGTGAAAGCTAACAGAAACGCAGACTTGAGGCCACAGTTAGTAACAAGTACAGTGGGATTCTTTCAAGATGTTTCACTTCGAACTATTTATCCTATTACTGTTAACAAAGGAGTCATGAATTGGAGCAAAACTGAAGTTGACAGTGTCTCGTGTAACTCTACAGTGACCATATATTCATGCTGTAAAGCAGCAGATTAGTACCACAGGCTGCTGTTTGCTCTGTGGCTCCCGAAGGGCTTAAACACAAACAGTGAAACCTTGTAGCAGCACCAGGCCTGGATTATTTTTTTTCCTTTTCAAAAATTCTGTGAGCTGGATGCTTGCTCCATTTTTCTCCCACACCTTATTTGTTTGGTCCCCACTCTTGCAAGGAAGTGGTGTATTGTGCGTGGATGGCGGAAGCAGAGACAAGGTCTGGTTCTGTGAGGTGCAAAATTCACTCAGCTCCTAGCAGCCCTCTGGAAAGCTCTAAGTATCTCAAAGGCTAACAGACAAATTAGTTTAGCATTAATTGCAACATCAATGAGAAAATAATACCCAAATGGGAATTTAGGATGATGTCTGCGTGGAATGTTTCTCATTATTTTTTTATGGATTTCATATGACAGCAGAACACTTTAAAACCCATCCTGCTTTCAAGCTAGTGCTAAATCTATGTCTTCATGCTAAGCAGTGGGCAGAGTAAGTCATCTAATTCGTAAATTCTGCTGGCTGCTTGACAAGGCTGTCTTTCTTTATGAAGGAATATGAATGCAATATTTGTTGTCCTTTTTAAAATGAGAGGTCATTCTAAGCAAATTTCTCAAGGTTGGATTCTGAAACTTTTTCTTGCATTCTTATTTGATTTAATTGTCTTTAATAATTTTTTTCAAAGCTATGCCATTAGATATTGCCATCTTGCCATGGTCAGTTCCTAAATAACAAGAGAATGAATAGAGTCTTGTGTATAATCAAAACATTTCAGTTTAGTCAGAGTGGGATTATTTGGTTTTTGAAGTGGATAAAGATCAAACTAGTTTTTAAAATCCCTCCAAAATAGGAATGGGGGAGGGGAAGAAAATGGAAGCACTGGGAGATCTTCTTCCTAGAGAAAAAAAGAATCCAATTATCATTTTGCAAATATACGGCTGATGTTCAAATGCATCTTCACTGGTGTTTTCCTTAGTCAATGATAGAATTCTTTTGGGTGTCTGTATGCACAGCTTCATTAGAGATACACAAGAGTCACACAAATGCAGCATTGTTTACATTTGTCCATATGTTTGAGAAGAGTTACCAGTGCAACTGAATTGTGAAAAACTTGTTTCTTTGAAGTTGAAAAACCTTTACTCACAAATGTTAGGACAGAGTTGATGCTATATGTAGAATCCATGCTTGTATGAGTGATAGACGTGTACATGCACTCCCAGAGCTACAATTCTTTTAAATGAAGTTTCAGAAAACATGTCCTTTCGGATTTCCTCCCTGTTATACCATGTTGTAACAACAGCAGTTGATGGATCAATCCCTGTGGCATTTTGTCATAACACATAAAGCATCAAGTGATAGATGCACTTCAGAATAACATGTCCCGGAGACACAGTTTCTAGAAGCACAAAACGGTTCTCCTCCTACCCATACTAGTGCAACCTTCAAAATACTCTCTCATCTCCAAATCTCCCTTCAAGTGCAGAAGTGTCTTTTAGTCCCACAGGTGTTAAGTTCTAACCAAGATGGATCAAGCCTGAAAGAATACAAGCAAGTAGATACTTGTAGTCTAAACCAGCCTATAAAACCTCTTACTAATTCAGCTGGTCCTTGACTTCCTACACTTCTTTTGCTTCAGCCCTGGGTTCTCCTGTGGCTCTGATAAAGCACAGTATTTATGCATTTGTATGTCTACATGGATCTTGTCAGACTCATACCGTTTGAACTTCCACAAGCACTTCCCTCAGTACTTGATTAAAGCACTTTAGTTTTTCTCATGACACTCCTGCTCTTGTCTTGGAAAGACTCTGTCTCTCTTTCTTTCACTCTTCAGCAAGCTTAAACATGTCCAAGCTATTCTCAGAGTGAATATTTTTTTTAAATAATTTTTCTATTTCAACATCTGCCAGGATTTCCAGATATTTGTTGCCCACTGGTCACCAGAGGCTGGTCATGGTACTTGCAAAGGAGACCCATGATCCCTAGGAGGACAGGAGTGCAACACCAGGCCAGCACAAAGGATGGGAGAAGAGCACTGAAGGGCCGCAGCCAGCTTCACAGCCCTGCACATCCATTCCATTTCCCCTGGAAAATGATCAGGTTAAAGCAGCTCATGCTCTTCAGTGGGGCATGAGGGCTTGGACCCAAACCATAGGAAGACTAACCAGATAGAGGCCACAGGCCTCAAGGACTAACATGCCCTCCCAAAGGTCATGACAAGTCCTTGTATTTCACCTGAAACTTAATTTGGGAAGTTGATTGTTTCTCTTATCATTACAAAGCAGGCAACAGAGAAATGCAGATACTCCCATCCAAACATTTGGAGTCTGGTTTGATTTAATACTAGCCAACTCTGTGGGTCCCAAAAACATGGGATAGTGTTTGTAGCTCATAATTCAGTGCAGAGTAACACCTGCTTTCAGTCTGAAAGTGAAACTTCAATTCAGCAAATCACCCAGCCACCACAAAGACACAGAGGGAAGTAAAGGCACCTCCCTTTGTACAGGTTCACAATCTTATCTTTGCGTTGCCAAAACAAAATAAATAGAACAAAGAACCAAGTTTTGGACCTTTTGTTAATCATTTGACAAGCAAAGGCTATAAATTCATTTCCCCATTTAATTCCTTTATTTATCTTGATGCTCTGAAAGTCCTGGAAGGACAATGAAAACTGGCTTGACTCCGGCTGCCTCAGTCAAATCAAGCTGGCATGGACATGGAGTTACACTTAGCCACCCACCCACACAATTTTGGCTTCACAGCCATCAAAACACAATCAAAACTGCATTTTCCTGACTGTCAGTTTCTCTGTGCGTTTTTTAGAGTGCAGATGTAATAGGTTTTACAGGGAGTCCCTTTGATTCGTGCCAGCTCTGCACATTCTCATTCTGCCCCTAATCTCTCCTTTGTGGCACGCGGACTTGGAGCAGTGGGCATGGATCCCAGCGGACACTGATTACCATCCAAATTCCCTTTTGGAAATGATCCCATCTGGCAACTGCAGAACCCAAAGCTTCGACCCTCAGCCATTGTTCTTCTCCAAAATGAGCAGATTCAACTTTATTACCGATTAAACATTTGCTGTATTATATGTTTAAAGCTAATTCCAAGTGCTATGTCAAAACACAGAAGCTTTCTCTGCTGACCCTCCTGTAGGCTTCTTTATTTTAAGGATGAATAAAACCTAAGCAGTCCAAGCCATTATTTTTTTTCAGAATGCATACAAAGAATTGCTCCCCAAGCTTAAATTTTGCGTGTCAGGTTTCATCTGGGAGCAGATTCGTTTTTACAGCTCAGTTATCAGCTGTGCAAACAGGCTATTATTCATGTTCATCTAGGGTCTAACAGCATTATTGGCCTCTCAAAAATTTGCCAGGCCAGGCAAATTTATGCAGGACCCATTTTAGAGAAGGGAGAAAAATGAGCCAGAGCTGAACAGGCCCACGAAAGGCAAACAGTGGCCTCGTACAGCTTACTTGAAGACCTGAGAGCAGTGTAGTTATCTCCTGTTGCACACCCCCACAGCGAGGCTCACATAAATCCATGCACAGCTCTGCACTGTGACCTCTCTCTCCCCATCTGTGATCACATATGCAGGATGCAGATGGTCAGATCCCCCTGTGATCCACTGCAGAGAAGGCAGAGTTGGTATTATGGGCCGTGCCACTGCCTTGCAACCAGGGAGTGTACAAGGTAGTAGGGCCCTGCATGCACAGAAACTCTGTAAAAAACCTGTTCCCCATCAACTGAGCCCTTCTCACCATTTGACCCACCCGGCATATCTGATGATGGTTGATGACAGCTCTTAATTCACGTCTCAGCTTCCCCCTAAAAAAGCCAAAGGGTAGAAATCTGACCTTAAGCGAAGCGTGCAGTCATACTTCTTGTAGCGGTGCTCACAATATAAATGTTTCATAGACAAACATCCCACTTCTTAAGCAAGGATAATCTGTAAGGCTAGACTGTGCAAATAAAAAAAACAAGAATTAAATATTACTGTGCCTTATACGCTTGTGTTATGATCTATTGATCAAAACATGTATAATGAAATTGAAAGTGAAATTTGTACCCATGGCAGCAATCTTTTCTTGTGCATTATATTCTTATGAGTTTAGCAACCTGAAGTTGCTTATCTTTCTGAAACATGTTAAAAATTCTGGTAATATAAAATCAAAGTCTTCCCTTAAGAAACAGAAATCCAGTAAAGTTCTCTCTGGTTTTACCTGCAGTGTGGGTTGGTATTTTCAAGGACTTTACTATGTCAATTTTTCACAATATCAACATGATTTTCAAAACAATTTTAAAAATCTCAAGGCATTCTATAATGCAAATAAAAAGTAATCCTTTGACTTTTGCGCTGCAGCACCGATGAGTCTTTCCTGGCAGTCTTTTAAGGCAGACTGTCCTGGTATCTTTACCATTAACATTTGAATCCGTTACAGTCCTGTTGTAAGAGTTTGTCTCTATGTAGCTTAAATGATTCTTTTGTCAGTCCCTTTATTAAAAATGCAGAAATGTATCATCCCTTATCAAAAATTAAACCAGCATGGTTGGCACATTATAAAATTTTTAAATTGTCATTGTTCTCACGTTAAATTAAAGCCCCCTCATTTGCTTTAGACATCTCTGGGAATTCATCCATCTTCAGAGGAAACTCGAAGGGCAAGACAGCAATCGTGTGATTAAATGCAAGAGTAAACAATGAACATAGTGCAACATGGTGGCTTGATGTTTTTTTATTTCTTAACCAAGTACACAAGGATTCAGATGTAAAAGATACCAGTACTTAAAAGAATTTATCTTTAAATGAGACAGTGTCTGAGTCCTGCACAACAGAACGGAAATTTGTCGGTGAACAAAACTGAAGAATACCCCTAAAAAAGGCTGAAATGTGAAATTTAAGTTGAATGGTAGTCCTTCCTTAATTATTGCCGTGGGCAGAGGAGCATATTACTTAATGACCCTGAGATGGTTCATGGCTTTTGGCAAATCCTAAATTCTCTGTCTTCTGCCACAAGGGAAGTCAGACTGATCACCGCCTTCTGACACCTTCCTGTGTCATCAGCACTAAACTTTATTTAGGCAGCAGTGATCTTGGTATAAATCCATCCTCACTACAACCTTGTGAGCAACATGAGCACCTCACACGATTAATTTCCATCTAGCTTAGATCTCTGTATACTGCATTTCTGTCTTCTATGTAGAGTCACTTTGAAATCCCAGTTAATCAGTATTTGTATACAGAAACCACTTATGAAACTAGGCAACTCACCCTCACCACCTGGAGACTGACCAAACTGCCCCTCTCTCCCTGAAGGTGGATAAATATACATATTTTTCATTCTGTGAGTAACAGCAGGATAGCACATCAATATAAACAAGACTGGTAACTCCACCAAGGAAAAAACTAGTCTAGCATCTCTAGTCACTGCTGTTGTGAGGTGCATGAACCACTGCCATATTCCTAAATAACTATGGTACAACAGGGAACACTGAAGTCACCAATGAATGTTGTAGCCCCTGCCTGGTACTTTCCATGATCAAATTCTGTTTTCACTTACATTTCAAATAAAATTCATTATGTGAAATGCCCACATCAGGCTGAATCTTTATTTTCTTTCTTAGTTTCAGACAAAATGGTTCACGTATTTCAGAGAACTAAAGCAGGGAGAACATACTGTTCCCCCACATGAAAGAATAGAATAACCGTAGTACCGTTTGACTGAAAAGGCTTCAGAGCCTTCAGATCTTAAAGTAGGGGCTTCAAATGAGTTAAAACCCATGTAACTTATTTATTGCACACAAAAACTATGCTATGCTTACATTATAAAGGCTGCTAATCAAGCACATAAAATGGTGTGGTTTCTTGTGAAACAGTAATTCATATGCTTCGTGCACAGGCACCACAGCAGCACTGTAAATGACACTGTCACATATGCTCTTTTTCATAAGACCCTTACCTCATTCAGTGCGCAGAATGAACAATGTTCAACTAATGTGTAGCTTTCAATAGTTTATTTTCCCTTCATTATTCACTCTCACCAGGCAGTATTTACTGCGCACTATTCAGATTCTGCTTTGAAAACAGAATTATTCATTTCTTCATAGGCTGTTCTGTGGTGCCTATCAGAATAGTATGAATGCTTCAGGCATCAATGCCTTCATTTGTATAAACTTTCTGGTTTGTTAAGGTAATAGTATTTGCCATTTTTATGGAACATGAACTGAAGAAGAAGTACCAGCTAAACTTGGGTACCTGCCACAAGCTGTTTAAAACCTGTGCTTTCACATATTATACAGTACTCTATATTCAAGTGGCTTCAGTGGAACTGTGGTTGTTCAACAGTTACCAAGTTTATACCCTGACATCTCAACTGTATAACACACAAAACCCAAAAGGACAAATTCACAAGTAGAAAATAGCCTTGAAAAGTTTTGTTTGATGCAAGTAGGATGCTCAGAATCAAGAGTTCTCTGGCACACGTGGAGATAAAATTCATTTCTCTGCTATTCACTTGCCACAAGGGAAAGCCAACATAAAACCATCATTTTTCCTACTGCAGAACCCAGCACCACTGGCTATGTGCTCTTCACTTTCTGCGAGTTGGTGCTTGTTCACTACAGCCTATTGATTTAACTGTTGAGTATACTTCATTATGCTAGTTTTAAATGAAGAAAAGGTCCCAAGAAAAAACAAAAATTTAGTGTGGAATTCCATAATTGCAGATTAACAAAATTCAAATATGTAAAATAGCTGAGTTATGGCTGCACAGGAAACAAAGGAGAGCTCAGATTTTGCAGGCTTCTTTGTCACTTGAACAGTCGTTTGTTATAGGTTTTCTAAACACATGTATGTAAAGTCTTTTTTTTTAGCAGCCCTTTTTTAGCAGCACATATCCTGCACATAAGCTGTTATCTCCTCAGACTCTTAGTCAGACAATTTGCTTTTGCAGTTGTTGGGCTGTAAGAAAAAGAGGGAGGATGAGTGCCCAGCCTGACTTAAAGCATTCCCATGATTGCAATTAAACCCTGCTCAGCTAGAGCACCCCATGCTCACTGCACAGAGTCACAGGCGGTTTCAACAGTGATCCTCTGGCCAGCCTTTTTGGGCCCAAACCCTATGGATGTTGGGCTGTCAGCATGCAGATGACTATCCACAGGAAAATTCAAATGTGTAGAAGTAATGCTCCTGCCGGACTTCAAATGATGAGAGAAATACTCATGTTAATCAGTGACTCTACAGCTTACAGCTGTCTCTGGATCCTACTGCCCTCTTTGTTCCTGGACTGAGTGCAGAAACAGCACCTGATTAACAGAAATGTTTGAGAGACTAAATTGGTTTTTATGATGAGTTTTAGGATTGATTGTTTTGTGTGTTGGTAAATCAAGTCAGTCTTCAGCATAAGAGAGTTTTCTTGTCATACAGTCCATCTTAGTATCCAGCCACAGGGAAGTTTGGACCATAGAAATGGCAGATGTGTCTTGGTTATGTTGACTGAAAGCTCATTTTAATGAGGAGGAGATGAGACTGAAGCAACAAAAACAAAGATAAATCCTCATTGTGGGAGCTGTCTGAGGGGCTGAATAACTGTTACAGAAAAGGTCTGGCTGGGTGCATAGAGAACACGGATCTGCTCTTGTAAGTATTTGCAGTTGTCTGTCTGTCTGAGTCAGTAAGATATATCTTGAGAAGTGCCCTGGGCTCCTGGAGAGTAGAGATTAAAACTAAGCTTGTATTATACACCCACTACCATCTTCTCAAACACCTTCATTGTGAAGTAGATCATGGGCAGCCAAAAGAACAGCTCAGAAATGCCTGTTCATTTCCCCTCTGGGCATATATTGGAGGGCTTCTGTTGGGAAACACAACAAGCTTTGAGCTTGCTCCAAATAGCACTTGTTGGGAGATATCAAATTTCAGAACAGAAGAGGGGGTGGGTGAAGAAAGCCAAACCCATCAATTCCACTTCCCTATGTGGCAAATGAGTTATTTAAACACATCACGCCAGCAAGGCTTAGACTTCAGATCCTGGAGGATTCTCATCACTTCACTAGTTACTCTTTCAGAATACCTTTCATATTACACAAGAAAGAAAATGAATTCTGGATGCATCCTCCTGCACAGCACAGATACAGGCTGCTGTGCACATGAGCACAAGATAAAGGAGTATGGAGCACCAGGAAGTCTCGCTTAAATTAATGGAAACATTACTGTGCAGTGATGCAATATCCTTGGCCAGGAGCTGGCGTGAAGCACAAAAAGGGAACACACAGCAGGGCATCTTATTAGGCAGGTTGGCGTTGTTGCTTAAGATCAGAGGAGTGGGTGTTCAGAGAATGACATGAGAGCCAGAAAGCCTGCTTGCTGTGCTCTGCCTGGAGAGTGAGGGCAAACAGTAGTAGTGGCTGAACAGCACGGAGCCCGTCGTGGCCAAGAGAAGCCTTTGCCACATCTTCAGACAAGGGAATGCGAAGTACTGCAGTGCAGCAAGCAAACTCTGGGTCTGGGCATCCTTAAAGTGCTGCTTATGCTTCTCCTAGGGTGCGTGCAATATGCTTGTGATTTTGTTCTGACTAAGCTCACTGCCAAATTGTAGTGATATCAGTGGACGTGGCGCAGAAAATCAGGCTCCTTACTCAAAACTCTGAGGACAATAACATACCTGTCAACTGGTGTTAACACTATACGTTCTGCTGAGACAATATGTGGTTGCACAGATGTTGATCGGCTTGTTCAAATAAGAACTGATTTAGATCCAACGATTTTTTTTTCACACACGGATTAGTTTTTCTGAGTGTAGAATTAGTTAAAAATCAATTACATGCTATGAAAGACAGAGGTACTCAGTAAGGGTTATTTATTCTCCTAACTGAATGGATTCAACCATCTATGTATTTCTCTTTAAAAAAAAAAGAGCAAAAGATTCTCTGTGTTGTTACATTATTTATAAGTGGGTTTGAAAAAAATATCTTTTTTGACTATAGCACTAGTGCTTTCTTGCTGACAAATATTGATTTTTTTCTGTGCTTCCTCCACTCTCCATGGATATTCCATTTTGCTACTCTTTTTACTGGTTTGACCTAAGTGAATATAGTCATAATTAAGACAACAAGAGTACTGCGTGTTAGTCATGGAACAAGGAACATTTAAAAAGTAAATTGCTGGCTCAAATTAATATTTACCACTTGAAAGAAGAAATTATCCTCAGCAGGCAGCTGATTTGAGGGTATCAATTTGACACTGGGCCAGGCAAGAATCCACACGGCACTGTATACTCCTTCCAGTAATGCTCACCAGCAGACGCTGGGAAAAGACTATATCCCATGCAATCCTTTTCTGACACAGGATTCTAAGAAATAGTATTTCAGGGAATTCCTGGTCTACAGGTTCCCTAGACCATCGTAATTGCTGCCATCAGTGGATTTACATTTAAGGAGAACTGTTAGTTTATGTAGTGTTAAATAATAACAAAGCATTGTATGGCAGGATTGGATGTTCCCACTGATACTAGAAAAGCATCCAAACTATAGTAACTCTTTAGCCCTGAGTTGGTATTAATGTTACTTTTTGAAGACTCTGGAATGCTGTGCAAGAGGTTGAGCAGAATATCCATCATCTTTGTTTGATAAGCAGAGGATGTACAGTTTCCAGGACTACACAGTACCATTCATGAACAGAACACATGCTTACAGGGAGATTTATCAAATCAAAGAAGATTTAATGTTTTGTTGTCATAAAGGTCCCCAAGAGCCACAGTGGTATTTGAAGTTGGATTAATGCAGGACGCTTATAGCAAGAACTGAAACCGATGATGTTGCTATGGACTACACAACCCATTGGATATGCTGTGCAGAAAACGTGGCTGCTATGCAAATCTTAGAGATAAAGGTGCACGAAAACAAGGACACAACTCAAGCAGGACAGATTATTTAGGCAGCAGGAGAAAACAAAAGCATAACATCCTGGATATTACTTTTTGAAAAGAACCGTTTTCTTTCAGACTGCAATGTTGACATCCCAGAAATTCAGTGTAAATCCATGCCAGTGAAGCACATCTCACTTGGAAATAACCTGTTGCTACAGACCTGCTAAGAAACAGCAGTGCACAACTTTTTTTTGAGTTGTTTCAGTTTGGAGCAAGAAAGCTCTGCATTGCACACATCAAGATTTAGCTCAGTCTGCATGATTCAACTACTCCTGCTGATGACAATGCCCGCGATCATCTGCCCCACTGGGTTTCCCAGTACCATTGCAAAGAAATCAGCTTTCTCTCTTTCTAAGTATGTCACTTCCAGATGTTCCAGGACACAGAGTAGATGCTTATGACCACATCTGTAAGCCAGCAGCACCCTCAGCAATGGAGCAGCACAGGGTCTGCAGTGAAAAGGCGAGGGGTTGTTTTGCTTTGGTTATTGCAGATACCAGGCAGGGTGTGGGCACCCTCTCTGTCTGGGATTCAGCAAGCAAGCCTTGCTGCTGCTCAGATAAAAATGCTCCCATTCTGCAAGCTACACTATATTACCAATTCAGCGGTTTCAGGTTAAAAAATGATGGTAGGTTTCTTTATTTGTTTGAACCATAGTGGAGCACTGACTTGTAACCAAAAGTCTGAATGACAAATTAACCCCTTTAAAACAATTATTTATGAAACTGAAAGCATGATTGTTCAGAAACACATATGTTCCCTATCAGTACATCTCTGATAAAGTTGCAGCAAGCCATTTTAGATTAGCCTTTCTTTCCCTGCTTTATCATCCTTTCTGTTTAATAATGGCCGAGATCTCATTTATATGGGGTGGGCATGTCTAGAGACTTTACTGCATTAAATTAGAAATTGTATTTCCATATTATCTGTGACATTCAGATGCACCTCTATTGATATTTCTTCCTTGGTTAATTAAGCACTGACGTGAGTATTAGCTTAGATCTTGGCCTTCCTCTCAGAGGTGATAGCAAGCTCTACATTCTCTCCAGGAGCTAATATTCATCAGCTGTGATAACAAGTACGTAAATTCTCTCTGCAATACCTTTTGGAGAGTTTGTCTTCTGTCCTGTATTCCCATACCTATATTTAATATTTCCTCATTTCCACAGCATTACATAATTTGCACCAAATTTAAATTCTCTGAGGAAACACAAGGTGATTGAGGTGGGGAGGGACCTCTGGAGATCATCCACTCCAACCCCCTGCTCAGAGCAGGGTCACTAGAGCAGATTGCCCTGAGCTACATCCAGTCAGGTTCTGAGTTTTTCAAAGGATGGAGATACCATGGCCCTCTGGGTAACCTGTTCCAGTGTTCAACCAACTCAGAATAGAAAAGTTTCTCATGCTCATATGGAATTTCCTTCATTTAAGTTGGTGTTGATTATCTCTTTCACTCTCACTAAGAAACAATGAGAACAGCCTGTGTCTGTCCTCCTTACACACCAAGCCACCTTATTTAAAGAAAAAAAAAAAAAGGAAAAGAAAGAAGAAACAAACCAACTTCTGTCCCAAACCCAAAAGCAGATTAAGTAGAATTTGCATTCTATTCTAAAAAGCATCTTAGATGATGCAACTAACTCCTGGGTACCTGGGCATCTGTTATGATAAACCACTGAGCATCATATGCATTTGTGTTCTTTAAGACACAAAGCCTGTCTGGACATCAGGAGGCCAGGTAAAGCTTAGTATGTCAGTAGCCACAGTTCTGACATTCCTTAATGTTATAGTGCAGAGGAGAGTTGGAAATGCCTTTGGTGTGTGTTACAGTTTCATTAGTAAAATCACATGACGCTGTGAATCTCTGACAAGTATCTTCCACAGAATTAGTGATGTATTCCAGTGCCTTTCAAGGAGCAACTACCATCACCCAGGAACACTGCAAAAAGAGCCACTGCACACAAAATCATGTGCAATTTTCCTGAAGGGAAACTGATACTACTCAGCATTTCCCTTGATGTCAGCTGGCATCAGATGTTAACTAAAGCCATAGGTAGCGATACCAGCTACAGCAGCTCCTGAGGGGATGCAAACACACAGCTGCCCCTCACACTTGCAGCTGAGATACCTGGCATCAGACTCGGCTCACCTGTCACAGTACTTTAGAGGGAATTAAAGGAATCATGGAGATGGAGGAGGACCTTTTCTATGAAAACTTGGATGACTCACCTTTCCTACGGCGCAATTAAGCTACGCATGAATCACAAGACAATACTGTTCAGCTATGAATGTCTGTAACAGTTATATTTGAAGGACTAAAGCTGAAGTTCTTAATAGTGCTTTGGACAGATGGGAATGCTTAACATATTTTTGAAGAGCCTTGTGAGAGAAGGCAGTGTCAGTTCACCGGCCCCGTGCTGCACGGAAGGTCGGCAGTAATAAGAGGGGAAGTTAAGAGTCTTTTCATCCAAAAGCTCACTGACTAAACAGAGCATGACCAACCCACCTGCCATTTAATATCTCAAATTGCTCATAACAATTCCTATGAACAGCAATAAATTATTATTAATAATGTTTTCCTAAAATAATAATGAAGAAAATGCAAACACATTATGGCGTTAATACTTGATGCTTTCCCTGGCACTTAATGAGATTATTACTGTACTGATAAACTGATCTCTGCTGGATCCCTGAAGGGTTTGCATCAAGATGTCAACAGTGAAATGACCATGCAAGTGGCCTTGCTGTATAACAAGTTTTATTTTTTCACACAAGTCAATGAAGCATAGAGTGACTGTCACAGCTCTTTGTTGGAAAACAGCAGCAATAGGGCAGACTACATATGCAGCTTCACAAAGCATTAATCAGTTGCTCATACCATTTAATTACTATTTATTATTTTATGTTTTGATAAAGTATGCTATGGAATTACACCCTGAGTATCACTTTCAGCCATTGTTATCCAATTTGGCTTTAGCAAAACTGCATAAACAAGTACACAATCTCAACATATTCCAGCATAATTTATGGCTCCAGGGGTGTAAGTTCCAGGAACAATTTAATAGAAAATAAACATGATAGTTATGATTATTAATAGAAGTGATAAAGGAGTGGGATGATAAAGCGATATGACTATCACACAAATTACCTAATGGAATAATGAAATATCCATCCTTCTCACCCAGCCACTTAGATTTAAAATATCTTTTTGTCCTCTGTCATAATAACCACCAAAATTTGCCTGCATGGCCCCCTGAAGAGGAGAGAATGGTGCTTTAATTGCGCGTGTTTTTCCCAGACTTGTACAAAACAGGAGGTTATGAAACATACATTTACAGTGATGCCAAAAGCAAAGGAGTATAGCAGACAGAAAGATGAAACTACTATATAACACATTAAAGAGCAGTAATGTAAAAGCAAACAGTCCAGAATTGAGCACCCATTACTTCTACGGTCAGAGCTATTGATAAACTGAAAAAATAGGGTTTTGAAGTTGGAAAAACATGAGACTGTATGACCAGCAAGGTCTTGTCGGGATTATATATAAAGTTCTCTGATGAGATAGTCAGCAGTGAATGTGCTTGTAGTTACGACTTTAATGGGACTGAATTGGAAACAAAATATATTAATAATGCTAATAAAATACACAAAGGAGACTTCAAGATAGTTTTTAGCTGTCCTATGAAGTGTGACATGGAAAAACTTCTCAGGACATAAGGTTGTAGAGTTTAAAATTGGAAGAAGTATGCACTGTTATCAACCATGCAAAAAAATGCTGCTGTCTATTTCCTATTAATTTTTAGAAAGACACCTCGGAAAAGCTGACAAACTACAAGGAAATGCCTAGTAAATTGGAAATGTATCCAATCCTCCCTCTCCTCCCCACCACTTCATTAAAGAGGAAAACCCATTTTTCCATTCAGAAACATTATCTTCCTTGCTCGGTTTATCTGCCAATGTGGCTGCAGGAGACAAGAGCAGCAGGAAGGTTTTAAGCAGTGCACGCAGGAAAGTAGTTAGGGAATTGTTCTTTACTATGTCCCCATCAATAAAATCCAAGGGAATGATCAGTGAGAAGGCAGAGATGGCTTCAGCATGGGAGACTGCATAAGTAGCATCACGAAGACTGAACAGATTTTAAATGGCCCTTGATTAATTTAAAATACTTCAAAGTTCTTGGAAGAAAGATCCTTTAAAAATGCTGTCCCACTTTAAGGAACATAAAGGCTGAGGTTTCCCTGGATTTCTTCTGGCTCCAGGTGTTTGTACCATACTAGCAGTGGTCAGCACCCACGCTCATCTACCACGGCTGCACTTGCTCGTCACCACCACGAGCTGCATGACGGCTGCACATACCCTGGAGAGCACACAATTTCCTTCAGGTTTGTCTTCAGCACCATGACTAAACTCCTCTCTCTTTTTTTTCTTTTTTTTTCTCTTTTGTTTCTCTTCCTAGCGTGGCATGTGCATTCTCTTGTTTTATTTACATATTCTTAAAAAACTGCTCTTTTAAATATAATTTTAGTCATAACTATGTACTTTTGTCTAAGTGGTCCAGATGTACAATAATGTCAGCTGTCATTTTTAGGAAATTTAAATCAGAAGGGAATTAGATACGTTTTTCTGGCTACAGCTGTTAACCTGAAGAGTGAACACATCCCTTCATCAGTCTTTTACTGTTACTAATCACAATTACATACACTACACCGACTATGTTTTAGTATTTCATCCTTCTACTCCATCCTGCTGATCACTTCATACGTTTAACTAGAGCAGGTATGATTTTCATTTGGTCCAGCTCTTCAGCTGTGGATTTGAACAGACAGCTCCTCTCCGTTTGCCAGGCAACAGCCACTGAATATCCTTGAAAGCTCTTCAGGGTTCAAACAGAAGCACTTGTTAGCCAGGCCCATTCTGAAATGGCATATGAATTAATGCTTCAGTAGGGCATCAGGCCAGGGAATTCAAGATGCTTTTCCTTTTACACCAGTCTAGAAAATTAAGATTTCCTCAGTTCAAGCCATAAGACAGCCCTAACAGAAGGTAGGAGACAATACCAGGATTCTTTATGTCAATCATCCATTTGGAATCTGTTCAGAGGCAGAAATGGTGTTTCTTTTCCTTTTGTCTTTTCCTTTAAAGGCCTTCATTTTCCATCTTTTCATCTGTTTCTTTTCTCTTTGGTTCCCAGTACTTTGGGATAATGCAGCAGGATATTAATCTCTTACAGAAAGTGCTGCTAATTAGTTTATTTCTGTATTTGTTGCCAGATCAGTCTTGCAGGGTTCAAGCCAGTCATCAGGCTATTTAGAAGAACTCCCATTCACCTCAATTTCTGCAACATGTTTGAACCAATCTGTCTTGTGTTTTCTTCAGAATTTATAAGAATAAAGATGAAGATAGATTTTTCTCCTCCTGTGGTTTATCTGAAGACCAGATTTTCGCCATCCTCACTCGTACTGAATGGTCACTTATGACATATACTCTTTAATTGATTTCAGTGGGACTTCTTATGCAGTGCGCATGGTAAAATCTGGCTTCGTAAACATCAACAAATGCCCTTCCCCCACAAACAAGGAAGAATTTCAAAAGAAAGATTCTTTATGCTCAGAGAAAGATGCCCGTGTTCACTCCAGAAAATTATCATAGTAGCAGTAGCAGGACCCCAGCTTCTGACATACAGAACAGAGACATCAATTACATTTTTGAGTATAAGAACTGAAAGGCTTTAATGCCATTCTTATATCCAGTGCAACCGCCTGTCCCCCTTGCGCTGCTCAATTCACCTTTATGTTATTATCCAGTTTGTTTAATTGGTTCTGCCTCTCCCTTCTATCTTCATTAGAAGTCTTCTTCAGTCCCACAGACATCCAGTTCTTTTGAAGCTAAAGACTTCTGCTTAACCTACCCAGCAACTGTCACTAAATGTGGCAGGACCCATGTTACAGCCCCACTGTCAATTGAGCCTTTGTGATACAATAATAACACAGATCACTGTTTGCTATACAGATTCCTAAACAATAAGTAGCTTAAAATAGATTCAGGCCCAAAGAACCACAAGCAACCACTAATCTGAACCTCAGATAATAACCAAACGAAAAATCCTGGTGGTTTTTGGCTTCTGTCCCTCAACAAGAAGTAGTCTGAGGTCGTCAGAGCGGCTTGGCCCCGAGGACACCTTTCACAGGAGATTTGGCATTCTAGCTGCCTTTAGACCAAAGCTCAGACTGGAATTTTTTGCCATCATGGTGTTCCCCAATAGAAGTTCTTCAGGCAAGCAAAGGCTGCAGTTCTTGCTTCTCTGTAAAGGGAAAGGCTTTTCTATTATAGGAACCCAGTTATTTTCACCAATTTCCAATTCTCTTTATCAGTTACAGACATGATGTACATCAGGCTGAGATGGGGCTGGAGAGACAAGGACAAATGTTGATGGCTGAACCAGCTGGGTGAAATGCTCATCTCTCTACTTCTGCATGTTCCAGCATCTGCATCTCTGAGCAACAGGAATGAAGACCCCTAGTTCACAAGTGCAACTTTACTTAGAGGTCAAACTGCTGCTGTAAAAGTACTTTAGTCAGCTAATATACCAGTCAATAGATAGATACTGCTGCCGTCTGTGCACCTCTCAAGCCCAAGGCTATGGATAAGCACATTTGTATTGATTGCAAAACAGTGTATTCCAAGATTTCAGTTCTGAAGAAGATTTCTCCCCACTTCTTCCTTGAGAGACTCCTGGACCAATTCTTCAAGGCTCAAAAAGGTTATCTTCAAACTCAAAGGCTTCCACACACCTACAGCTATGTCTTTCTACAAATATGTATCATGGAAATACTTTAAACTTCTTATTTGTTTCCTCAGCACTAACACATACATAATTCATTTGACTCACAGAACAGTGAACTAGGTAACATGGACTCTTGCTACTTGCCGGTGATAATAGGAGATGTTTGGCACTCTAGACTAATTTTTATTTCATGCTTCTGAATTTTGAATCTTACCATGAGGCTTGAGCTTCAAAGCAGTGCAGCAAGGAACAGGACATGATTGCCATACCTTTTAGCACCAGAAGCGGCTGCTTCTATTGTCTACTGGCTAGACCCTGTTATACAATACATGGTACAAAGAGCAAAATAGATTAAAACATTTCATATGGAAGACAGCTTTGAGGAGTTATATAGTGATGGATGACAAAATATTAATTAGATATGGCAAGCTATCCAGCGGAACAAAAGACACAGAACAGGCAGAACCTGGTCATCCTTACTAGCTTTGAACTCCTGACACATAAACCAGGAGCTTACTGCATTCGGAACCAAGGTCAGAAATAATGTGACACTTCTTAGATGAGTGTTGATTTTGCCAGACACTGAAGGCCTGTAAAATTTTTTCTCTAATGGCAGAAGTGGCAGAGCTGCCACTGATGCTGTAATTCAGGCTTGAAGTCCTGGAATGAAACGATTCAAAAGTCTTTTCAGTTATAGCTTTTTTTCCTGCCTAAGCAATTATTGAACGCCCTCGCCGCTATATTTCTTTTATATTTATAAATATTTTATCTTTATATTTCTTTTGTGTATTTCTTTCCTGCCAAGTCCTCCTTTGCAGAAAGCGGTAAAAGATGTGCCTTTCATGACAAAAGCCGGCAAGTTGCTAAGATTAGTATCGTTATTTGCTGATCTTTTTTCTCAGCAAATTTGCAAACTAGCACAGTAAATACAGCAAATATAAGCAAGCCAGAGAGGTGCATTTAAGGACTAAATAATTTTTAATCAGTGTGACTAGATTAAACAGCTTCTTAAATATTTCAATGTGGCAGTCCTTTAGGAAGTGTTTATGACAAGATTATAACAGTGCCAGGCAAAAGACAAAGTGGAATCTATCCAGGCTCATCCATATTTAAATGTGTGTGCTCAGTGCAAAGATGGCTTAGGGAAAAGTGATGACATCTCTAAACTTACGATAGGTGGCAGGCAAGAATGCTGGCAGAAACAACCAGGGGAAACAGAGGAGATACACAGGGAAGCTGGCAGCAAGAAACCATTTGAAAGTGTAAATGAGCTCAGGAGAGGAAAACACAAAAGACAATGCAAGTCCTGCAGTCCTGGATGAACTATAGGTCGCCAGTCTGTACCAGACTGCTTGCAAAAATTTCACTTGCCTTTTGAATATTGTGAGCGAGAAGCTAAATAAGAACAGACACTAGCTATAAAATAATATGGTTATCCAAATTGCGAGCAAACTCTTCAAGGAATCAAAAGATTAAAAAAAAATCTGAGATGCAAGAAGATGGTCAAGTGTTTCAGAAACATGAAGATCTTTAAGCTGCCAGGAATGAGAGGAAGACAGTGGCCACGGATCAAGCCCCCAAGAACAGGAGCCTAAGTGGAAAAGGGATAGGAAAAGAAAACATATTCAACATTTTTCCTTTCGGAACAGTTCCGGGTGCAGCGACTACATCCTGTCTTTTATGGTGGATACTTTTTCATCTGCTGCAGACATCTAACAAAGGGGCAGTTCAGCACGCCCTGCCTGTATAACATCTACAACTTCAATAGTCATTTTGGGGAAGTAGGTGTCCCCAAATTGCTGGAGGCGTGGGTTGGCAGCATGCACGTGCCAGCCCTTCTGCCTTTCATTTCAGGCCAGTAAGTCAGTAATAGAAACAAAGTACAGTTCATCTCTTCTGCCAACTCAATTTATTCTCTCCATCTGGAACACAGTCCAGCATTACAATATAAGATTAGCTTTTTCCAAGATATCCATCTGCAGAACATAAGACATTAAAAAGTGAAGTTTCATTTTGTCTCCACTCCTTCCACTTTTAAACACTGACAAAACCTCAAATTTTCCACTGCATCATCTTGAATCTAGCCAGCAGAAGATCAGCTTTTTCAACTCTTCCTCCCCAAAAAGAGCACCATTTGGTTTCAGTCTCAGAGGGCCTCTCTGGGATATCAGCAGACATCAGATGTCTGGAGGTAGACAAAGCAATGTGTATGTGACTGAGTATGTCTGAATGTGGAGTTGGCAGACTTTATGTGGGGGAGTGAATCCCAAATACACAGTTCAAGATCAGGAAACTGTTGTCATCACAAGTCCTACTCCAGAAGTCACATCTAAAATCACAGTGATACACAGTGGAATTTGCTTGAAATTTAATCTAATTTAATTTAATTTAATTTAAAATTCTATTGATAAATGGAATTTGCTTAAATTTTGCTTTATTGGGAGCTTTTAAACACAGTCAAATAAAAAGGGCTGAACCTCCCAACAAAGGATTGCTAACAGTGTCAGCACTAAGGAGGAGAAGCACCACAAAAACACTGACCACGCATGCCGGCAGCTGACCTACATACAGAGATTGAACACGCTACCATGATCAATGATGTGGATTTGATCAAAGCAAGGGAAAAGAAAGGAGCTACTGCACAGGTAAAGAAAATCCCTCTTTCTCTTAAGTCACTAGGTTCACTCTGTAAGATCTACCTGTATAGCTGATGCGCAACACGGAGCTTTGTAACATGAGCAACAAAAGACAAGATCAAAATATGCCTCAAGGAAGAAGGGAAGAAGCCAAGGAAACAGCAGGAAAGGAAGCAAAAGGAAGGGGGACTACAAATCTGTCCACATTTCTGCCTCTCAGTATTTCCTTACTGCCAGTAGTTTGCACAACTGCCCAGCAGAACTTTCATTCTTCTGCTTTGCCAGTTATAACATAAAGTCAAAGAACTCACAACCCAAAGAGAAAACTATAGATACGTCAACAGTGGCATTTTCCATTGGAATCTACATTACCTTTCAGGAAGAAAAAAAAAAAAAAGAAAATCTTCTGAATGTGTCTGATATTTGGCTTTTGGGTTTCCTTTTTTTCTCTCTCTCCCTCTGTTTTTATTTCTTAAGACCAGTTAAGGTCTTCAGTCAGAAACCTCTGAATGCCCAGTGTTTCATTAGCATTAGGCCAGACATGACCAGACACTGCTATCTCTGTCTAGCTTGTGGTTTGGGACTTACAGTTGTAGGCTTTCCTCTGACAGCACTTGTGGACAGTCACCCTCAGGAATTACTTTTTCTTTGGTATGAGAACCCTCTCTGTAAATCGTTGTGTAATCCCAATTCTATTTTTAAAATGCTGAATGCGAGGAGAACCATTCCTTGCAGTGCTGCTACCTTAAAAACAGATTAGTTTTAATATATGTAGACACTGATGCATTCTTTTATAACATCGTATGCACAAAAAACTTTTTTTGTTCATGCCAATATCCCAATTTGCATGCTTTCTGTCACATCAAATGAAACTGCTCATTGGAAATTGGGACATAAGCTGCCACTTGCATTCATGAATATGTGCTGACTGCTTTCATTTAGCACTTGACATTCTAACATGCTCTTGAGCAGTTCTGCAGGTGAAAAGGCCAGTCATTATCAGCAGGCACAGCAGATAAGAAATATATGGGGAAAGCTTATCTGAATTTGAAGATTTTCAGCTTTAGCAGGTTTTTCACACAACTCAATCCATAAAAATAAACCTGGAATATGCTTTTCTTCCTCTCTGCTACTAGAGATGGATCTCAACAAAGGGTATCTGCACTGCACTTCAATTCTTTCCTGCACTGCACTTTACATGGTAAGAAACAAGACAGGGTGACTCTCCCATCATAAATACAAGGGCCTTCAGTTTGTCAAAAGTGCTTCAGTGCAACGAGCATCCAAAGAGCACGTGCATGCCACTGTCTCTTCACAGCCAATCCACATCAGCATTAAAGACTTCGAACTGTTAGTGCACTGATAAAAATAAAACCATTCCTCTTAAAGTGACCCACTGAAATAATTTGTGCAGTCAAACATAATAACTTATTAATTTGTAATTTATCTGCAAATACACACTGAACATAGCCACAAAATTATATGAAGCGCTCTTCCTTTCCTGGTTGAAATGCTTATCTTCTCATAGCTGCAGGTTTCAAAGAATCGGTCATGTTACAACTTTGTGGGAATGGGGAAGGTTCACCAGAAGATTGGTCACACCAGCTTTGCTCACATGATGAACACAGATCTGGGTCAGAGCCCTGGGCTCTGATCCACCACACTGGCTGTCACGTGTATCTGATCAACTGAGTGACCTGCAGGCTCATGATGTATTTAGCTTACTCAATGGGTTCAACCAACTCAATAGTCTCTCTCTATTTCTGCTGAGAAATTACCTGGTAAGAAGTGTGGAGCAATTTTCACACAGGACCCTGCTTCCATGGAGGACAGGCAAAATTCCCTCTGACTTCAAAGAATTCCAAGTCAACCCACTAGCAGTTTAGCCACAGAGATTTTAATCATATTTTTAAATCCATGAAATTTAATTTTACACCCAGTTTTAATGTTTTACCTTAGTTTTCCTCAGTACTTTATTCTTTTCATTGCCATTATTGTTCCCTGCCCTGGCATTAGTTTTCCAAGAAAACCCATTCATCTTGATATTTGTGGGACTGACAGAGCTCATCACTAGCTTGCAGAAATGATGGAGATAAACAACATGCAGTTTATTCTGATTAATGGGTGCTAGGGCAATGAGCTCATGACAGAAACAAACAAAAAGCCTTTACAACGTAATGATTACCGGTACTATGGTGAAGTACGAGCGACTCTTATAGACTGGAAATTGGCATAAAAAGATTCACTGTTTGCTGAAAGGATCTGTTATTAACAAGCCTTCCAAAAGAAAACAGGGCATTTTGAAGACAAATTGTCAGCCACAACTCCTTTATCTAGGGTGCTCAGGGAAGTGGTTCTGCCAACAGAATAACTCAGTCTGCAGCCGAAGATGGTTTTCAAATGAAGGAATGGTGCCTCAAAAGTAAGGCTTAGCCTGCAGCTTGCAAAAAAACCTTAACATGTTAGTGCATCTGCTAATAAGCACTTGTTAAGACAAGACCAAGACAAGTTATTTTAATTATGACTCCTTGGTAAGGTAAAATTTGAGTTACATAGTATCCACAAAATGCCACCAATACCAAATATGGTGCTAGGAACTCAGATGTCTTCAGAAAAGCCAAGGTTAAAATAGTCCTGGAAATAAAACTTGTGCTCAAAATCCTCCATACCCAGAAATAGCCCATGTATAAGACATGACAGAAGTTACCAGCTCTGGTAAAATCCTGTTGAAACACATTTGAAATTAGCTTCTGAGACAGGAGGAAGAAACATGTCCTGCAAGGGGGCATGCAGAGTTGTCATTTCGTGGATCAAATTCAGTGGAGTTGCCAGTGGATCACAGAATCAATGGGTCAATGGGTCAATGGATCAATGGATCAATGGATCACTGGATCTGAACTTACGCCAGTTTACACCTGTCCAAGTTGGCTTCAGCAAATGAATCCACAGCAAGCTGGCTCACCATTCTGAATGCACTTACTTTTATGAGAGACGCTTCAGCTAAACTGAATTGTAAACAATGGCAATTATCTTAGTGGTTTTCATTGTTAATCATATATCTATCTCCTCCTGCTAATCTAACAGTCCAGAGCATATCCATGAGTGTCCTCACCTATGCTTGCTGTTGTCCAGCCCAGGCCAAAATACAAGTTTAAAACATAGCACACAGGACTTACGGGAGGAGTGCAGGACTAAACTGGTGCTTTAATTCCTGACAGGAGTTTCACCTCTTCATAAAAGTGCAAGAATTAACCAGTTAGGATCAAGTATTTGAATGCAAAATGGTTATGCTGAATATTACAAGATTTCACATTCTGATGGAGAGAATTTTATTTACAATCTGATGGCAATTCATGTTTGCTGGGAATAATAATAATAATAATAAAAATAATAAACATGTCTAAAAGCAACAACTGAGAAGTGGTGATTTTGTGTAGTCATAGCTCTATAGTACTTTTATGGTGGTTACTTCAGGGGCTGAGTTCAATTGGATTGCTTTGGATTTGTATCGCAGCACTGTATTCTGTTCTCGTTTGAACTGGTGTAATTGTGGAGTACTTTCATTAACAACAGTGGGATTACTCCAGATCTGCATTGAATGCAGGTTTGCTTTGAACTACATCATATGAGCAGTATAAACTAGAACGCTGGCTATTTAAACACATGGCACTCATCTAGAAGCTTTTTACAGAGTTCAGGTAAGATAACAAAGAGGAGAAAGAAACCAACACAAATAAAGATTAGGCTACTTTATTTACAGCAACTTTACACTTTCACAAGGATTAGAAACATGCCTATGAAAACTATACTTTTTCTTATTGTTTCTGAAGTCATTAATAATGGTGCTGAATATGAAAACAATCATTTAGATGCAGCTGGAAAAATAACTTGTCCACAGCTGAACTGGAACTGACTCTTTAGAAATCATTAAATGAGAAAATTTTTAATCATTTCCAAGTGCAAAATTATGCAGAAGTGCTCAGGATTCCCAGGCTGCACTCTCTCCAGCTGTCTTCAGCAAACAGGCTAGGAAAAAGGAGGAATGTTTTTTCACTGCATCTGTTGCTGTTTGTGCATCTGTATCTTATCCAGTAAATCAGGACCTTTTACTCTGTACAGAATATGGAAAGATACTCCAATGCATCCATTTCAACTACACAGATGTAGAAGTGGACTGTGTGTCGCTGTTGAGATTCTCTTCCCTGTTGTACTGGGTTTGTGTTACAAGGTTTTGGTAGCACAGGGGCTACTCTGATAAACTGCTAGAACCTTCCCCCATGTCCGATAGAACCAACGCCAGCCAGCTCCAAGTTGAACTCACCACTGGCCAAGGCCGAATCCATCAGCAACAGAGGAAGCATCTCTGGGATAACACATTTAAGAAAGAGGTAAATTGTGGTGGAACAGCAGAGGAGAGAGGAGTGAGAAACAATATGGAGAGAATCTGTGAGGGACAGCTCTGCAGACACCAAGGTCAGTGAAGAAGGAAGAGGTGGAGGTGCTCCAGGTGCCAAAGCAGAGACTCCTCTGCAGTCCATAGTGAAGATCATGGTGAGAAGGCTGTCCCCCCTGCAGCCCATGGAGGTCCACAATAGAGCAGATATCCACCTCCAGCCTGGGGAGGACACCACACTGGAGCGTGTAGATGTCCAAAGGTGGCTGTAACCCTGTAGGTATCCCACACTGGAGCGGGCTGTTCCTGAAGGATTGTGACCTGTGGAGGTGACCCATGTTGGAACAGTTCATGAGCTGTGGACATATCACAACATCTGTGTATGCATCCAAGTCCCCCATGTGTACCTTCTCTCCTACCTGAGTCCCACTTTGGGACAGGCAATGCTTTTACTTTGTGTTTTAAAGCAGACAGCAGATTCTGAATCTCCCATGGAAACTCTAGGCACCAGTTGGAATAAGCTAGCGGATTTGAAAATAGCTGCACTAGGGGATACTCTGTCCCCTTTACAGAGCACAGAAGGGATGTGATTAGTCCAGCTTGTTATCATAGCGGGCAGCTCTTGCGCTGTGGCAGGCTGATCTTACTACACCAGCATCTAAGGACTCCTTCCCATGAAAAAGACAACAAGATTAAATTTGGTGATCAACTCAAACACAGTTTGAGAGAAATGTTGCTTTTATTCATAAAAGAGAGCCATGAATCAATAGCAAGTATAGTAAAATGACTCCTGAAATCACAGATAATTTTCATTTAGAATAACAAGCCAAACTGAGGTAAATGTTCTTTGAAATTTACCTTAATTGAGCCATGCCAGAGTGTGCATTAGATATGAAGTTAATAAAATTCAACTACAAAAGTAGTAACTTGAACTCTACAGGATCCTACTGAAGGAAAGCTCCTTACTTTTGACAGTAACTTATATGAAAGATGCGGCTGGCAGCAGGCTTATTTTGGATCTTTCACAAACACTGTTTGTTTGCTAAAGCATAACAAATTTATGTGTTTCACCTTGTGTTGTATACTCAGGATTCCACAAAGTGAATAACAAATCAGACCATGTTTAATGTTGGAGGAGCACCATTAAAATACCCCGCAAATGTCCATGTCACAGGTGTTTTGCTGCAGATTCTACCCTGATGAACACACAGCTGCTTATCATCACATAAGGTAGAGTTCAGATGAAAGGAAGATGCGGCATGTTGGTTAATCAGGGAGAAGAAAAAAAGGAAAAAGAAAAAATATTATGTTTCTGTCTCTAACTGTGTTTTCTACATCACTGAGCGCTAAGACACAATGTCATTTATTTCAACCATATAAACCGTGACCACATATTTGCGGATGCAATTACTTCAACTTTATACTCACTAGCTTGGAAACAAGCCCCATTTGTCTCATTCCTCAAGGAAAATAGGAGCCATAATGCAGAAGTGGAGAATAGAGATGTCACATCCATTCAATTCATCCTCACAGCTTCCTTTTCCTTTATACCAATCCCTGTTCCTGAGTTACTGGGCACAGCTTTGCATACACCTTACAGAAACTGATCTGCAGTAGGATTAATTTTGTGGGATAAAGATATGAGGAAATAGGAAAAAGATGAAAATGTGCCAATGTGGACGAGCACCCAGTATACAAATTCAGAGCTTTGCTGAGGAGGAGGATTTGCAGATGAGTAACAGCTCTAATGCCCTTTGCAAATATTATTTTATTATTTGCTGTTGGATGGCTAAATTGCCTGTCGAAGGACATTTTACTTACTCAAACTTATCCAAATTAGAAAGCTGCAGTTAACTACATAAGAGTACAATACTTCAAAACATCTTTATGCGTATTTCTTCAGTCATTAGCAACAATGCTATAAGCCCCTCTTTAGACAAATAGGAAATTTATGCAGCATGATAGCAAGAATCATGCTGGAAGGAAATTTGCTGGATTCGAATCCCACACCACTGTCTCTCAGTTTAAGTCAGCTGAGATATTTGCCCAGAACAATCTTAACAGTAATACGGAGTGCAAAAGCTGTTGCACTATTTGAGCCTGCTTGGGCCTGATTAGGCTGCTTGCAAGCACTGCTAAAAGGAAGAGTGAGGAAGTCTTTAATTATTTCTCCCTCATACTCTCATGACAGTCCCTGGAGGCCAGTGGCTCCAGCTGGCCACCTGCATCAGTTTGGTCCTACTCTGAATATGACAAAGAACCAGTTGTTCACATGTGTAACAGGTCAGAATATAACCCTGCATGAAGCAAAATGTCTCAGAAGTCTGCAGGTTCACAGCTGTCAAACTAGTAGTTTATTGAGCTGAGTAAAGATAATAGTTTTCATGGTTTAATTATTATTGGTTATTATCAAGAACCAAACGTTGATTATAACAAGAGCTGAAATCGCTTGCTCTGCTTAGGTCAGCACAACTAAATAGGATTCTGTCCTCTTCCACACACATCCTTAAGGCTATAGGAGTCTATTCAGGGACCCATGTGATAATCAGAGATAACCACATCCTTAGAGAGCTCTTCCCTGTTCTCCATTTCTTCTAATTTATTTTAAAAAATTTCCACAGTCTCCGTTTCATGTTAGTGTCTGCCTTCTCTAAAAGACAAAACCTTAAGTAAGGGACAGTTACCTCCTGATGGAGCATGACAACACACACTGATGCTGAAGTCTTGTCTCCTTCTGTACCCTGGGGCAAAGCAATTCCAGTGATTTTAGCAGAGTTTCTTACACTGGTATTATGTAGCTATGGCTTCCCCTTCTTCTGCTATTCCCAACAAAGTACTTCATGTATACAGAAAGCTGTAAAATCCTTGGAATACATTAACACATCTTACATGAGAAACATAGCTGCTTGAAATTGTTCACCATACTTTAGACACATTCCTTCCAATTTATCTTCAGTAACTGGCCAAGACATTTCACTGTATTACTATTCCATTCAGTAACTTGCATTCATAGTACGTACTTGTCGGAACAGAAATCAGTTCACACATAGCTGCCTTTCAGTATCTTTTTTTTGGAGTGTGCATATCCTTTTCCATTGGTGCTGCTGCCTCCTTCCATGCCTTATCACCCCTATCAGCAGACATCAATACACATTGATCCCCTTTTTACAATGCTAGTTGAATAAAACATAATTTGTCCTGGGATGTCAGTGTTTGTCAGCTAAAGCACAGCAACACCGTTTTGTGAGTCCCTTGTTTACATGCAGAGGAGTGCAATTTATTTATAATTTAAAATAAAGAATCAGATTCTTTTGTAGTCTTCCTTTGTCCCATTGCATAAAAATAGGGTAATCCCAGACCATCCCCCCAAGGGCTCTCAATTGGTGTGAGGTATAAAGGTGTGTGATTGCCTACCTGATTCCCAGAACCTTTTGTGTCAGAAACACTAGGAGAAGTGCCAGAATAATCAAGCCAACCCCCACCTAGAAAAAAGGCAAAAATGAGGGATTCAGGGAAAGACAGGCCAGTCAGCCCCATTTAAATCCCTAAAAATATCAGAGCATGTTCTCAAGGAAGAATCAAAGAACTAGCAATTGCTCACGTAAAATTTCCAAACCTCATTCAGTACAGGAAGGAAAAAATTCTGTGTCAGGATCTAGATTAATTTTCTTCTTGAAGATTATTAAGTTAGTTTGGTGAGACAAATGGAAGACTTAAAAAAAAATAGAGGAAAGATCAAACAAGAACATAATATAAGAAAATAATACATTTCCTGAAAATAATATTGGGGAAAGAAAGATTTATCATGCAAATGCACCATGAAAGATATCAAGGCAGTATAGCACCATAAAGTTGGATGCATCTGTAATGATGATAGCCATACTAGTCCTTGGATAGTAACAGAAAATTATTTTAGTATCTTCACTGCACAGATACATTCTTAAGACATTAATACTTCAAAGGCTGAAAGATTAATAAAACACACACAAGGCATTAGCATTGTATCTGTATGTTGAAATGCATTGGTCATGCTGATAAAAGCAGATTATCCAATTAATGAGATAAATAATTACAGGTGCACTTAATGGAAGAGCATGTTATTCTATGAAAATTGCTGTAATTACTGGGGGTACCCTGCAAAGTATTATCCATTCCTAGCTGTTTGCATCTTAAAACTTCAACTCAATCAACTCTTAATAAAATCTCCTAAGTAGAAGTGTTAGCTATGCCTCTAATACCTGACCGTGAAAATAACTGACTAGTTTATCAATGAAGGGCACTTTCTGTCTCTGTGTAGACAACTCCACTCTATCTACCCTAGACATAAATCAAGTGCTCATCAGACAAAAAGAAGGCAAGACAAATTAATTGATGGAAAAATACCTGTTATGTAAGTGAATATAGAAGAGGCTGAGGATAATCAATAGATACTGACAGACACAAGCTGGCTCTGCAGCCCTTCTACATTGCCTGGGCTGATACTTCAAATACCAAATAGGTGTCAGAGGTTTGGTGGAGAAACAAATAATGTTTGAAAAGTAATTGAATAAATTACTTATCACTTTATTGAAAATAATTTAAAAATTGCATGGCTGCACAATCACAGATGTTCCCACATGCCCATGCTGATACAAATGGTCATGGACAAAATGATTATGAAGCTCTGGGAGAAGAGTCCACCTGTGTCTGCAGAATGCATGATCCCTTGCCAAAAAAAAAAATCAGCAGAGTAACAGAGACTCAGAGCAGCAATGTTCTTTTTTTTTCTTTTTTTTCTTTTTTCCATTCCATACTTAGTTTTAAAATGTAAATAAAGGGACATTTTACAAGGGCACGTAGTGATAGGAAGAGGAGGAATGGCTTTAAACTGGAAGAGGGAAGATTTATACTAGACATTAGGAAGAATTTCTTCACAGTGAGGGTGGTGAGTCACTGGCACAGGTTGCCCAGGGAAGCTGTGGCTGCCCCATCCCTGGAGGTGTTCAGGGGCAGCTTGAATGGGGCTTTGAGGAGCCTGAGCTGGTGGGAGGTGTCCCTGCCCATGGCAGGGGGGGTTGGAACTGGATGATTTTTAAGGTTCCTTCCAACCAAAACCATTCTATGACTCTAAATCAAGGAAAATAAGTATTTTGTTTGTTAAAGGGGGAGAAATAAACACTAATGTCCAAAGCATGTTTTGCTTACCTACCGCTTTGGTGTCTGTAAAAGACTTTCAATTCCATCTTCTTCTGAAAAAGATAAGAAAAAGCAAAATCACTAATGCCCTAGCTGATGTGGATACCAGTTTGATCTAAGCAATATCATAAATAAACAGTTAAAAGAAATATGAAATGCTAGCAGGTCACATGCTAACAACATCAATGGTTTTCCTATTCCTTCTGAGCTGGATACTTCAAAGTAAGTATGGGAAACCTCTTTTATTAGAGGCAGCTAAAAACAAAGTATAATTCCAACTTTGATATTTCCACCACAAAGTCAGTCATTTTTACTGAATTTAAACTTTAAAGCCATACTGGGTAACAATAAACAGCAATTTTGAATTATTTCTGTCAAATTGGCCTAGAAAAATGAAGTTTATTTGACATCCTCCTATCTATTCAGCCAAGAAAACCAATATAAATGTTTTTAAACTGTAGGTGAACAAAAAAAGCTAAATGCTGCTGTCTAGAGATATTTCCTTAGAAGTCCAATGATAACAGAACATTACTGACAGAATACAGATATAAGAAAGAAGATTCTTACTACAATTTGGTTTTGCTCTACCCCACCCCCATCTGTCCTGACATCCTTGGACTATCCCAATTTCTCCATTTTTATCTCAAAGCCATGTTTTTTCAGACCTGTGATCTTTCTGGCCACCATCACTCACAACTTGTTGGTCCAAACCTCTCTTGAAGGGCTATGTGCTGAATGGGTCAAATTGTTCCACTAGAGGTAAGGGAAGCATGGAGATTTACACACCGTACCTGCTGTGCTTCAGTCTGGACAGCTCAAATGGTGTTTGTTAGTTGCACAGCAGTACAGCATTGATGACAGAACTCCAATTTATGATCCTCTAAAGACCTCTTGACTCTTTCTGCAGAACTCTTTCTAGCCAGTCATCCTGTTTTTCTGATGCTGTAGTGATCATCCCAACCAATGGTGCACTTGTTCTTCTCAAGTTGTCTTTACATTATTTCAGTTCATTTCTCTAATTTATAAACACTACTTTGATTATTAATCCTATCCTCCAGAATGCTTGCAGCCCTTCGGTCCTGATGTTAATCTGCAAAATTAATCATTGCATTCTCTAATACCTCACTGAAATCATTAGTGAAGTTATCAAACAACATTTTCAGCTTGACTAGCCCCATTTGACATAGTGATGTGGCTCCATGTATGGCAAAGTTAAGCTTTCTGATAACAGTTTTTTAACTACCTTTTATCATCTCCTAAACTGAACCGTATTCCACAGGGAACAGTGCAGAACTCCTGATTTAGAGCTCTGTTCTCAACCCATGTGTTTGTTCTCTCTCTTCTGGTGAGAGGCAATAATGCCTGCTTCTCAGTTTTAGAGTCTTAGTGCCTATTGACTTATCGTTAGTGAAACTACTGATGCACTTCTATAGTGAATTTGTGCTCAAATAGGAAGGGAAGAGACAATAACAGATTGAAAATATTTTCATGCCAGTTAGATAACTGATAAGAATACAACTCAGTCTTCCCTGCTGTCTGGGAAGTTATATTTTGAACTGTCACATCAACTCCTTATATTTTGTTTATATGTTGCACATAATGTGAAAACATAGTAAACATATTATTGAATAAAAAATAAAATATCCAGAAATCACCAAATTTTATATATCACATCAGTGAAAGAATACAAAAGCTAAGGATATACTATGCAACAAAATGATGTATTGCATTGCTGGTTAATTCTGCTCCCTACAGGATCTGTGACAGCAGAAAAGCAAGATGCTGAAAATGTACAGCATGCCCTTCAACAACATGCTTCTGTGTCCATTAGTCCCTTCATTTGTTTGGGTCCTGTCACATGTTACACAAGTTCTTTCTGTGTCTGTGTCACAAAAGACCTTTCCTTTTTCTTCCCATTGTTGCCACTTCATTCTATACTAGATGTAAATGAAGCTATAAATGCCCGAATGTGCACTTCTGCATCTCCTGAATAAAGGATCTTACCCTTATTTATTTGCAAATTTAGCAGTTGCTCAAAATCAGTCCTTAAGTCCATGTACACTCCCACTTGTCTCTTCAGAGCTTCTTCATGCGTGGGCCACTGTAAAGCTGGCATTGACTAGCACTGCCAGTGGAGGGCAGGTGGCACACTTCCAATGAGGAAAGAATGGATATGGTCTTAGTTATTGCATGTATTTTTCTCCTTCCAATATGCCATGACAAACCCTACTTTAAGACTTCTGTATTTGTATGCCTCTGGTTGGACCATTTGGGTCACATCCACAATGTACAGCATGCAAATTGCTCTCCTACGAAGTCTTCAGAAAAACCCTTAAGCTAGTGGCATATGAAGATAATTTTCACTAGTTCTGTGCCACGTGGAACCCATTCTGTGGTGATAAAGGAATGAGAAAATTCATATTAT
Organism: Phaenicophaeus curvirostris; assembly: GCF_032191515.1. Taxonomy (NCBI): domain Eukaryota; kingdom Metazoa; phylum Chordata; class Aves; order Cuculiformes; family Cuculidae; genus Phaenicophaeus; species Phaenicophaeus curvirostris. The sequence continues at coordinate 33,303,855 of NC_091399.1, forward strand.
GGCAGGAAGCTTTCCTGTCTTTGAGTCTGTATTAGCAGAGAAAAGTTCCAGTGTAAGGACTGTTAACTGCATGCATCTGCGTCAATAGAAGCTGGTCTTTTATTTACAAGGATGAATTACCTCCTGTTGCAGCTCATTACTACTAGTAAGATTTGCTTTGGCCTGAGTGATGAGGAGGAAAGTCTATGAATAGAAAACTGTCTTTGACTCCAAGTAGGTGTGAAGTCTGAAAGATGCAGATGACGGTTTGATCAGGTATCTTCCTTCAGGCTGGGTGCTTCAGTGCAATGGAACAGACTTGCTACCTGGAGAACTACCGCTGCTGAATGGCTATTTTCAGAGAACTAAATAGCTTGAGCTCTTGAAAATAATAATGAACATAAGCCTGAGAGATCTTTTTATTGGACCGCCCATTCTACTCCGCATGCATGGGCTACAAGAAAGACTTAGTAATCTCTGTATCTCATGCCTGAGAAGTAGATGAAAAAAGTAAATCAGTCAGTGACACCAAATGTGCAATAGCAAAGATTCACTTTCACTTCCAAAATGTTTCTGATGTGTTGGGATGCTTCTTTTTGAACATTCAACTTGAAAGACGAGAGGGGGACTTCGCCTTCAGAAAATGCTGAGCATGCACTGTCTGTAAACCAGATCCTCTTTAAGCTACTGCATGTCAGGCAAAAGACAGCTATACTTGAAAATTTGAGATCAAAGTTTTACTGACCCGCTTTAGAATGTCACTTTGTGAGAAGTTACTGCTGCAATAGAAAAGCAAAACTTATAACTAAACTTTCACAGAACTTCCAAAGATGAGAATGTATAGATTCAAATAGAAATCTAGGAGCAAGGACAGCAGATTAATTTTTTCAGCCTCCCTCAGACAATGTTATCACATTGAGTCTTCACTTGCAGTTCATCTGGGTGTGGGTTTTTTTGCATGAGACTCAGTCCCTGCAACAAAGGAATGACTTTTTAAGGCCAATATGCAACTCAAACCATGCAAAAATAGATATTTCATAGGTAGCATTTTTAAGAGATATTAATTAGATAAGGTTATATTTTTGGTGAATAAGATAATTTTAAAAAAATCCAAAACAGAGAAATTTTTGAATAACTTTGGGCATTAACTATGTGTGTCTCAACTTTTCTGTCTCTCTGATGGGGAAAATAAGATTTCTCTACCTGTAAAATGGAGTGAAAACTCTGGAGAAAGGAGCTATACATCTGGAAAAAAATACACCTATAAATAAATAAATACATATATAACTATATAAGATATCCAGGTATCTTCGAGAATGTAATTTAAATATAGGACTAATACTCATTTGTTCATACTCCTCTTCTACACCGTCTGCTCTCTTGCTCTCCTCCTTACATGTACATACTCATACTTGTATGAAGGAGAAACGGTACTGGAGAAAAAAACCAGGCAAGACCTCAGCAACAGTGCTCCTGCAGCAACGAACAAAGACAGCAACAGCAGATCTACTTCTCAAATATGGAATTAAAATTACGCATGTGACTAATGACAGAATTTACTGTGGAAGCAAGGCTAATAAAAATTAAGAGTTTTGGAGCTGCTGGTTAATAAGAAAACAGTAGTGACCGAGATGGACACAGAATGTTTCTTTGCTGTCTTTCACTGGCTGGATGCAATCTATCCCCACACTCTTGAGTGACTCCTCTCTGCCAGAAGGCATCTTTCCAGTTTTGCTTTGAGTGATGGCATGTTTTGTAGCAGTAGACTTTAGTGACATGGAAAACTCAATTTGTAAGCATTTCTCACAACGATGTGTTTAAGGGACCTCCTGAGGGCAGCTTTCATGTTTGTACATTGCAGTAATCATTGCTTTATTCTATTGAACTGTTTCTACTTATGATTTTATGCAGAACGACACTGGTTCTTGCTTTAACACTCTCAAAAATAGGTGTGAAGTACATGATATGGTACTATCCTCCTTCCATGGTAACAGGAGTGTTACACAAGTAAGGAGCAGTTCTGATACCCGACAGAAACAAAACTGACAGTGACCAGTGAGCTGAGTCGGTGAATTATAAATTAGAATGAAAGTAAGTGTAGTAAAGAACATATTGATCCGAAATAGCCATTGCTGAGCCCAAGATATACTGAAATAGTGCACAAGTCTTTGCATTGAAATTAAGTTCACTGTATGTAAATAGATGCTAAATCACTGGAGAACAAACAAGGCTTTGCTTTGTATGTGAACATTTCTGTCACCTGTATAATTTTTCAGACTGTACCTTCACACTTGCACTGTGGTGAGGGCGAAGGGGGAAAGAGTGCAAAATGAACTGATTGCTTTTGCAGCTTATTGGCAGATTTTCCTTCCTAACTCAAGAGTCTCAGATGTTCATGCACCTGCAAACTTTTGTGGAACCCCTCTGCCCTCTGAGAGGGCTTGAACAACAGGATGAGGCATTTAGCCATCAACTTATTAATATGAGAGATGACATTGTTACAGTATACTGAGAATACTGCCTAAGACAGATGTAGGATAAAAGAAAAATGTGAGTGATGGATTTCTTGCTGCTTGCAAAGGAGATGAAGTAAAAGATACATATAGTAGTCAGCAAGACCTGCATCTTGTCAATAAAACAGTAACTATGCCAGCTGCAAGTGGAAATGTGATTCCATTGAAGTGTTGCATTTTTTTCCTCTAAGTCTTCTCTTCTTATATACACTTACTGATTGTGTAAATACTAACATTGTTAAAGAAAAAAAAGCCCATAGAAACCTATATCATATGTCCTCCTAGGACTAGCACAAAGTCTCTGCAGTGTTTTCTCATTTTCAGTAGGGCATGAGTAGGATTTGTGCTTTTAAGTACTTGCACTTAGAGGATTTTCACCTACTCAAAATAATGCACCTTTTGACAGGCTTCTGGTTTTTCTTCTGCCTGCATACTCCAGCTAGGAAGAGGAAATATCTTGTCATAAAATACTGGGAAATTAAATATCACAAAGACCAGATATTAAGCATCAGAACTCAGTCCCATTAATCTGCAGAGTTCTTATCTTGATATTTTATGTTTTTAATTGCTGCTTGTTAAATTAAAGTCTTATTTGCGCTCCATTTCATGGCGAAAATAAGAGTCCCTGTCATGAAACAGAATTTATACCTTTGAAAATTCATTTATATGTCATTTAGAATGGAGTTGGTTTTTTTTTTAAATGATGATGTACATAACAATTGTGATTGTTATGATTGCATAGCAACACATCAGTGTACAGCAGGATGTGAGGTTAAGCAGTTGTGTCAGGTCAAGGAAAATTTGCTTTTGTTTTTCGCAGTGCTCTCAGACCACTTCAAATACTTCACACCTTCTGCACTCACATCATTTCATTGCTTTCAGTGGACTTGCTCTACTTGCATTGAAGAAATAAGGAGGAGATTCAGGTGCAAAGTTTGCACTGGGAACCAGAGTAGAATGTTTGTCAGATCATAGTTTGTAACTTGCTGGGGGTGGGGGAATAAAAGGAAGATGATGTCAGGTTATAAAGGCTGTCTCTGATATAATTGGTATGGGCAGCTGTTCAGAAATCTGATGAAGATAATTTGGGGGGACAGTCAAATGTACATAAGATAGCACTAATTTCACTCTTCATGTAGTTCAAAACTAATTGTCGTGTCAAAATTGTTGACAGACAGTTGTCAGTCATTGATAGATTGGTTTTATTCATTAGACCTATACAACTAGATTTCTGAGGCAACCAAAATGCAAAGTTTCCTTTTGCTGTAATTTCACAGTTAAGTGCTAAAACAGCAGCACACTGGAGGTTCCAGAATACAAAATGAATATTGCTTAGTGTGTGATACAGGCATGTGGCCGCACATGTGATGTGATACATGAGCACCAAACAACATGTTCAGGCACCAGTGTTGTCTGCAGGAAGTCAGAGAAAACACAAGTAGATAAGAACAGTAACATGCGGGATGAGAGGAAAGTGTGGAGCCAAAGGAGAATGAAAATGCATTCACCCCCCCTTCTCCCAGGATGGATTATGGAATATGGCTGAAAGCAGAGAGAACTGTCTTCAGCAGATCCATGGGCTGTGTCTGAGACTGTCAGGAGAATCACAGTTGTTAGATTTATTTGTGTTCATGTTCCCATCCTGAGCTTCTATGGATATTCAATGTCCTCTAGAATGGGGAAAAACTAGAAAGCAGTAATTTTTAACTCATTTTTGAGAAGCCCAGCTCATACACAATCCAAAATGTACAGCAACAGGACAGGGTGTCGTACAGCACACCTAATACACTTCAAATAATGCCACATTATAGATATTTGAAGTAGCTACACTTCTAGTTTCACCACAAAGATAGTGGCTCTATTTCACAGATGTAACTTGTACCAGTGTTATTATGGAGACCAAGACAAAAGTCTACCAGTAGTGTAGACTTCTGAACTGCTGTTCCTAATTGATTTAGAATTTTTGATGGGTTTTCCCATGATTTGTTTTACTATTAATTGCATTCTCTTGTTTCACACTCAAAGCACAGCTATTTGATGTGCTAAGCATAGATCAGCTTAAGAAGAACAGATAACTAATCAAATATTTATATCATGGCTATCTGAACACATGCAGTACTAATGTACTATGTGTTTCTTGTACAAGGAAAATGGACAGAAGCTACAGTGCATGACTGAGCACACAATAAGTCATATCACATAGCAGGTTTGCTGTTTAAGTATAATTTGGAATGAAGGCTCCAAAACAGTAAAGCACTGGGATCTTGTTAGATAATTCTTGGTATTCTCGTAATAGAAAACCTTTGTCTCAAAACCACACATAAGTGTACTGTTCACAAACCTGAGATTGCACTGTCGATCTAAGAGTTTCTCACTGGTTGAACTTAAAAATTCTGACAGATAGTTCACTAAAGAGAGTTTGCTAAATGAGGAGTCATAAAGGAAATAAAAATCTGGGGTGCCTTCCCTGTGTGGGGTTCTGCATTGAAGAGCTGCTCACAGGGTTACAGCTAATAACATAAGGGAAGGGGCATTTCAGCTCCTGTGCAAAGGGAACTAAGTAAAATTTGATGCTGGCTTTTCTGCATCTCTGGTGATGGGGATGATCTCTTCCTTTATGTTGGAGGAAGATGAAGATGTCCAATGGCTTAATGGTTTTCAGAGAGCTGACATAGCAGCTTGTAAAGACGAGCTCCTCACAAGTGGTAGCTGGAACCAGATACAGTTAGTTCTCTCTGTTTAGGATTTGTTTGTTCAGGATAATAAATCTATTTGAGAATTTATTCCCTAAGCAGATAATAGAAAGGTATTGCACAAGTAAGCATTTTTATGTCCTATCTGCCACACCTCAACAACATCGAAAGATCTAAAAAGCTTCACATGCATGATAAAAGGCTTGCTTATGCGTAGGCAATTATTTTTCAGATTTAAATGTCTCTGTTATTTTAATAATGTTTTTTTACATTCCCTAAAGGGCTTTAGCTAGCCTGAAGAAACGACTAACATCAGATTTCCTTTTAAAAGTGGAAGACAACTATAATTTAAAAATGAAGTATTTATTTGGTTCTCATTTAGCTGAAATATATTTAGAAGCCTCCTAATTTATATTCAGGATCACTATTTCAATACCAATGATCAAAATTTCATACATATTTGTGCACAGCAGCCACTGTGTGCATACTGATGAGCTCTTTTCAAGGCACAAACATTTGCAAATGATGTGCTGACACGATGGTCTTTCAGGTAAAAAGACTGCACGCACACACACAAACGCTCCCCACACACTCCAGTGGTACTGTCAGTCCAAACCTAAGACGGAGGGGCTGCAAAATGCAGCAGGAGGGACAGTCTTTGGGAATTCCTGTGCATGCAGGTCTGTCTCAGTAAAAGCAGCCTCTTCTCTTTTTCCTGGAAACTGAAGTCCAGGCAGGTTTTGCTACAGCTTGTTACCCACATGATTGAGGAGTCTCTATTTTGTTAAACATGCTTCTTATGAGAAGAGACAAATCAAGGCTTCTCGAAGGAAAGTAAATTCATATTACCACTTGCCTCTGACTTGTAGCACATAAATTTAAGGAAACTGCTGAATATTGCGCCTGCCTTGCACCGAAACAAGCTCAGAGCATTCCCACATGCACTCACCAAAGCGAGTGGCTAGCATTTCTGTTTTCAGTGACATGTCAAGTCCCTGCTGAGATCAGGGCCTGCCATGGGAAACAAAGCATGTAGACACCCTAAGTGAGTGCTCCAACCTCAGAGAACTCAGTTGTTTCAGATGAGGCAGATAGGAGTAAATGTGAGCACCTCTAGGAGGAACTGCTCCAGCTAGTCAAAGAAGGGTTTCTGAGTGCAACCCGTCATGGCTTTTTTGAAGCTCACACCAGAAATTAGCAGAGAGGGGCACTGAATGAAAAGCTGTATGGATTGTAAGCCAGTTGTGTCTTTGCCACGTGACTTATGAACTGTTAAGTTTACTTCTCCAGATCCTTCACTACTGAAGGATCTCTTTCCATCACAGAACACTGCTTGTTAAAATTCACATCAGAATGTTTAATGGCTACTCCTAATAATTACAACAGATTCTTGACTGTTTCAGGCTCTGCTGTGCAGAACACGGCCAAATCTAGTCTCTAATAATTTCAGATGCATTGTAGCATACACAGCTTTGCACTGTATATCTGTGGTTCTGTTTCTCATAGACTGATTTATCAGCTTATCATTGTATCACAACTGGAATAATTTTTCAATTCTCTCCTTCTCAAGTGTCTGTATCTCATTGCACAAAGAACTTAATAAAGGACATTAAGCTGTTTTGGTGGCAAAAAAACATAGTCAAGATTGGTGACTAGCTTTTCTAGTTCTTCTTCCCTTTAATTTCTAAAAATATTATTTCTTCAGACATACTAAATTCTAATACAGAGTTAGGCTGATTGTTTGTCATTTCTCTTCTCTTTTAAAGAGAGTTTGGTGGAAAGAAGCTGCTACTAGGAACTGCAATCCAACAAGTTCACTCTTACAGTAGGAGTACACATTTCCTGAGCAATTTGCTCTAGTTGAAGAGATCCCGCAGTGAGCAGGGACGCTGGACTAGATGACCTTTAAAGGTCCCTTCCAACCCAAACTATTATTCTGTGATTCCCAGGGGGTAATTGGTTAGCAAAACCACCCTGGGGATTTCTGTAGCAACTGCCTCCCTGTCACTCAGTGCCCCTTCTCACAGCCAGTGCCATGGATGTCCTGAGATGGCTCTGACCCAAGAGTGCTGTTGTGCCAGACCAGAGCAACATTAAAAGCACAAGTTGAGCTCTAGGTGTTCGGCAGTCCCATTTGACTGACTAACTACAGCAACAGGACCCTTTAGGAGCAGCTATACAACTCTGCAATTTGTTTGCTTGTTTGTTTTGGTTGCTTTAGTTTGAAGAGGATTGGCCTAGTGCGTGTGGCCCTTTACTCACACACTTGCTGCTAAAAACTACTGTTTATGAGTTTCATGAGACATATAAAAACCGAGTAATAATGTTGCCTGTGAACTATCTGGCCTCTAATAACAGCATTTCTCCATTTGACTATAATCAAGCATCATCTTTGTCGTTAATATTTTCTTCTACAGAAGCTGTCATGGGCAGGGGCAGGAAAGTGTGTGCTGTTTTTGCTAAAGATCTTCAATCAGCTGCAAAGCCTCTCCACATAAGTTGATGTATCCTTTCTTGGCAAATTCTCTGTGCATCTTTCACAGCAAGCTATAATGATCTGGTATGTGGTATAAGGTAGAGGATATGGGGACCCATAGTGCTCATCAAAAAGCTTTATTTCAGGAATTCATCAGTATTGTTCCAGATTTTCTTTCAGTCTTGCGTATCTGCCATACGACAAATTCTAACTGGGTAGTTAAGTTATTTCTTCAGGCAAATTCTGCCCATCTGTCTCAATAATTCATTCTGTCCTTCCATTCCCTGATATGCAGCCATGCTGACACCACACATCATCTCTTCACAGATCACCTTGAGTAGACTGATGGGCTCTCCGCAGTGGTGCAGAGTACTCCTCTTCTCTGCGAGGGAACAACATTCTTACATCTTCCATTTTTGGTTCTTAGTACCAGTAGTGCTTATACACTGTGAAACTGGTAAAAGAAGCTCTGTTGATCCTAACACCAGATATGGAGTTGGTTAAAAGACCACTGAATACAAGGGAAAAGATCTGTAGAAATTAATAAGCTCTGTATTGCAATCTTAGCAAGGATCATGCTTGCATTTCCTTATATTCCCCACTATCGCCACACTCAGCTTTATTTTAACTTATTCTGCCTTGTCCTTGCATTTTGTACAGTACCCACCCTTTTCCACAGTGCACAGCTGTTCTGAATTCTGCAGGAGCTTTAAATTATGTCTCAGAGGAAATAAAAATATTCCTGTTATGTTCAGCAGAGGAACCCTGCCAGGTAGGGTCAACACAAATTCAGTTTTCCCCTCACAGCTGCTGTATCTGCAGTGATAGGGATGACCATACACCTGCCTGTCTGTTTCAGCGTTTCTGACAAGCCTGAATTCAAATTCACTCCTTCTGCACCTGTATGTTAGCCAGGCAAAATATTTTATTGCCTTTGCTTCACTTTCTCTTCTCATACAAAGTTCTGCCTTTGTCTTTTGGGGCTTTTTACCTCACTATGAGAAACCAATATCTTTTAATAGACAGATCTTGTAATAGGATATGAATCCACCTGTCAAATACAAGTATCAAAGCCTGGACACCTGGTTTCATCTTCTGGTTCCATCAAATCTGCACAGGTACTCTTAACATGGCACTTGGCCAATAAGATCATTGATGGGTCATATGAATGTCAGCAGCTGAGTTTGCAGAGCAAAGTACTAGCACAGCTTGGCAGTCTCTGCTTTGCAGTATTAGATTTTGGAGGAAATGCAGCTTTTAGATGTCAGTGCAAAGTTACCAATGTGCAAATGCATCAATGCAAACCTTAATGAGGTTTGGAGTGCTGTAAAACAGCAATTACTAGCATGTGATGTGCATAAGATATTCCAGTTCCAGCATGTGAAATATCCATAGATGTGTGTGCGTGTTTTCCCTCTCTGACTTCCCTTGCTGTTTTTTTCAGCGGCAATGCCTCAGCTTTTTAGCACTGCATAAGGAAAACCATCTAATAACTGGTGAACCATTCACCCTTGGTTCCATTGGTATGTTGGTCTTGTATGCCATGAATTTTGCTGCAAAATCTTTGCAATTCATGTGCTTGATACCTTGGAGATCTGCAAAATTAAGGTCATCTATACACTCCTCTCTAAGCACCAAAGCTCATATTCTCTCCCTTGCATTCTATCCAAGCATTTTACCATATAACAAACAAGCTGAAGAAGGAAACAGAGGAAATGGATTTTCCTTTGCCATACAAAGCAGCTTCAATTTGTGAAAAAAACTTATCACAGACAGGAGGGAGCCTTCTCATGCCAGGAAATTTCTGGATTCTTCAGGAAAGATGAACATTTCTCTAATAAGGAGTTGTAATACTGAGCTCACAGTTGAAAAAGATCAAATTTTCCTATAGAGCATAACAAGGAAGCAAAATCCCATACATCTCCAGGCAAGGGATCACCTGTGCCTTAAACTTGTGTACAGGAAGACAAGTGTATAATATGTGGCATGCTCCATGTGGATCTGATAAGAGGGTTGTGGGAGTAGGAGGGAGTGTGCCAGCTTTGTACTTCCTGATGTTCAATTTATTAATCAACTTAATTAACTTAGATTTTACTAAGACCAGCCTAGGAGCTGCAGTGTTTAGAATGAGGGCTTTGGTAGCTTGAGCTAAACAAAACAACGATCAGACATGCAAAATCATTTTAGAACATGAAGATATCCATCCAGTGTCATACTTTTCCTAGTAGGAAAGATCTGCCTGACTTCCATTGGAATAAGTATCTCTTCATTCCAGGCATTTGGAAAAAAAACTTTACTGTCTACTACAGCTGCTACTGAAGTAGCAGCTTCCAGCATCTAAATACTACTGCAAACCTTGCGCGTTCTACAGCTGATCCATAAAAATCCAATACAGACTGAGTACACAGGGACAGAAACTGGAGCAAAATTTCCCTCAGAGCCTGGTTAGATCAGAGAACTGGAATCCATTAAGATTTTCTGTCCAGCATTGCTCATTTCCTAGTTGTCATTTCTTTTGCTGGAAAGCATGGACTTACTTGCCTGTACCTGGAGGCTTGTGTGCACCTCTCGCAGAAGCTTGCTTGTGTTGCCATGCAAATTTTCTACTAAGAAGGACAAAGCTTGCGGGGATAAGCAGGTTGTTATGGCAGAACTGTGCTGCAGGGTCTCCTACATTCTTCAAAATGCTCTGTAGTGGATGTTTGTTTTTACTTCTTTCAGAATCCATGATGACTCCATCTTTCCTGCTTTTCCCCAGCGTTACCCAGTTCTCATAAAAGCAAAGTAAACAAGATCAGTGGAACTAATATCATGCTGACTTTCTGAGGATAAGTAATCAGAATTCAAGACATCGGGAAACAGCTTAAAAAATAAGATGCTCCAAAATATCTGGCAACAAAAGATCTTCACAGACATAAACAAAAAGCTTTATTTTCTTTGTCTTGCACACACTCTTTTTAACCATTAATGGACAAAGATATAAACCCAGTTATCTTTCAAAAGAAACCTGGGCTGATAATGGTCTAGTGTCAATTAAGCCCTAATATTAAGATGCTGATAATACAATTCTTCAGCGACTGAAGTGAAATGGCTTGCCTGATTATACCAGGAGCAGAAAAAACTTTTGTGAAAGCTTTTTACTGATCTTCCTGCAAAGTGCTATTTATTATAGTAGTAGTTCACTGTTTGAAGTCTGGTATAGCAGCTGGATTCTATTCTGATTCTGAACCATGTGGATATTTTTGCTTTAGGATTTCCTCTATAATTTCTCTTTGTAAGGATTTTATTTAAACTCAGGCAGTGAAGATTTTAATGCAGAGTTCTGACCTGGTAAAGAAAAAAAAAAGCTGCCTAGAGTAGATCCATGTGGCTGTGATGAGAGAAGAGAGTTACAAAGGTTACAAAGTCCTGCCTTCTATTAATGGATGAGTTCATCCTTCCCAGCCATTTCCAGGTGTTACTGATAGGACATCACCCTTTCCAGACCTTCTAGCCAGGTTAAGTGGGCCAAATCTATCTCTGGTGGAGGCTCAGTAAAGACCGTGATATTAACATACTGTGACTGACATGCTGCAAAATCAGATTAGGCACCGATTTCTTCAGTGGCTGATCCCACTAAATGTCATTCTGCCACCCAGACTTAGAATCACCCTGGTCCCACTAATCATCCAGTTTGGGTTTTTACTGAAACGGGCAGAACATAAGCCATTTTCCTCTTCAAAATGGAATTAAGCATTTTTGTATGATACATCCATTATCTATAGCATAGCTGCATACAAAACGCTTAATTGGTCTTTGGGACATACGAAGCAAAATAATGCCCTGCTAGAATACAGCGTGAAAGAAATTCTCCTACTTAGGAATATAACTGAATCACAGCTCATTAGTGGATTTCTCTCTGGAGAAGGAATCTGGAGAGGTATTTTCTAAATTATGGGGGTTTTATTAATGCAGTCTAGACAAACAGTCTGGCTTTATCTTTGTATATATTATCAAAATCTCTGACAGAACAAAGCTATTGACTAGGTATCTCTTAGTAATTACTCTGGAGAGCGAGAGCTGAGGTCTTTTGCTTTTTTCTCCCTACAATTTTCGACTGAAAATGTTATCATTTTACTTAATCTTTTGTGCTGCAAAGTGGGATGGAGTTTTTGATCAGCCTTTTTATGACACATTCTTGAAAATGAGAAGCTATATTGCATTTTATTTATTGTTCCAAACTATTTTGAATCCTTTCAGAGACAAATGTATTTCTCTTTCACTATGTTGCTACTGTAGACTTCTACTTGTGACAGTTTCTCTCCTCTAGACACGAAAACTGGGCCTCTCCTTACCTCAATCCAAGAAATGGAGTGGAGGGGATACACAGGATTCAATCAGTCAAGCTATGCTGCTTTACACTAGCTGAGGTCTTGGATGACTGTCTCTGAAATAAGCTGTCTCCTTGGTCAGAGAGATTTCAGGCACATTATTTTACCTGAGCAGTTTCTCCAGTAAATGAGCCTAGCCTGTCTATCTTTGAAGTTTTAGTCCAAAGTGGATAATTTCCTGAACCATTCACCGTATTATCAATGCTATTTCTATTAAAAAAATTCCCATGACTATAAGTCTTGTCAGACCATTAACATTTGCCTTGAAATTCCAGCTAAAAGCTTAGGCCAGCAAGCAATTTATAAGAGCTGGAATTCTGTTGCTAGATTGGTTTCCTTATTTCTTTGCTCTTCCTTAATTCCTTCCCAGGGAGACATTGCAGTCCTGAAGGATGATAAATGAGGAAATGACCAGAGGGCTGCAGGATTCCCTGTAGAAAGACAAAACATTAAGAGAGAATGACAGTTCTGTTACTCAGTTTTGTGCTACAGCTCTTTGCCTCTCTTGCCTTCTGGCCAGAGAACATTCAATGTTTGTGGGTCCTCCTGTTAGGGTGTAGAAGAAAATATATGATATATAGTGTAATTTTTTCTTCTATCAGTAGCGCATGGGTCCTCTCCTTCCAGCCTTTCTCTCCTTTTGCTGCTGTATTTTTGGCCCAGAACTAGATTTTTTTACTCAGATTAACAAACATATGAAAGCAAGTTCCCTGAAACCTCAGTGTCCAGGATCAAACTGTACCTACTTGAGAAAAAAACAAATAAGCTGTAGTTGGTTTTGACACTTTCGCCGTGAAATTCTTCTTTAAAATTCTGAACAGTGTTTGGCCTTGGGGCAGGTGGTACAATGAAAAAAATGAACATTCAATATTTTCCAGGAGAATTTCTCCTAGAGCCCTGCTTATAATGAGTACTTGCTGTTCTATGGCTTATGCCAGGCAGAAAGGGAAATGTCAAAGACTCACGATTTATCTTATATTTCCTTTTTGCTGTGAAACTTCTTGATATCATTGTCATCTATCTTCCTTCTCCACTTATTACAACCAGAGTCGACTTGAAGGAATGAAAATAAACGTTTTACATAGAAAGTATTTCATGATCTACTCTTCTTGCTGCAGGTGCTGTTCAGGAGGTACATGGAGTCTGAACTAGCTCTGATCATGGAGTTCATGGTCAAATTCATTTCTATCCATGCTTGCTTAAGAATTCAGATTGTATTCCACAGAACTTTCTTACCAAAATCACTTGGCTTCTCTGCTTAAACTTGGTCATATACATGGCTGTCCTTTCCTTTCAAAAAATTCCAAAGGATTTTTAAAGATGGAAATTTTGCCATTAACAGATTTCAGATATTAATTGAAAATTTATAGAATCATAGAATCATAGAATCACCAGGTTGGAAGAGACCCACCGGATCATTGAGTCCAACCATTCCTATCAAACACTAAACCATGCCCCTTAGCACCTCGTCCACCCGTGCCTTAAACACCTCCAGGGAAGGTGAATCAACCACCTCCCTGGGCAGCCTGTTCCAGTGCCCAATGACCCTTTCTGTGAAGAATTTTTTCCTAATGTCCAGCCTAAACGTCCCCTGGCGGAGCTTGAGGCCATTCTCTGTTGTCCTGTCCCCTGTCACTTGGGAGAAGAGGCCAGCACCCTCCTCTCCACAACCTCCTTTCAGGTAGTTGTAGAGAGCAATGAGGTCTCCCCTCAGCCTCCTCTTCTCCAGGCTAAACACCCCCAGCTCTCTCAGCCGTTCCTCATAAGGCCTGTTCTCCAGCCCCCTCACCAGCTTTGTTGCTCTTCTCTGGACTCGCTCCAGAGCCTCAACAACCTTCTTGTGGTGAGGGGCCCAGAACTGAACACAGGATTCGAGGAGCGGTCTCACCAGTGCCGAGTACAGAGGGAGGTACTTCTTAGCTGTCATCTAACTTACAATGTTTACCTTAATAATAAAAAATAATAATCAACACTGAGAGTATTTCCAATGGATTGACCACCACCTACAAGGCCAAATCACCAAAGGCAAGGCCAAGGGCTATTAGCTTCTGCAAGCTGCTCCCCAGCCAGTGCTCTGTGACAAGGTTGCTATTGCTATTTTAACCTCTTTTTTAAAAAAAATATATTGAATATACATGGTCCGTGTTATTCCCAGCAGAGCCATCTCTCCTCCAAGGCATGATGGAAGAGTGGGTTTTAATAGCAAAGCTGGACTGCAGTACAAAACATAGTCATAGTTCTGACTAAAGTTGCTGCTTGAGTACCAAGGGTTACAATTACATGGAATTGAATTTTCAGTGGAAGGTGTTTTTTAAAGGCCTTTGAGGTCTTTTTTTTTTACTCAGGGATTTTGGCAAAAGTTAACTGCCAGTAGCATCAATGGAAATCCCGCATACAAATCTCTTGGGGATTTACGTGGCCTCACAAGCTTAAGTGAACATTTTCATAAATATTGCAAAGAGGTCGCAGCAGGGGAACTCTGCTGAACCTCAGAGAAATTCCTGCTGCAAAACTTTAGTGAACATAACTTACATCCAGCTCTTTAAATGCACCAGCTCCCCAGCACACTCCAAAGTCAATGGGAGGGAAGGGAGATGGATCCCCAAAACAAAGCCATTTTTCAGAAGAAACTAGTAGAAAGCTACAGATCTGCCTTTTCCTGCTAGCCTGCAGCAGGGCCTGCATCATGATGGAGAAGGGAGCTAAGTGAGGTGTTCTGTCCTCTAAATCTCGTTGTTCCTACAGGATGAAACATTATCTCAGCTTTCCTTGTCACATGTGCACTCTTGCTGAAATGAATGTTCTTCCCAAAGAAAAATTCATAATAAATCTTTGTCTGATCATTTTCACATTAATCTGCCCTTCTCACAAAGCTCGGTTTCATTCTTCCAAGGGTACACGAAGGTAAACTGGGAGGCGGTGTGAGGTGCAGCCTTGGGAAAATCACCAGAAGGAATCCAAGTGAAAATGGACACAAGTCCCCAAGGCGTGTGATTCATCATCTCCAATAATTCACGTTACTAGGACTCACAATGCTAGGTCCCAGTATCTTTCCATCACTTGCCTGAAAATTACTGTCAATCTATCTGAGCTGGAGGAACAAGCTAGAAGTCTTCTGTGTTGCTGCCAAAGTTCAAACCCCAGCCTATTAGCTCACATCACTATTAATTTCATTTTACATTAATATATAATATTGCTAATGCTTCTCTGTGGATTTCTTATACATCAGAGGAAGAAAATACATATTTATTTAACTAACAGGATGCAGCCAGAGTCTCAATAAATTAGTATAGTCACCTTGGCTTCACTGGTACTTCATGAAGCTATTAGACAGCCAAATCAAGACAAAACCAGCAGCATTTCCCGTCTCACATTGTGAACAACATGACATGAACTCACACCTAATCCAGGTTTCCTACAAAAGTCAATCCTTATCTTGTCGCTCATCTCCAAAAAGCTGGGCCTGTTCTCATAAACTCTCAACCCTTCCCAATTTCACTTACCTGGAAAGAAGCTGCATGGCAATCTTCTTGCTATGTTCTCATCAGCTTGTATCTTTTTGACAATTCCTTTACTGAAGCTCAAATTCTCATAAAACAAATTGTCATTCCTTAGGTATTTTATAAATAATTTTAAGACCATTATTTCCCCTCTGACATTTTATCTTTTGCTCCTGCCATAATAAAAATATTGTTGGAAAACTGCTTCTTTTATAGACACCACAGTTTAAGGGGGTAATTCTTATTGTTGATGTTTCTTCTGCTTTACTCAAAGCATTTTTTTTTAATCAGGCACCCAGTAGCCTCCACTTCCCAAGGGAGTTCTCAGTGATGCCTTTAAACAGTGGGAACAATTAGCAAATACATGAACAGTAGAGGTCAAAGATAATTTGGAGAATAATGATAAGTGCAAGAAAGTAGAGGGTCAGATTTTTGAACAGTTATTATAGCACTAAACATCATTTGGGAACCCAAGGGCCAGAACGGTAAGGAAGAGAAACCACAGAAGTCAGTACTAACTATTCATATATGGGAAAACCACAATGAATTTAAGAGGGTGAAAATCAAAGCACATTGTATAAGTAGGTTTCTATAAATGACTGTAATAGGCAGTTGAAGAAATAGCACTGAAGCTAAGAGTACATTTATGTCTTTGGCTATCATTCAGAGTCTTCTAAATGCTTGGGAAGACACCAGAGGGATCTGGCACAGAATGAATTTTCTTCCTCTCTAAAAAACTGTCCATGTATGTATGATAAGATTTTTAGAATAAGATGTATAAATCCCTAGCGATTATTTAAGGATAATTTAGTCTTGTAATTACTGTCGTCCTTTAACAGCTGTATGTTTAATTGATCGCAATGCTTCAGGGCTAGAACAATTTATCTTGGAGCTCCATCTGGTGATTCAAAGGTGGCACGGCGTTATTAGAAACCATCCCACTCAGCCTTCAGACAGATCTTAGTTCTGTTTCAAACCAGGGTAAATCCTACTGTAAGAAGGGCCAAACGAATCTGAGAACTGCTGGTGCATCTAGTGGGGCGGTATCTATATTCTCTTTCACTGCTTCAGCTAATTCACATCGTAGTCGACAAGCATCAGTCTCTAGGGTCACCACAAGTACTTTCTGTCCCTAATTGCACATGACCTGCTCTTACACCTCCCGGTGCCAGCTGTTAGTCATACCTATAAAGCCGCTTTCCAGGCTTTGTAGTGATCACAGGGAACTAATTCAGAAAATATTGACTTGCTTTGGTCCCAAGTTCTCGGATAAAGGCGACTTTTCCTGGGCTGGCACACACCCACCCCAAGCCTGAGAAAAGCACCGCACAGACTGAGGACATGAGAACTAAAATAATATATGTCGCATATTGTCACGCAGCTTTAGCAAAAGAATACAAATAGATCTTCTTTCTATAGGAAGCAAAGTATCTTTGCATAGGATTTTACTCAGACAGTTCCGTCTTCGCTTCAGTAGAATAAATGAGATCTATCAGAGTAAAATCATTGTTCTTTGGTGCATTATCTTTTTCATAAAAGATATACAGTGCTCTGTTTTAGAAAACAGAAGTCACTCAAGCCACCATCTTGTGTATTCAGCATGAAAAGCACTCAAAATAGGTTTAATGCCATCTCTCTCTAAAATGAACTGAATTGTTTTTTCAAATAACCTATACTAAATTGCTTACTGAGAGACCAAGGAAAATTAAACCTATATAAGGAATAAAGGGCATTTGGAAATAGACTGCATCTGAAATTTCAAACACTGGAAACGATGCAGCAGAAGAAACACTTTTGATAAAATTAACTGTGTAGAGACAGAGCAGTGAGTGTACATTGAGATTTGAGGCTAAATTTATCTTATTTTCTCCCTAGTCTTGAGAAAGGATGGATGAGATAAGACCTGTACCTCCCTGACCTGGCTTCTAGCACAGATTAGAGAAATTCTGAGAGCTGCTTCATTTTGCAAATCAGTTGCTTGCGCCCCAATAGCTTTACTTGAAGCAAAGTGCCCAAATGTACTTAGTTTTTTGCCATCCTAAGCACAACTTACAGAGTAACCGTGGTCTCCAGAAAGGAGTATGTACCATTGCAGTATGTAACGAGGAGATAGTAGCAACACTTTGATCCATAGCCTGGGGTGCCCTGCTAGACTCTTGAGTTTCATCAGGAATCCACTCCAGGAAAATCTCTGGAATTACTCTCGCTGTGCTAGCACTGCACAGAGCCTGCTGGCAAATGAGAGAAAAAGGGATGTGTAGGGTCAAAAATACACTATTTTACCAACAGAGAGAAAGAACGCTACAGGCAAGTGCAGTTACACCTGACAGCAAAATGACCCAGCCAGACATCATGTGCACTGACCTCTGTCCAAACTGGATTCTACTTAGAGGAATAAGAATATTCAAAGAGAAAAACTAGGACATGAAATTCTCCTTTAGACATTTGTTCATATAATAAAGCACAACAGAAATCTTTTTGTAGGATTCTGTTTCTATCCTGAGGTCTTTACTGGCTATTAATTAAAATCGTATTGCTTGTTTATACAGAAAAAGACATCCAGGGGCTTAAGTAAAAGATAAAAAGTAGACCCCACATAATTAAAAAGAAGCCTGAAAAATGTTTAATTATGTGTTTTATCCTCACCGAAAACCAATTTGTTTCCTTTGCTATCAATAATGACATTAACTAGCCAATTTTCAGCCACCACAAGAATCCTGTAAATCACAGGCCCCTCAGGCATAAGTACTGTGCTCTGAAAACCAAAGCATGCATGCAAAACGTAGCAGCTTCTTCTGGACATGGCTGTGCTTCCTGAAACAGTGCTTTCAACTAATTTCTTTCCAAATTAATTGTACACTTACATTTTTTTCTTTATTAATATACCTGATGCACTATAAACGTTAAAAGCTGTGTTAATTTTACAAGTTGCTAAGAACAGCAGTAGGACAAATTCATCACTGCAGCCTTTTCTTCTCACGAGTTTTTGCTGTGGTTCTTCCCTTGCACAGGGAACAACCACTTAATATATAAAATCTTGTTAATTTGTCCATGCCAAGACTACTTTTATCCATACAAAACTTCCACCTGCCGCTGCGACAGAAACAAAGCATAAATGCCTGTTGTAAAGGAATAAAATCTAGCGGAAGCTTATAACATTTTCTTGACAGAATTACCTCATTTAATTTCATTTTCTAGAAACCGCATTCTGTTGAAAAAAACACCCCCCCACTTCCTAAAAAAAAAAAACCAACCCCATTTCATGAATTCTTTATCCAGATCCACCTGCAACACAGCAAAATGTTGTCATTAGTTTTAAGAGCAGTGAGCAGCAGCACAACCACTCTGCTTACAGCCTGCACCATGAGTGCCCTAGCTGGAAATAAAATCCAGCAATGCCATTGTGAGAAACACTTAATCACTGGTAAAATATTGAAAAGGATGAAGTTTTTGAAGAAAAAGCAATAGTAATTTATTTTAAAATTCAGTGCTTAAATCAGATGCCCTTCTAAAAAAGGCATGACATCTTACAAAAGCAGTAGGTATATAGAGTAGTTTTAGACAAAGGATCGTGTAAGTCCTCAAAGAATGTTTATTTTTTGGGTTATCCAACCATGTCTGGAGACTTCCTTCAGGTTATCTCCTGACCTAAAACAGTTATATCTTACAAGACCACTTAGCCTATCAATAAATTCTTGCAACTGTAAGAGAGCGTTTATTCTTTCAGGTTATTTATCCGTGTCTGGAGATTGTCTGCATATTATCTCGTGATACAAGACAGATTTATAGGAAAAGATAATTAAACATACAAAGCAGCTGCAGCAAAACTTGTCAATTAATTCTCACATCATGGATGAAGCTGTCAGTCCTGGGTCAGTGGTGCCAGGGCATGTTAGCCCCCCTGCCTTCCTGCCCCTTTATTCTCACAGAGGCAGAGTTTATAACCACAGCACAGAAAAACTCCGCAGTGCCTGGCTACGGAGGCTGCTTCCTGGCCAAAGGAGAAGGCTCCACAGCAAGAGGGCTCAGGAAACCTTATTTTTTAAGAGGGCATAACCCCCAGCTACAGCCCTTCCTCTTCCACTCTCATTTTTTCGCCTGAGTTTTGGTCAGAACAAGCCACAGGAGCCACCAACTGCTGCCACAGCCTCTGCCACCACAAAAGCAGGAGGTGCCATGACCATGCCACAACGGCTAAAGACAGGAGGGTGAATAACAGCTCCCACCATGCAGCACCCACTTTTGCTACCCCACATTCTGCTTTTTTCCTATTTCTTCCTGCCTTCCCGGGCATCTTTCACTTCGGGGGTGCCGCTCACAGCTGTTCTCCCCGGCCACATCACTGGGTTCCACGAGGCAGCCACTTTATTTCTCCAGCCTCAGCGCCTTCGCTGTGGTGCACGAGCAGGACTGAGAACCAGGAGGGGCTGGGGCACCAGGGCAGACAGGAGTGCAGGGACCCCTGAGCAGCCCCAACCCGCACACGAGCGAGAAAGCTGCTGTGAAGATCTCTCTGAGGAGTAAACCAGATGCCAGGGAGGCTCAGCTGATGACCATGGGGCAAGCACCCCACCATCACCTCTCCCCCCACGCAGCTGTGGGGCTGGAGCACCCTGAGGGAGATGGGGGGCATAGAGTGGCAGGCAGAGCTGCCTGCTGCCCCGCTGTTTTTGTTAAATGGAAGCTCTGTATTTGTTTAATCTAGGCTTTCATTGCTCAGACACAAAGAACAGCTGGGAGTGAGGGGACCCAGGCAGTGAAGCGGCAACGTAAAAGGCAGGAGCTGTGCCTGCCCCAGGTGCTTGGTGGGGGCTGGATTTGAAGAGGAGTCGACTGCCTTGTGGTTTCCACCACAGCATTTTGACTAAAATTTCCAGGTAATCTATGCCCTGGTTCCATATTTATATAGAAAGAGTCTTTCTTTTCATGAAATGCCATAGTTCAGGCCGTTCATTGTCTTTACAGTCAAGTCCCTCTGATATCTGAAAAGATTTAGCGGGGCACCAAAGTTTAGAAAAAAAACATCTGAGCATGTACTCAAACCCTCCTTTTAAGTCTTCTGGGAAACCCGGTTATGCTTTTAACAGTGATTGTATATGCCTGAATATGTCCTGTCCATGTGTTATGTGTACATGCCATCTGCCAGCACGTGAACATCTGTAAGCCAGATTCTGGCCCACCGCACAGACGCACTGCTATGATTATTTCATGAGTTTTTCTTTGCTGTTGACTGTACTGATATCAATTTAGTGTAATTTCATTAAATTAAGCAGAGCTTTTTTCCCTTTTTTGTCTCTGGTGAAAAGCCAGAGCAGACCCTTCTGCATTAAATCAGTCTAAAACGATCATAAATGAGGCCAGATTTCATCTTCAGTTATTTTACATCCAAGAGCCTATACTGAAAGAGATGCATATCAACCAGTTCAAACTTTGAATCTTCATTGGAAGAAGACCAGGACTGTTAAATATCATTAAAGTGAAGATTGCTCTGTTTTTCCACCAGGTGCTTGAACGGGGAGTTCTTTCTGAGCAACAAGTCTATTGTTTCACGAATTACTGTAATACTTGTATTGTTATACAGTTCCATGTGATGAATGCAAAGGCTTGCTGCTCAACAAATTAGTATAATCTGTAGTAACTTCTATTGACAACTCATTGCTATATTCTGGAGGCCTCTTTCTGAGC
This sequence comes from Phaenicophaeus curvirostris, assembly GCF_032191515.1. NCBI lineage: Eukaryota > Metazoa > Chordata > Aves > Cuculiformes > Cuculidae > Phaenicophaeus > Phaenicophaeus curvirostris. The sequence continues at coordinate 33,325,071 of NC_091399.1, forward strand.
ATAAAGAAAGTAAAAATATAAATTCCCTCCTTCTCCAGTGACCCACATAAATTTAATATTTCTATTAATCATCTACTGTAGGACTGATCTAAATCAGACTGAAAACTGTGAGCACAATAGCTCTCATTTTCACTTCATTCTGTAAATCCAACCTCCATTCTTTTTCTGCTCCTACGCGTATTCATTCCCTCTCTTTAATTTTTTCCTCAGGTATACATTTTCTTTCAAAGTATTCCTCATTCATCCCATTTTTTTGTCTGTCTTCCTTCACCACATACTCTATTTTTCACTTTTTTTTTCTCCTGCTTTTCTCCCTGTGTACCCCACTTTCATCATGGAAATTAGCGTAAGGGGAGATACTTTGCTTCATTGTTTTTCATACAAAAGTACAGAGAGTTCAAACTGAGAAAATTAGTAATAAATTATTTACTTTAATATAATTTATTTAGATCTTACTTTGATATTTATGTGTCATTTTCTGCCAGGCAAGATAGTCTTGCAAGTACACACTAAGTAAACCTTATACATGTCATTATACTTACTCCATAATTTGCACACAGAACATCAGATACAGGCACAATTTGAGAGAAAACAAATCAGGATATCCTAGGATCTCCTTATAAGGAATGTATCTAATTTCTTCTTTACATCAGGTTCTCTGATAACCCAAAGCTGGTGGAGTAGCCATTTGCCCACACTCGCTCTCTGAGCATACAGGTAGCTCAAGGTGGAAGATAGTTATTGTATCACAAATATAAAATAAACAAACTATCAATTGTCCCTTTGTTCAGACAAATTGCTAAAAATTACACTGTCCTAATTCATAGCCCTAGCCCAGTGACTCTTATGAGCCTTATCCTGGAAAAAAAACTCAGAATAATTCTGTTTCTGAAACAGCACACAGGAACTCACTCTACCTGGGAAGTATCCTGCTTTAGTCCAGCAGAAGCCACCCCCAATCCTAAACTCTAGTCTAGGAAGCTTTTTAGTTCCCCAGAAACACAACTATCCTGGGCAGCTCAGAGAGATGTGGTGGAGGCTGCTGAATTAAATAGGCTGACAACAGACCAAAACCCCTAATCCTGCAAGTCATTTAATTGCAGTGTCTTCTGTTCTGTTCTGCCATTTGCACACAAATCCAGTTATTTTCAGATATATTTGTATTCTATACAGTGCATGGTCTGATAGCACTATTACAAACGTGAATGCCTAACTTTGTCTTTCCTTTCACAGTAAAGTTTATATATAGAATTGGTTGCAGGAACACCTACCAACCCCAAAACTATGGGTTTTTTTATTTACAGTGGCAAAGCCTAATAATTCACATAGAACAATGATTTATCAAAGAACCTTTATTATGAAAATAAATCCTAACAAGAAAAGCTTTGCCAGGCACTTTGCAATTAAAGATAAAACTATCCAGAAAAAAGGAAACGTAATATGTAAATGGAATGAGGACAGATAAATGGAAATTATCATATGTGAGGGAGAAGAAAAATTCAAACAGCTTAAAGCACTGAAATTGGAGGGCTGGGATAATCTCCATCCCTGGGTTCTGAAAGAACTGGCACATGAAATTGCATGTGCAGCAGCAAGGATTTTTAATAATGCTGCCAACTGGTAGCATATCACTACTGAAAAGCAAACATTTTGCCTGTATTTCAGAAAGGGGAAAAAAAGGGCAACCAGAAAACATTAGAGAGACCTAAACAATATTCAAGGCTCTAGAAGGTATTTTTAAGAAAACCATCTATGCAAGTAGACATAAAGAAAAAATGGGATAAAATACAACCTAAGTTTACCAAAGGCAAATCAGGTTGAGTTTCTGCTAATTAAACCCACTGTTTTCATCAGTAGAAAGTGCTGTAGATACTACCCATCACACTTCTGTAAAGCAAGGTGTGAATAAAATGCTAACGCAGGAAAACCCCTTGGTTATGCTGGAAGAGGAAACGTTTTCTGGAGAGAGGGTATTATCGTAATTCCTAAAGGGTCAATATTGGAATCTATCTTATTTAATATTTCCAGTAATGACTGTGACACAAGAAGAGCTTGCTAATGAAATTTTCCTGAAAGCAAATGCTGAGTGATACTACTAATATTGAAGAGGATTAAAGGCTCATATGGGAAAAAAAAAAAAAAGATATTGTGGCAACTGGAATAGTAGAAATGGAATGGAATTTAACAGCATGCAATATATGTATGAAAAACCCATAGCAGGAGCTTAGCACTTGGAAACCAAATGCAGAAGAGATACGCTAGTTGAACACAGGCTGCCTACCAGTCACAACTGTGAAGACATCCGTGAAAAAGCCAATCCCAGTCATAAAAAGTTCTAGGTTTGGTATTAGTACTAGATATATGAAGATATTGATACCATTATACAAGGTAGTCCTGAAATCTCATGTCACTTTTACTCTCCATGTTTCATGCTAGGGCAGGTGGAAAAGTCTGCTGTAAAAGTAAGAAAGCTTGTCTTACTGAGATGATGAAGATAGTTCAGCTTCTTTCCCCAGGCTCACTATCAAGCCACTAGCAATCTATAATATCCACCAGTTCACCATTTTGAATCGCAAGACTGTTGGATAGATCACAGTCATCGGTATGTAGCAAATAAATCAAGTCAATATAAAATTCTGGGAGAATGGTTGCCTAATTATTGGCCCCATGTAATCACCCATAAATACCCATATCGTACTATACTTACTATCAAAACACAAATAATCAAGATAATCTCTATTTTTTACTGCAGTGGAAATTTGCATACATATTTCCTATAGATAATGACAGTTTTATTTGGTTTGTAACTACTTATTTTAAAACAGTAACACTTAACACTTGGGAAAAGAGAGGACTGAGATATGTGCAGTGACTGGGACTCCTCTGAATGAAGAATATATACAAATATTTTATTTGAGTTAAGATGCTGCCCTTTTCCATTATGAGACAAAATTAACAACCGTGGTTTTAATCTGTATTTTTAAAAACCTGTTGTTTTTTAAGAAATAGATATTGTGTTCAATTAGTGCATATGTTGTACCTAGTTTTCTATCCCCGGTTAATAATTTAAAATACAGTTCCAATTTGTACAGTACAGACATGTATAGATTTTCTATTACAGAGCAAGGAAACCTTTGGATGCCTTTCAGTAAACATTCTGCAAACCTTTCTGCCATCTGCAAATAACAGTAAACCATCATTAACACTTTGACCTTTATGAATACAGTATGCTCAAAAACTATCAGACTTCTCTGGTTTTGCATGAGTTCTGAGGCATAGAATGCTAAAATAAAACATACATATTGCAAATATGTGATTTCAATTAACTGCATGGATATGCACTTTAGTCAGAAACACTTACCATCATATGAATTTATTAATTCAATTTATTATATGTAGCCATGTTAGTGTTTTGTTTCCATTAAATATTGAAAGATAAATCTCCTTTTTACTGCAGTAGTGGGATACAGCATGTTCCAGTTCAACATTTTCAGATTCATTCTCTGTGGAAAACAGGAGTCATATGCTAAGAGACCAGAATCCTAATAATCTTTAAGACAACAGTCATGCGTAAGTTCATGTCTGTGTGAACTGAGTAGAGTGTCAAATCTGTGGACTCAATCTACTTTGAAAGCAAACTGTCTTTCAGGAATAAAGACATTTCTGGTGGTAGAAGTGGAGGAAGCGTGAGGAAAACCTCAGCATACCCTGCAGCATGTTATGGCCAAATGGGATACTTGTTATGAAATACACTCCTTATGTTGGGGTTTTTGTACAGATATGTCAAAGCAGACATACCTCACCTCCTCCCAGAAATGCAACTCCCATCCTCAGTTTACATGTGCAATGGCAGCAATTTTGATGAGACTTCAACCCTCCAGTATTTTGTCTCAAATAAAATAATGGTTGGTGTTGTTCCCTTAAAAATGAAGATACATATGTAGAAAAACAGAGGACTGCTGTTGTTCAGCCAGAACTAGGTATCACTAATAAAGGATCGTTGCTCACCATCAGGTAGCAATGACTTCCTATGACTGCTGACCTTGTATTTCCTTTTATTTCATATATATTCAGCAGACATGGGAAATATGTGTAAGTCTGAAAGGTTTCAAGCAGTTGTGCTACATCTGTGTCCTGAATAGATGAAAGCTGTATGGGCTGCTGCTGGGCATTCAGCTGCCCTTTCATTTCTTCCTGCTGTTGTTGAGAGCCAAAGTGCATTGATTGCTGCCCCAGCTGCCCAGAACGCAGTGTTTCGGAGAAGTTTGGTCTCAGAGCTGAGCAGTCCCCCAGAGAAATAGTCCACTACTGAGGAAAAAGCTAAAGATGGGACTGCCTGGAGGAGCCGCTGCTGTGTAGGTCAAGCTTTCCAAGAGCACAGCCCTGCAGCAAAAGGCAACCTTTTGTGACAGTTAGATCCCACAGCTTCAGGGAAACTGAACAGATGATTTGGTGTCTTTTTCTATTTGTTTTCTGGACTTGATCAAACTAAACTTTCCTGACTTAGAATCAGTTTTGGTTTAGACTCGAAGGAAATACTGCTAAAAACCTATGGCCCAATTCTGTTATTTTTATGCTTCAAAATAATTTATCTTGCAAATAGTTCCATTTATTGTGATGAAAGTCTGATTTTATGATCACGAAGTATGAAATGCCAAGAAAATGTGCCTCTTAAGTTTCCCTTTTGCTTCCATGGTGAAAATACTCTAGTATGGCTTCACACCAATGTCCTCTAACCATTGTATCTGTCAAAGCTACTGGTCAGCCCTCCTTTCACATCTTTTTTGTCCATAATCTCTGTTGCCACAGGTGATTTGCTGTCCACTGTTGAATAAGTCTCTCCTCTTCTAGTTTTCTGCATCAAGGAGGCAGAAGAGAAGTTTGCACTGTCAAATGCATCCATTTCCAGTTCCATTTGTTACTTTCTGCATTGTGTTAATGGACTTTGAAGTTCCAAGACAAGCTAAGTTAGCTCATCAACACATTTCATGTCAGAAAGACAGAAAAATGCAAGTTGTCTTAACATAGAAAAAAAAATCTGGTAAGGGAGGAGAGCCTTAATTCCTCAAGTTGGAGACAGCAGGCATTCTTTGAACTTGTCTTTTTAGGTTTATATTTGCAGAAGTCCTCTCCAGTCAAAATATACCTCAAATACATGTATACACACATATATAGTGTATATATATGATCTAGAAAGTTCAACTAAATTGGAAAGATTCTGTTGTCATTGACCATAGGAGAATTTTATGGAAACAAAGGAGAGAAAAAAAGCTTCTGAACAGTGTCCTTCACTACACCTGGCTGGAAGCAGCTATTGCAAATCATCAGTGCTAGTGCTGGGTTTCTCTTCCCCATTACAAATACAAACCACACTTTGTCTCTGGCATATGGGGTTGAGGAGCCAGCAAGAAGCTTTATCACCTCACTGGGAGTTTATCAATTCACAGAATCATGCCCAAAGAGCAGATGATGCGCTGTTGGTATGAATACCATAAACCAATTCTAGTATACATCCCAGAGGTTAATCATCAGTACTCTTGTCTGTTCTCTCTACAAGGTAAACATTTTGAGGATAGTCTTCATGCTATGCTGATAAGTAACAACTATTTAGTTGTTTCATTTTTATTTGCTTCATTGAAGTAGCTGCAGAGTCCAGGCTGAAGAGGAAGAAATTACGGCAAACAGCCGGTTTTGTTTATTTTGCATTGTTTAAGCTACTTCAGATATTCTGAAATCTAATTCAGATGTAACATGGAGAAATGCAGTTATAAAATGTGGGATATATACCAGTGTTGACAACCACAAATGGAATCCTGCCCACAGCAAGTACACTTGATGTTTGTAGTACTCTTTCAGCTATCCCCTGCCTTATCCATCTATTAGCATTGCTTTAGGCTTGCTGACAACGTAGTATGACAATTTCAGCACAAAATAGGTGCTAAGCAAAGATGACTCTAAACAGGCCACCTACTTACTCTGGTGAGCATGACTGTTTCTGCATAAAATCCCTTTTCTGCTGTTTGGGAGAATTCAAATGTGATTTTGTATTCTTTGTGTCTAAGTGAATATGACAAGAACTATAACTTAGGGGAAGGAGAATGAGGACTCTGGATTTAAAATGTGTTTATTTCTCCAGGCAGAAGACTGATTGACAAGCCTAGTGGCATCCAGACTAAAACCTGCTAAATTTGGGACCTTACTAAAGTAAAATGGTGTTGTAACCAAGGCAGCCCTGCAGCTGCCGTAGCACTAACAGAGTGGACTATTCTTTGGGCTTGCAGTTTCTCTTTTTTTTGATGCCTACAAAGGTGACCTTGTAAAGAAATAAAAGATCCCTTCTGAAGGGGTAGTTATGAAGTTTCTTAGACAGAGGAATATAAGGAAACAATCAGACTTGGATGGTACAGTGATCCTTATTTATTACAAACTGACTGAACACCTTCCACAAAAGGTTTTAAGCACAGTTCTATTTTTGTCTAGATAGGGTTTTTTTAAACACACCATTACCTATTTAGGGAAAGGATCTGGATCTGTGTATTTATGTCTGTCTCATTCTGTTCAACCTTAATACATTTTATTCCCTGCTTATATGGAAGATATATTAATGCAGAATAATAACCGTTCTGTGGTTTGTTTCCTTGCTGGGGTTGGTTTCTCACCTGGTCCACCCTGCCCTTCTGGTACTCATGAAATAACCAGATCACAGACTTTCCAGTTTAATCACTATTGCTTTTCTCTTAAATAAAGATCTTGCCAGGGGAGGTTTAGACTAGACGTTAGGAAAAAATTCTTTACAGAAAGGGTCATTGGGCACTGGAACAGGCTGCCCAGGGAGGTGGTTGATTCACCTTCCCTGGAGGTGTTTAAGGCACGGGTGGATGAGGTGCTGAGGGATATGGTTTAGTATTTGATAGGAACGGTTGGACTCGATGATCCGGTGGGTCTCTTCCAACCTGGTTATTCTGTGATTCTGTGATAAACAAACAGCAGTCATGCTAATAAAGTCTCTGTTGTTAATATTTAAGAACTAGGATTTCCTGTTATATATTATAAAGATCCACAAGTTTAAGTACTCAAGCTTTGTTTTAGTTGTGTTTGTTAAAGAAAGCAGAAGTGCTTTATAGAACTTTCATGAATTTTTAAGATTTCAAACTTATGCATAAGCTCCATCTAATTTTCTCTGACCATAGCATAGAGTTTGACCTTTTTGATACAGCAGATGAAAATCAACATCTAATTGAGCTCCATTTAAAGCCTGTGTAACAACAACAAGATGTCCACCCCAGTGAAATTCCTGTTTGAATTACGAAAGACAACATTTTAAAGTAAAGGTACTGATATCAAAAGAGAACTGAAAAAGTGGACCTTTCTATCAATTAAAAAAACTTAACTGGGAACAGGTTTAAAAATGGTGTAATCCAAACTCATTTTAGCCATTTAAAATCTTAAGGTAGCTATGATCTAATCGTGTTGAACTGTTTCAATAGTTCACTTTTCCTCGCGTTTAAAAAAAAATATGTTTACTGCAGTACGATTTCACAGTGATTAGAAAGGTGGGAAATGGAGCTTACAGAAGCGACCCAAAGAACTTTATTCATTGTTGTGTAGGCTTGCTTTGGGCAGGATTAGACAGCCACATCAGCATGACAGCAGATAGCTGAACCTTGCAGTTCCGTGACAGATATCATTGATGGTTATCCACTAATGTTAGCTCAATGGTGGAAGGGAGATTTTGTCATGCAGGTCAGCCAGAGGATATTTTAAAGGCTTTAATGTTTAATATAAGGAGCTTCTAAATATGCAGATGACTACAAAGAAAGCATGAAGATTATTGTGTTATCACGTGATATCATGTTATCATGTGATAACACAGTTATCAGTGCTGGTTAGTACAACGATACTCTGGCCCAGGTGAAGGTGAGTCTCCGCATTTTGACAGTGAACTTGAGCAGATAGGTATGACTGGGATAAAATGTGAAAGGGATTTTTCTTCCCTTGTAAAAGGGAGAAGAAGCAGGATCTAACTAATGCAAAAAAGCAGTGGGAGGAAGGCAAAGGGGTGCACAACATAATCCAGAACAATCCTTGCTGAAGGCTTCTGAGTGTCTAACAAGTGGGAAAAGATTGTACATGTGGAGTTTAGAGGAAAGAACACTGCAGCATCCTAATTAAGACAGCAGGGAAAGCAAGCCTGTTTTTCTGCCCATGTGGATAGACAGAAGACACATATGACTGCAGAATAGTGTTGAGATAACCAAGCTGTATTTTAATGAACAAATCCACGAGGGCTTGTAAGGAGGTGAAAACAACTTCTTCCCAGCAACAAGACAGGGAATGGAGCACTGATGTTTCTTGGAATTTTAGATATTTCTTGCAGCCTGTGGGCCACCTCTGACTTGAGTAAGCGATCAGTAAGGGATCAGAAGTTAATCTGCAAGCTCATCAGCCACTGCAGGAAACCAAAAGTGAGTGATGCCAGGAGATCAGTTACTAATCCACAGGTGGAGTCAAGGTATTTGTTAAGACTAGGTATCAGAAGAGGGCTGGGTTTGGAGTGTGGGGAGCATCTGAAGCCTCACTAGTCCTCCTTAGGCTGCTCTGGTTATGCAGGTAAATGTCCTTACATTGATTATCCCACAACTGACAGCCATAACCATGGCACTAATCAACTATAATGTAGAAGAGCTGATAATACTATATCAATTTTAATATAATGACTTATGGCAGTACACAAAGGACAATTCCAAACTACTAGATAATTTTTGAAGAGAGGATTTTATTTTCATATGTGATGTCTTAAAAATGTGAAAGATATTCTTCATTGTTATGAAAACATTTTTTTGGAACCAAGTTTACAAATATTTGTTAAGGGAGATCTCAGACTGAACAAATTTCTTGATTACGTTGCTGTTGCTGTTTCTCTGTGAAATGCCAAATCTAAGAAGAACAATTTCCTTGCCAAAAAATATTTACTGCATAACATGTCAGCTGGAAAGTCTGAGAAGGAAGGAAAAAAACAACCCCTAATTTTCTGCTATTCAGTCTAAAGGCAGACAGGCTTTTGATTTGTTCCCTTTTAGCTAAATCATTGTTTTTCTTCACTGTTTCACATACAAAGAAAAATGCATACCAAACCCATATACTTTATATGAATCAGAAGCTGGAAAGAAGTAGAGATATTATTGCTATTGATTTCAAATAACATGAAATCAGCAGGTTGCTTTCCTTTCATTTTAGTGAGATAATAATTCTTATAAATGCTTTCTTAATACAGAACTCTATACACTTCATGTTACAGTCTCACCACATTATATAAAATGCTAGAGTAAACTGTGTTAGTTTTAGAGAAAAGAATCTTTATTATGCCTTGTTTTCTTTCAGATATGAATAAAGGTGAAAATTATAATAGACACGAAGCTTCATCTATATACAATTCTTCATCTCATTCAAAAAATTTATTTTGAAATTGCTCTGTCTTCTCCATGTGATGGTCTTGCTAATGGTGTGTGATAAGCTAACTCAAATGCATACATTAACAGGATTGGAATAGAAAAATTCTTTGAACTGTCTGCAGAAATAAATATTTACCCTACAAGCAAAATAAAACAATCACTTTTCTATAAAAGCAACTCTAGTTATGTTTGAAACAGACTGTATGGACAGTATAATAAATCCTGAATGCTTAGGTAAAAAGCGTTTAAAAGAAAAATCCACATGACTTTGAAAGACATGGTTTATGAACATAGAAACTGTTTACAACCCATGGTATGTCTTTCTCAAGAGAAAAGAGAGTTTAAGTATGTTTGAGTAAATTTCTTGAATAGTAGTATTATGTGACTGAGAATAGGAAGTGACTCCGGAAAATGTACATAGCCTACCTTTTTCCTCCACTGCTGAAGTACCCAAATGAGCATAACTTGTGTATCTATGGAAAGATATAATTGCAGTTTTTTAAAACATGTCGTCCATCCTTTTTCATTCTACAGCTGAACATGCATACACTTAATGGTTGGACTCGATGATCCAGTGGGTCCTTTCCAACCTATTGACTCAATGATTCCATGATTCGACATAAAGCAAAAATATTGAGCATAAAATTAGGAATATATTATCTTTCTATATTTAATACAGAGTCAATGTTTAGAAGGATTACCGGCACAGCAAGGCCCTGGCACAAGCAAGCAGCACTTTAAAACTGCATTTAGGAGTAGCTCCTATTGAAGGCATTCCAGTCAACTACCTTTCTGAACTGAGATGAAACTGTAACATTTTCAGGTCAGTTTCAAAGGTATTTAGCCACAACACACACATGTCAGCGCACATGAAGCCGGCTTTCTAGACAGGGCTTTAGAAGTCTCCTGGGGAACATGGTCTGCAAGAAGGAGCTGATTACATTTGCACGCGTGCTTTGCTGCCTCCAGCTCGCAAAAGGAGCTGCTGTGCATGCAATCCAGCACATCGTTTTTACAGAATTTGCGCACTGTGGTGGTGTCTCCCAACTGATCTGCTGTGTGCCTGAGCAGATTTAGCCTTGCTCCTGCACAGGATCCCTGAAAGCGTGGGTGCAAAGGCATCACTGAGAGCCCCTCACAAGAAGCTGCTACAGAAACCTCTGTCTGCAACTACGACAGCAAAATCTGCAGGCTGGGATTGTGGCTGTGCTGGGTGGTCTAGGGACTGTGGCAGCCGTGGATTTGGGTCTGAATTGCTTCCTAGAACAAGCCTGGGCTTGTATGCTGGTATTGTGCTTAAGGAAAAACATCTCCCCAGGAGACAGAATCCTTCTGGAAGCCTGCAGGGCTCAGCCCCGAGGTCCTGCTGGGTCTTTTGCAAAGTGTGAAGCCTGGCCTGGATCTAGGCTGATCCTTGGGGGTTTGCCAGGCACAGGGGCTGGCTGCTCACTGCTAGGGCAAACCAGACTGTTGCCGCATCTCTTAAAGGTTCTGTGATGCCAGGGCTCGATGTAGAGGGTGCACTCGGGTCTTGCAGGAAGGTTTGCTCCAAAGGAAGGGCTTCTGCAAGGCTGCTGTGAAACATACTCTGTTGCATATTAGAATTGTTTCAGAGCAGCAGATAGACCTTATCTGCTACTCTTGAAAAGAATCGGTGAAAAACTTCACAAAAATTTAGTTTATTTTGATGGTATTCTTTTTAATGTGGAAGAAAATATTGGCATCTCAGGGTTTTAAAACAGAATTAGGTATCGTATAGGAGAGAAAATCAGCAGTGTGTGCATTACATTGCAAAATGGAGAGTTTTCTCCTGGAAACAGGCTACTGTGTAAATCACGCTTTGTAGCTACCAGCAGTAACAAATAACAAGTGCTTTCTAAGCAACAGTGGAACTGGAGCATTCCTGTTATTTCTAATTGTGAGCCTGTCTTTGTTTTCAAAGAATACGGAACCGAGGGAGGAGACAGGTCTTCAGCTGCCACGTGCTTTCTGCCTTCATCTTAGCACCTTGTTTTGAAAAACAGAATGATGAAAGTGTGGATTTTTTTCTGCTTAGGCCGTCGCTCCTCCGTATCAAGAGGAGCACGCTGCAAATTGGAAACAAAATGGAACTGTAATCCCATGCCTATTAAAAGCAAAAACAGGCGAGAGGCGGCATGGAAGTGTACGCAGATGTTAAACTTGCCAACATGGAAACCTCCCAAGAGTCCTGTAAAGGACACTGTGCTTCTCTCCCTCGCACACCCCGCCTGTCCAAAAAGGGGAAGGTGCTCTGAGGTGGAAGCCTCGCTCTCCAGCCGCCCATCACGAGCTCCAGCGCGCACCAAGGGGCCGAGGGGGAGGCGGGCAGGGAGGCTGCCGGGGCCCAGGCGGTGCCTGTGCCAGGCTGCCCAGCGCAGGGCGATCCCCACCCGCGCCGTGGGCTCCGCCGCCCCGCCTGCCCCACTCTCTACACCCCCTGCCCCATATAAAGCACACCCGGCAGAACCCAGGCTGCTGGCGGCGCCATGGAGGCCGATGAGGCAGCAGCAGCGGCAGCCAAGCCACCCTCCCTGCGCACCCCCAGGTGCTCGCGCTGCCGCAACCACGGCTTCGTGGTGCCCGTGAAGGGCCACGCCGGGCACTGCCGCTGGAAGCTCTGCCTGTGCAACAAGTGCGCCCTCATCTCCGAGCGCCAGAAGATCATGGCGGCGCAGAAGGCCCTGCGGCGGCAGGTGCCTGACCCACCCATGCCCGCCGCCCCCGGGGAAGGCCCCGCGGCCCTCGAGCAGGGCGGCCTCGAGGCGACCAAGGGCAACAGCAAAGGCGCGGCGAGCAGGGGGCCACCACCACCTCCCGGCGGCCCTCCCTTCTGGGACTATGGTAAGGGCCCCAAAGCCTCGCCCCCTGTCCTGCCATCTTGCTTTCCACACTCTTCTCCCTCTTCTCTCCATCTCCCTCCCGCTCTGTGTCTTGGGCTCCCCGCCCATCTCTCCCTCCGTCCTTCCTTCCTCAGCGGCCACAGGTACCCACTCTGCATGGTGAACACGCAGCCCTGCATTCGCGTTCCCTTCTGCGGGGTTTGCACAGCCACGGTGGGAGCGATGTGCTCGGCCTCGCAAAGCTGAAACTTGAGCAGGTGGCTTTTCCCTGGGAGGGAAACCACGCTGCGAGCCACCCAGAGACATGGGTGTCTCTCTGAATGCTGTCTCGCTGCTTATGAATTTACAGGCACAAGCCTCCAGCAAGAAAAGTGCTAAAAACCTCAACAATGGCAGGTAAATGGGGAAGTTACTACTGCAGTTGCCTGAAGCAACCATTTTATGATAGCACTGTAAAAGAAAGAGACCTTTTGGCCTTAATTCCTATAGCAATGACTGGATTTGGCTGGGATCACTTGGTATAAAAGTGCATTTGGTATTTAAGAGCAGAGCATAGATTTTGCAGGTGGAACAGTTGTATGGTCTGTCACCTCTTAAATTGCTTCCTTTAATAGAGTCTTTCATGTGACTTGTCTAGTTTATTACTATTTATTACAGTAACTTCATACTATTACTATTTACTACAGCAATTTTACGGAAATCCCTACTGACTGCAGTCATCATTAGTCTGAGCCTCTGGAGAGTTGGCAGCTTGCAAGACAAAATGCTGTTCTGAGAAGCCCAGAGGAAAGACTCATTTCAGGCATCTCTAGTTCTGACCTAATCTGTCAGTAACTGTTCCCTAATTTTTTATGTTTGTTTCCTAAGAAAATTATCTTTATGGATGATGATAAGTGTACATATACCTGTCAGTTCATCCCTTTATAACATTTTTAACCTGCTGTCCAATTTAAAAAAAAAAAAAAGGGACAAATTGTATAATTCTAGTACTCCAGAAGCTGACCTACTCTCGAAGCAAATTTTTCCACTTCTCTACCAACAGGAGGATGTGCAGACCCTATTTGTATTCAAATAACCTATCTTATTTTCTAAGACTTCAGAGAGGCCATACAAGATTTCAGGTGCAAGATAAAAAACAAAGAAAGTAACTGATTTCTGCATCTGAAAATGCCTGTGTATGTCCCTAAAATTGAGCCTTTGTCTGTAAATTAACATAAGAAGTGACAGATGGGGCTAAAGTTAGAACTCTATAACTCTGTAGTTCTGGTAGTTGGAAGTCTTAAGGTAGGTTGTTTTGCTGTTGCTGATGTACTGAAAGAATAAAGTGCTGCAGCCAGTGCTTTGCTAAGGACTAGCTTCACGATTCACAAGGCAGAAAAGAACACAAATAATTCCACATTACAGTGTCATCTGCTGCACCTTTCTTTAGTGCCTTAAAAAAAAATCACAAAAAAAAATCATGAACAGCTAAGTATGAAATCAAAGGGCCAGATTCTCCTGTCTGAGAGTAGAATTGGGTCCTGCAGCTTTTTCTACTGAACTTCATAGAATTGCATGGATACTTTTATTTGTTCTTTTCTCATTGTTCCCTAGCTCACCCTCCTTTTCCTCCAGAATACATGGTCAACCCAGAATACCTGGAAAGAGAACCTCCGAAAGTGTACCCTGGATGTTCTGGGGTATATCCTTACAACCCATTTCCCATGGGATTTGCCATCAATCAGCCAGGCTGTAGGGGAGCACCATCACCTCCAGAGATATCATATCAAAGAGGTTTCCGACACATTCCTAGCAACTACGGGCCGGGGAATGCAGCATCTGTGTCAGTAAGTTGCGATCTATTAATTACCTCTGGAAATACTGCTGTCTTTGCTTTAAGCTACCTTCTTGCTGTTAAAGTAGCCATGAAAAGTTATCCTGCTTATCAGTTACTTCATAGCATTTTGATGTATTATGCTGAAGAAAACATTCACAAGGGGTGATGTTAATAGTCTGACTTGAACCCTGTAGAGCAAACACATGTACTTGTAAGGGGCCAGATTTTGTGAAGCGGTTTGAGGCTTACAAGTCCTGCTAACATGTGCAAGAGCCTTTTGGAATGATGGCAGCTGGACACTTACTGTGGTCATTTTATGCCAGCGTAGGTGACACAGAATCCTCACTGAGAGGTCCCTCTCCTTTCCTGTAGGACAAATCTAATGGAGTGGAAGAATGTCAGGGCTTGGCACAGAGAAGCCACAGCCACAGAGTAGAACAGGGGAAAATCAGCTTCTACAAGGAAGCAAATCAGCAGGGCCTGATACTTCTGTTCTGAGACATTTGTTTTCGCAAAACCAGTGGAAAATTGTGGTTAACAGAAGTTTCAAATTAAACATTATGTTTAGCCCACACCTTCAAACCACACAGACCTGGTAAGAAACAAGATACTGAATTGTCTTTAAGTTATAATGGTGTGGGGGCACTTCCAGTTCCTTTCAGTGCCATCAGTCACAGTGGTGTAAACTGGTAGTGTCCGATTTTTGTACCACAGTTGGGTGCATTATCAGAATTTCAGCTGGCGATCACAGGAGACAGCGGCTCTGGGGTACCGTGTGGTGGCACTGTAGAGCCACTGACTTCTCTGCGCTCAGAGCAGAATCCGTAACTAGCAGGGAGGTGGTGGCTAGGAGGATTTTCCTAGGTTGCCTCTCAGTTGCATGAAGACTTGCACACTTGTTCAGTGGAGATGTACTGGGTCAGTGGTGAAGGTGAGCCGCCCATGGTTTATCCACTGCTCTAATGAGATGCCAGAACAGATGAGAGGACTTAGAAATCAGTTTCAGCTCTGCTGCTGTGTAACGTGCTGCTACTTTTCAGCTGCAGCACGTTACACAATGCACAGGCTTTGCATGTGCTAATATGCGCATGGATGTGGCAGCAGATAGCCACAAAATGGACCAAAACCGTAGTATTTCAGGTAAAAGCTGAAACAGAAATTGTTTGATACTGTAGATGTATCCTGGAGAGGATCTTTAGATGGGAGATGCTTTGCTTTGTGTGTTTCCACAGATTCCAGAGGGAGGTGGAGATTTCCATCAAGGATACTATGCTTCTCTGCCTCAGTTCATCCCACCAAGTTTTCTGCCGGGGATTCATTACCTTCCTCCGCCCCTTTCACTGAATGTGTTGGCTGAAACAACCAAGGAAGCACCTGGTAAGGAATTACAAGATGAGACCTTGGAGATACAGTTTTAACCTGGTTTCAGTACCTAACCACAGAGGTGGAAGCCTCAAGGGACCCTGATTCTAGCTAGCTTTCAGGGTTTCTGAGATCAGTGTGACAGAGCCAGGACTGAGATCCTAAAGTCCCAGGACAAATTTCCAGGTTGTATGGCTCTGGGAAGGGCTGACTTAGGAATACCCGCCTGACATGCTTGGGCTTTCTAGCTGACAAGCACCTCAATCTGATGCAGACGTTGGAGGCCCCGGACTCAGAGCCATTCCAGGTTATGATCAGTTGATGTTCTGAAAATGCAAATATTTTTCTAATAGCTCATCTGTGGGACATATTTAAGAATGGTTTGGTTCTGTTGCAATTTAGACAAAATGTTAACAAAAATAGGGACTAACACGGCATAAATAATATGAAATTCGGTGCTTATCTGAAAAATCCTACATTTTAATTGCTGCAAATGAAAGATTGAAGCTTCAAAATGTCAAGTTGTTTTCACAGGTTTTTAGATTTCTGGCATAGGCTAAGTCTTTGTACTCCTCTCTTTTGAGTCTCTTTCATGTATTGTGCCTACATGTGGACATATTTGGGATTATATTTGCAAGTTTTTCATTTGGCTGCAGCTAGCTGTGACCACAAGAGGGTAGAGCTGCTCACAGAATTAACCACTAGCACTGGATCAGTGAATAGCCAGTTTTATCTTAAATTCTTTTTGAAAATACAGAACATGAGACTAAAAAATCATTAATGTTACTGTTTATGAAGCAGATTACAATAATCACACAGGGAAAAAACAAATACCTTGTATAATACAGAGAATAAATAGATAAGTGTAATTGCCTCACTTGAATTGAAAAGATGTTGATGGTGGCTATCTGGGACAAAATATAATTTGGAGGTTTTTTGGCCTGGTTTCTCAATAACATAGGGCTTGTGCGGGCCCATTTTCTGTTAATTTTCAACACCTCAGTTGTTATCCTCAGCCAAACATACCTGTTGTGATCATAGGCCTGCATAATATTGATCTGCCAGGGAAGCAGCTGCCTCCCACAAACCCATTTGTTTGCAGCTGTGACATGCTGTTTGGCTAAGTGTCAGTTTGTACTCAATTCCTTGCCTGGTGTGTGTGTGCCTTGGCCAACAACCAAGTGCCTGCCAGACATCCCAGCAGTGGGCACATATCTTCACAGCAGCACGAACATACCTGCTTCTTGTCTGGCTGGAAAGCCAAGAGACAAGTAAGCAGGAGATGTGGTGGACAAGGGGAATATGAAGAATATGTCATTGTTGGGGGTGTACAGACATCGTAGCAACGTGAAAGTATTTTAAGATACTGACAAAGGCATTAAGACTTCAATGCAGCACGTAGGAGATACTGGTGTATAATTGAATGGGCTGAATTTGAGGGGAAGAGAGGAAATTGAAGGCTGGCAGGCAAACCAGAAAGCATATGTGTTGTTTGACAGGCCTTGTGATTTGGAGGGGATGAGATCGAAGGGATACTGCAGTAGCAGAAAGCCTGTAGGGAGCTTTAGCTCTTATATTGGAGTGTGGGGGTATGGGAAGGAACTGAGAGTAGCAGACAAACATGGGAAACATGGAGAGGAGTAGTGGTATTGTGTGAGGAAAACAAAGGAAATCCAGCCTTGTATTGGCAGAGTGAAGTTGTACTGGCCAAACAATCATGAAAACAGACAGTGGGATAGAGAAGAGAGATCATGAGAGCACCCCCCACAGAGAGCAAAATGCCATCTAATGACCTCAGCCCTTATTACACACCAGAGAAATGCAGGCAAAAAGCTGTAGGAAACAATGTATCATGGATTGTGCTGCTCAAAGAACAGTCCAGTTTTCTTAGTAGTACAGAGAAAGAAGAAATTAATTCCACTACATAGCATTTTCTTCCCTCCAGGATGTGTAGAAATTTGCATTTGTGCCCCAGTGAGGGGGGAATACTTCTGCATGAGGTCATACACAAAATAGTCTGCTGGCAGAAGATGCAGATGTAGAGGGAAGCTACAGTGAAACTAATAATTCTTTGATTCAGGAATTTAGGATGCTTGAAAAAGAGAAAAGCTATAAGATATGGATGTGTTAGTATTGCAGCATGTCTTTTTTCCCGAGAAAGAAACTGACTCAAACCTGCAGTTAGACTTGGGAACAATGTTCCTTCAGAGATGCCTCCAGAATTGAGGTGAAATGGGCTCTTTGGCAAAACAATTGCAGGAAAATGGATATAGAAAACTAGCAGGGGACAGTTGGTGAGAAGAAATGTCTGCCCAAAGGGAATCTGAGATGAAGACAAATAAAAAACCCCCAAACAAGACCTGTGTGAAAAAGATTGTCCAAGGCTAGAATTTGTTGCCTCTGAAAGGTTTGAGTCAGTAGTTGACTCCAGTGAAATGACTGAGGCCGTATAGGTTTACAGCAGAGATATGAAGTATAGGCCATGTTGTTACACAATTTCACGCAGTATTGACTACTAATGTTATGGAGATTTGACAAAATAAGCAGAACAGATGTCCAGCAAAACAGCCGGTGCAGCATCTGAGAATAGAGTCTGACTGCAGCCACAGGAAAAAAAAAACCCAAAAATTCAAGTCACCTGTGAGGATATGAGGGAGTTTTTCATGCAAATTGGAAAGAAAATAATTTTCAAAATGAAAATATCTAGATGGATTTGAAGAAGGAATTATTCAGTCTGTAAAGGCCTTTGAGAATTCACAGGTGTGTTAAAAAGGCATGGCATAGATTCGCTGCAGTTAAATGAGCAAAAGAGTCTGCCTCCTACTTCTATTCCACTGCAGCTTCAACACTCAAAACATTTTTGCTACATATCTTTAAGCATGGCTGAAACAATCAACTGCTGCCTGAAGTGTCGTATCTCAGTTTGGAGAGCTGAACCTCTTGTTGTCAAGCAACTTTGAATTAACTGGGTTGAAAAACAAAATGGATTGACAAAAGTAATTTTGCATTGAGCATTTACCTCTGAAAATGTGATTGATACCAGCTGTAATGCAAACTGAAATGCACGGTTTGGGAGTTTTCACTTGCTTAACTCTGACCTTTTTCTATTCTTCATTTTTATTTTAGCTACTGAAGCTGACGGTCAGGAATCGGAGTTGGATCGTGAACCTGGCCAACCATCTCCATCCAGAGAAGAAACAAATGGAGAATAATCTTTAGATTCTAAACAGTAAATGTGCTGGAGAAGAGCTGGGTAGCAGGCAGCACCATTTTCATTACTGAGGAGAGTGTTAGTTCATATGAGGGTAGAGTGACACTGAGCAGCCACAAAAATCAGAAGAAGGGAATTGGTCCCTTACCTCACTTTATGATCATCTTAAAGCTGCCAGGCTCACAGCTCTGCTTCTATAGCACTGTAAAACCTTGATCCTAGATGGGGTTTTCCAGAGCCATGATAAATCCCTTCCCCTCTAAACAGGTGGAAGCAACTAATGATGATGACTCTCAGTTTGTTTCATTTACTGAGGTTAAATGGCTCCCTGATTTTAGAGTGAGGTCTTTGAGCCACATACATTCTGTAGCTTTCTCATGTTCATGACAGTAGTCAAAAATGTGTTGTTTGTATATCAATTTCCTGTAAAGGAAACCTGGTTTTGAATATTATGGAAAAGTTAAGTGATGTGGAGCCTGAAGACTGAGTGAGAGAGGATGGCAAGACAGTCTAGGTTGGTGATTTACTTGGCTGCCTACGACATGATTCACTGGAGTCAGCAGGCTTAAGAGAACAGTAAGTGCTTGGTACACTTGTCAAGAAGGGCGTGGGAGGAATTTGCAGAAAGGTCTGGTACAGGCTGAAATCCAGTGCCTCTGCATTGTTTTCTGGGTGAAGTGCCTTTAAGGCACCTTCCATTCAGGTTGGGGACAGACTGATTTGGCATTGCTTCTTGTCACACAGGCTTCAGGATTTCGAATGTCTTTGAAGGTTTATACAGAATTTAGATTTGTTTAAATCAGTACAGCTGGAACTAAGCAGTATTGTTTGTTTCTAAAGGACTCATGTAGACAGCTTTATACGTGTATATTGGAATTGTGCTGTGGCATAAGGTGTGAAGGGATTGCCTAGGAAACTAGGACAAAACACCAAGTGGAATAATAATTAGTCAAATCCATACGTATTACAACTTTCAATGATAATGTTTAATTAAAAATGAAAGGTACATTCCTCTCCTGTTTTGCCTAGAGGAACAGGTTTTGTAGTAAGTGGATCAGTTGTTAATGTTTGAAAAATTTGTGGAGACTTTTGTATAGTTAAAAAAATCCATATTAAAATGTTGGTACAGTTTTGATGATTTGAGGCTTGCATGTTTACACAAAATTTTTCTAGCCAAATGTCAGATGTTGCCTTGACTGGCTCTGTGTAACAAACTTGTCTGGAGAGAGATTTCGGCTTCACTATTTTTCTTCTACAACTTTTGATTGCTGCTTTAGAGGCAAATGCAGTACAATAAACATTCTTGTTTTCTGCTACTTGTATTAATAATTTTTGCTCAATGCAAGATGTAAAGAAATCATACTAAGCTGAAAACTTTTTTTTTTGTTTTTAATGTAGTGGATGATCTGCTGGAATGCCTTCTAGCACACAGGGTCTTGGGGCAGAAGTGAAAGTGGTGAACTTAGAATTGCCAGGAGGAAAAAACTGAAAAGCACATGTATCTATGGCAAATAATCTGGTGCACCACTTATTATATTCTAGATTTGCAACAGAATCTTTGCTTGCAGGAGTGTCCCAAACCTGCTCTTAAAACTACTGTCTGTTTAGGAAAATCTGGATACTTTTCTAAGGTGTTTGGGTAGAACAAACGTCTTTTCAAAAGAAAATAAACTATAAATAGAAATACCAGCAGCACCCACAATGCAGGATCCTCTGTGGACGGAGGGTTGTTTTATATATATATAAAATATAATGATCTAAGGAAATAGTAACGTACAAGATGAATAGTTGAATAGTCTCCTTCCCAGATAGTTTTCTGAAGTAAAATTCAGTGTTGTGTTACCCCTTAAATCTCAAAGCAAGATGGACTCCAGCCCATTTCACTGACTGCAATGCACAGTACAGAGACACGTTGCACATGCAGTACTGTTTTCTCTCTGTTTTTCTGTGTAACTGCATCCAATCACTCCTTATTTTCCTTTTCCTTGATCTTTTTGAACTATCAGTGAGTGCACCAAAGCCTCTACTGTGGCTGAATGATTGCAGGGTGCTCCAGTAGGATCTCTCTCACTGCATTGTAGTGCTCCTCTCCAGAGTACTGTTAATCTCCAGAAGGATGTAGTGAATTTAAAGAAGAGCAAAAGAAAGGCAGTTAAACTAAACAAGGAGATGGAAGAGTTGTTTTACAAGGAGAGTTTAAAAATAGACTGGAGTCTTCAGTTTGGAGAGGAGAAAGCTGAGGGGGAATACAACATCATGTCAGCTGTGGCAAAGTAGTTGTGAACCCATTACCAAACCTCACTATTACCAAGACAAGAAAGTGATCTGGGACAGAGGCAAATGACATCTGACTCTACTGATTACCTTCTGTTACAAAATGGCAGGAATCTATCCCAGTGTAAAGTCAAAGAGGTGAACAGTTACAATTAGCTCACATCTCCAGTGAGGCAAATACTGTTTAATATGCACAGTCAAATTTTGTTTGGTGTCATTTCAGAGTTTTACATTTTAGGAAATTTGTCCCTACATTCTTGCATGGAAAAGTAAATAATGTAGTAAGAGAAATAAAATTAGTAACTCTAGTAACTCTCCAGTTGATGGAATAATTATCTTATGTGGATAATTCAAGGTTTCGTTCTTCCATTTTGTGCTCAGCTTGTCATTTTTAATCGAGGAAAGAAATTGTTCCTTGACAACTGGTATTGTCATACTATTCACTTAAAGACTTCAAAGCAAATAATCTTATTTCCAAACTTAGTGCCAACCTGTGTTTCCAATAATTAAACTCTAGGGTCTCTTGTGATTCCAGTGACTTCGGGATAATGAAATCAATTTGGATTGAAATGGAGTTATTTGGATTAAACAAGTCACTCGGAGGTTGTTCCAGCCTGAATCATCCCAGGATTCTATTGTTTTGTATTAAGGTTGAGCCACATAGGCTTTGGTCAAATTCATAAACTTTGGGGAAAAAAGGAAAGTTGGCTATGATGCCTGCTTCTGAAATCTTTCTGCATGCAAGCTGCTACTGACTGCACATTGCATTTGTCATCATTATTAGTTTCTGATTTCTGAGGATTAAGTCCCTTGCTAAACAGATCTGGACTTCTGAAAATGCTGTTCCTGACGCCTGACACTCTGTCAATCCTCTGTCCTCACTGCAAGCCCCTCTCGGTCATCACAGAGCAACAGGCTTTGTTTGTACACTGAATGGGAAAACCTGAAATCAGGAACCAGTTCTTTAGCATTTACTCACACCACTAATTTAATTACTTTCAGTGGAATTATTTGTAAGGGTACAGAGTTGACAACGTTGGTTAGGTATGCAAGTTTGGGATCCAAACTGTTTTATATGGAGGTGTTGGTGACACTGTCCAAAACCTCAGAATATTGTAGATTTGCATTTTCTGTAGGAGCTTTGGAAAAAAGAAAACAAACCCAAGGGATTCTAGAAGGATCACGTAATATGTCCATTCTGAAAACACATGTAAGTTGTATTTGTCATTGCCCTGCAGCAAACTGCTAGATGTTAACACTTCTGTGGTATCGACTTCTACATCTGAACTGAAGAAGGTTTTTGTATGACAGTAACTATAGTACTCTTACTGGGTCTTTTTTTCTTCTTGAGATTAGATGCATCCAGTTGGAAACTTCTGAATCTACAGCAAGTCTATAGCTGATTTTTCCACATTAACGAGTAATTAATTTTGAGCAGCAATCCAAAGACATATTTAATTGCCTACCAATAAAGTCAGCTTGCTGCAAACAAAATTCTCCCTCCCCTTAAAAAAATAATTTTCATGACAGAAACATTCTTTATGATGTGAAACATACCTGCTTTGAACATTGGAAACTTTAATTAAATCATTCTTATGGGCAAGTGGGTCTGGTTTTCCTATTTTTTGCCCAATATTTTACTACTGCAACGTTAGCATTAGTCACAGAGTTCTGTCTTTACTTAGCCTGCCACAACGTAAGGGAGAAATCCAAATGTAAAGAAAGACTGTGGAATCTGTTCCTGAGTCAGAGCATCGCTGCATGTTTTCTTGTTGCCCAGGCTGTTGAGAGAGCTCCAGAGGCACCACAGATGACCAGGCAGTGATGTGCCTGTTCACCCACCCATGAATGTTACTTGCAAGTATCCTTACAAGTATGTCTTATCAGACATGGTAAGATTTGAAGAGCCTAGAGTAGAACGTTTCTGGAAAAAAAAACCCAAACACCTAGACCAACAGGCTTATTTTAGCATTACTTTTATTTACAGTGAGTAACAGTTTTCTTTTTTCCCTGCTGGACCTTCCCACTGACTCTTTGGATATTGTCATCACCTGGGCAACCTTAGTGGTAACTTCACTACTGACTTCATAGGTTGTTTGCCTGAGAGAACGACAGGCCAGTTGTGATCTACTGTTTCACCTTTATTTTGTAACTTTCTTGTGGAAGCATTTCTGGTTTCGTTTACTAATTACTGTCAGGTTTTTATAGCCTTACTGGTATAATCTACTCAAAAGTGTCCAGGACACATAAGCTACAGCACATACAAAACGTGGTTTAAATAACAGTCATATGTATAGTTCCCTGGGAGAACCTTCCTAGTTTTTCACGACTGAGCCAGTGCCTTGGAGTGGCCAGGGATGAGAGGGCTGGGCACCGCACAGTGCAGATCCTGGTCAGTTCCTTGTTGTTCTGTGAGTGTCATAGAATGCTAGTTTGGAAGGGGCCTCAGGGATCATCTAGTCAAACCTTTTTAGGTGATAGACAGTTTAAATGAGATGGCCCAGCATCCCGTCTAGCTTAGCCTTAAAAGTATCCAGTGTAGAGGAATCCACCACTTCCCTGGGGAGATTATTCTAATGTTTAGCTGCTCCCACAGTGAAAAATTTTCTTCTGAAATCCAATCAGAATCTCCCCAGAGACAACTTTTACTCATTACCCCTTGTCTTTTCTATGTGACTCCTCATAAAAAGGAAGTCTCAATCCTCTTGGTAGGAATCCTTTATGTACTGGTACAAGGTAACAAGGTTTCTCCTAAGCCTTCTCCTCTCAAGGCTGAACAAACCCTGTTCTCTCAGCCTTACTTCATATGGTAGGTTTCCTAGTCCTCAGATCATCTTAGTGACCTTTCTCTGGACCCTCTCCAGCCTGTCTGCATCTTTTTTGAATAGAGGGGACCAAAACTGGATGAAATACTCCAGGTGTAGCCTGACAAGTGCTGAGTAGAGTGGGGTAGTGACTTTTTATGTCTGCTGGTGATGCCCTTCTTGAAGCACCCCAGCATCCTGTTGGCTGCCTTTGCTGCTGCAGCACACTATTCACTCATGTTGAGTCTGTTGTCCACCAAGACTCCCAGGTCCTTCTCCACAGACATGCTCTCCAGCCAAGTGGAACCCAGTCTGACCTGCCCCGCAAAGTTCTGTAATCCCAGGTGCAAGTTAGCTCCATTGAACTTCATAGGGTTCCTGCTGGCCCCCCACCTCAGCCCTGACATCATCAAATGTTCATTTACCTGCATAGATCAAACACTCAAGCGCTCTTGGTTTGAGGTCATGATTCCCTTGCAGTGGCCACACGTGATGTGAAATTCCTCAGTGTGTGGCATGGGTGGGGGAATAGATTGGAAATGATGACTTTGTGGTCTGGCTGGGCTGCTGATTTGCACTACGTGATGCATGTGCCTTGCTACGGCCTTAGCAGTGCAAAGGGGAAAACAGTCCATGAAGGAGTTACCTTCTGCTGCATCTGTGCGTGTTCACTGGTGCAGAGCAAACCATTAGTCCTCCAGCGAATTTCCAAGGCAAGTGCTTACCAGTGCTGAGACACTCATGGTGGCAGGATGGTGGTTTGCCACAGCTCTTATGCAGCAAGACTGGGGGTACGTCAAACATCTGGCTCTGCTCATGCCAGGAAAAGCTGAGAGAGCTTTCTGCATGCTAGAAGATCAGCCACATTGGACATCTCTATCTAGTTTGTCAGTTACCATGTCTTAGTCCTTGCTAGCAGGAAGAGGGCAAGTTCATGTTATAAAGTGTCTGACTGCTTGCACAGTAAGAAACAACTACAGTTTAAAACCAAGTTTTGGAAGGCATATGTGACATTGACTTTAGCATTATAAAAAATCATAGAATTGTTTGGTTGGAGAAGACCTTTGAGATCATCGAGTCCAACTGTACCTGTCCACTGCTAAACCGTATCCCTGAGCACCTCATCCAGTCATCTTTTAAATACCTCCAGGGATGGGGACTTAAGCAGTGCCCTGGGCAGCCTCTGCTAGTGCCTGATAACCCTTTCAATGAAGAATTCTTTCCTAATACCCAATCTGAACCCTCCCTGGCACAACTTGAGGCCATTTCCTCTCGTCCTGTCACTTGCTACTTGGGAGAAGAGACCAGCACCCACGCACTACAACCTCCTTTGAGGTAACTGTAGAGAGCAATTAAGTCTCTCCTCAGCCTCCTCTTCTCCAGGCTAAACAACCACAGTTCCCTCAGCTGCTCCTTATAAGACTTGTGCTCAAATCAAGCTTGCAACATGTGTTATCAACGCTTGATGTAGCTTTACATTTGATGCCCATTCAAAAAGTTCTTTCTTTCAGAATATTTTTTGAATTAAAAAAATCTAAAAGAAAAAAACCTGCAGATTACAAACAGGAAAGGGAAACATTTAAGACTTAAGCCAAAATGCCTTTAAAGTAATTCAACACAGTTATTCATGGCTTTGGATTCTTTTGCCTTAAATTTAGCTATAATGGACATTTAGCCTTAACATGGGCCCTGTGAGCCTCATGCTTATTCATGTTGAACTTTTTCAGTCTAAGAACTTTCAAGGTCAAATGAAATTTGACTCTTTCAGGCCAGTTTATGTCTTTACAGTGCTTCTTACTGGCTAAACTAATTTAGTTTGTTTATATAAGCCTCCAAGTTAAAAAGTGAAACCTCAGAAGAAGACAATTAACCAGTGGAACACATTACAAACAGGATGGTGTGAATTTTCCATTACTTTAAGTCGGTAAGCATTACTTAAAGCCAGTAAGCATGTTGCTCTAGAAGATATGCAAGTGGGTGTGTTGGAGAAATCCAATTGAAATGTAGTCTGTCTCATGCAATAGATAGTTCAGAGGATAATGGCTGCTCTTGGTGGCATGGAATAGACTGGAGTTCAGGAAAGGACTTGCCTTTTAGGGTAGGCAACTCTCAATCTGCCTGCTAGAAGGACTAAGTACTATAAAAAAAGACACTATAAAGAAGAGAAAGATGTGCTGTGAGGACTGTCCATTTATTTCAGTATAGCAGACAGGGGCAATTGTTCTCTCTAGAGCATGTTCAGTGGTCATTGGTGCAGTTTGACCTGTATTGCATTGCCTTTAGTTTGAGACTCTATTTTTGAGGACTTCTCAGCATGATAGTTACACATATTTATATAGTTACATGTAAAGAAATACACTTACTCGTATAACTTTAGGGAAGAGATCGGTCACAGAAATTTTTATACCAAGTTTCTAGTTTTCCCCCCTCTAAATTCAAGCTTGTCAAATTGATTAGTGTTTATTACAGTGTTTAAATCATAGAGCTTTTTACTAGATGTTAAATAAGCTTAGTGAGCGATTCGTGAAGAGCAGTTGTGTGGTAACAGGAGTGAAATCAGGAAGGCTTTGTTCAATACCTGACTTCAGGCCTACTGAGTAAAGTCATGCATGTAATTCTCTTCTTATCCTGGTTTTGTCAGATCAGTGGCTTTACAGACCTTGGAATTGAAATGTTTGCAGCAAAATGATGCCTGAGAGCTGTTAAAATTGTTTAATACAAAACAGTGGAAGTGCAGCCTGTGAACAGATCTAGTTTGCATGGTGTATCTTGTGCTTGTGTTCTAGAGCAGTAGATTGTAATCAAGGCAATTCTGAAGTGCCTCCTTCCCAGAAAAACGGCATTCTTTTTTTCAAACTTGAGCAAGAGAATGAGGAAATGAAAAACCTTTGCAGGTAGAGAGCTAGAATGTATAACAGTATAGTGGAATGTCCAGTGGTGAGAAGTAATGTCAATGTCACCGGCTCAGAGCCTACAAAGACCCTTGTAGCAGTCACGCAAACTCACATACAATTGGTCACAGTTCGCTTTTCAAGTTCATGTATTTCAAGCATGATTTCCTGCATTTTGTCTTCCTCTGACACATTTAAGCACAACAGTTCCAGAACATTGACTTTGTCCATACCAGACACGAGATTTTCTCCCCTCAAATATAAATGCTTTACGTCTGACTAATTTAGGGGAATTTGACTAAGAAACCAGAAACATGCAAAGAAAGTGACTGTGGCTGGAGGGCTGGTCTCCCAGCTCCCAACTCACTGGACTCACCCAGTGAGTTTAGTTCCTTTTAGAGGGATGTGCAGTCAGAGGCAACAAAAATGCAGGCTAGCTCTGAATGTGCAGAGAAAATTATATGTTGAACTGTGATCAGAAGGCAGACTCAGAACCTTACAAGCTATTTATTCCATGGAAGAAAAGCAATATGTGATCTAGAATGCAAGACTGTTAAATATCTCTGGCAAAGGACATTGCAAAGGACATTTATTTTTAAATACCCATTTTAGTTAATTTTCCATAAATGGTTCTAATGCTTGCAGAAGTTCTCACTGAACTAGTGCTTGTTAATTGCATTAATTTTTCTGGATCGTGGTTTAAACATGAAGTCAGAGCTTCATGGACTTCAAAATACTTTTCTGTGTAACTGATGGATTAAGTGCTGAAATACTAAAGCAATAAGCCTGTGCTTTCTCTTGATAATGATAGTGGCCAAAATGACAATGGAAATATTCATTTTGTTGTACAATCAGTTACCATTGAAATGGGCTCTCAGGGTGACTCTGCCTTTTCTGCAGTGATCAAACTGAAATTAGTATCCCCATAGCAAATTGAATATTTGAATGCAAAATGTGGTCTAAGCTGGGGAAAGATGCTTCTTCCCCCGTAGGAACAAGTTGATTTGTGTTAAAAAGTAGCAACCTCTAGCTAAAGGAAGAAGATTCAAAGCTTTAATATGCAGTACATCAATTATTATCTTCAGAAGGTTGGCATTTAAGCTGTTTGGGATTGATAATCTATAAGTATTTGACTGCAGAAGAGCCAGTCTTTTAACTTTTATTTATTTTTTTGTTTGTTTGATTTGTATATGATGAAACCTGAAAACACACATGGAAAATATGGGCCCCTTCTGGAGGGAATGTGGAGAAATACTACTGGTGTGTACCTCAGCAATCTTCTGCTGCCCTCCACTCCTTTTACTCATTCATGTTGCTTATTCTCTTAAATAGGGAAGAACTCGGCAGTTTATTAAGTCTGACAAAAATTATACCCTTAAATTAAAAATAAAAGCCAACTTCTGCAATAATTAATCACAAGAAACCCTGGCATTGAGAAGATTTTTCTCAACTAAACAGAAATGTTTAACAGATTTCTCAAATGCAAAGACACGAGTGTTTGGCAGTGACTAGAATAAAAAAAGACAGACCTACTGCTATAATGAATATATTTTCATTGCAATATACTCTTACATTAAATTTCAAACATTTGTCCATTACGTACATGTTGATTAAACACTCTGGAATATTCTGTCAGGTTTTCTAGCATTGTTGAACTGCGTTAAAATGTAATCGACTTAAAACAAATAGAACAAAACCCTCATCTAATAAATGTCAGTTACATGCTGACTGGAAAGAAAACACCGTGTTCCTGCCCTGTGACCCCATCCTTGTGTTAAAGCACAAAGTCTCCAATCATAGAAACGGAACATAAAACCTTTCACTGTTCACTTCTTTCTCGGTGTAGCCGAGCAGGTATGTGGTAGTGCGGGCAATAGGAGAAGTTGCCTTTTTATTTATGTAGAAATTTTATAGTGCACCTCACTGAGTGGCCTGGTGAAGGCTCAGCTGAATTTGAGACTCTCAGCTGATGAGTACTTATAGAGTCGCCGAAATTACAGTTTGGGTTGGACTGAGTTGATCTCTCTGCTGGTGGGGGCAGGAGAGGGGCTCGTGAGCCACCAGAAGTCTCCCTGCCTCAGCGCGGAGCTACCCTCTGTCTTGTCAGCCCCGCTTAGAGATGTGCAGCCCTTCTGCAGAGCACGCCTGAGCTCAGCACTGGTAGCTCTCATGTTCTTTAGGAGACAGACAGCAAAGTGGTGCCATGATCACAACATTAAAGCATGCCGGCGTATGGCAGAGTGCAACATTCCCTTAGGGAATGTTGCACTCTGCCATACGCCGGCATGCTTTAAGAGCAGGTAAGGCAATGCCTGTTCTTGACTCCTGTTTCTTCTCCTTTCTTCTTTCTCCTGTTCTTGACTCCTGTTTCTTCTTTGGAAATGTATCTGAGTGAGCATTCATGCTCCATTTAGTTATAGTGGCTTTTTGGAGACTAGGTGGTTGCAAAGAAATCCAGAAGGAAGTGTTGGTTGAAGCTTGTATTTAAGCATTTCAATAGCATTCTGGCGAGTAGAGGATGAAAGCCCAGATTTGTAAGCAAGGGTTCAACAAATGAAACTTCCAGTGTGAGTTATCTTCTGTTCTTGGGTTTAACCTCCCAATCATTTAACCAAATTCATTGGTGTTTGAGCTGTAGTGGCAGGTAGGTTATTTTGCCTTTGTGCTGTCCTTTAGGAATGTGTCAGGATTGTGGGTCTGCCACTGTGTGCTTTTCTAATTTTCCTTTCAGTGTAACTCATTGCTTCCAAGCAAAAGCTAATGACCTTCACTTGCGCACTTTGCCTTGTTGTGTGCTTTGCACTTTCTATTTAGACAATAAAAGGACCAAAGGGAAAACAATGTTTCTTTATGTTAGAAGTACAGTGGCCTCACATGTCAATATTTCTTTTCCCCCTATGCACTCTGACTTAGTTTATTTTTTTAAACACTTTGGCTTCTTTAAAGGAGATTTGAGTTCCAGAGCAAACCAGCTTGCACAATGTGCACAGCTTCATATTGCATTGGACTGATCGCATTTGTTATGTCTACCAGCTGATAGAGTTTTCTGAAAATATTTAGCCTGTAATGTAACCCTCACTATTCTTCTGTTTTTATTACAAACATGTAATTAATCACCCTAATTGTTCCAATTACCCAGAAGCCCAAGTGATCATGATAAAAAATAAATAAATAAAGATACTGATGGCATGAGGTGGCTGTAGGACTGAGATGAACCTTCAGCACAGCCCAGCAATATCCCACTGGTCCTTTTAGGTCTGGGAAGATGTTCTGGATGTGGCTCGATGCACATGCTGAGCGTCACATAATCAACTTGGGTGTTGTCCGTGTGTCTCAGGTGATCATTGTGTGCTGCACTCC
Organism: Phaenicophaeus curvirostris; assembly: GCF_032191515.1. NCBI lineage: Eukaryota > Metazoa > Chordata > Aves > Cuculiformes > Cuculidae > Phaenicophaeus > Phaenicophaeus curvirostris. The sequence goes on from NC_091399.1 coordinate 33,355,102, forward strand.
AAGTGTTGTCAGAACTGGCACTACCAGAAATTGTTAACTGTCAAATAATTGCATGATAAAGAGGTGAGGAAATGAGCACACATTCTCTTAGAAAATGATGTTTAAGAAATATTAGCATTGTCATTTGCATCAACAAGACCAGCATCGTTTAGAAGTCAGGTACATAGGAATAATTCTAATTCCTGAAAGTATCTGAAACCAAAATGAGAACAAAATGCTGTTTCTGTTATTTGTAAATTAGAAACAGCACAGATCCTCCCCTCCTCCCTCTCCACTCCTCCTCAAATAATTCTCATGCTAGGAGCTTGAGTCTATAATAAGTTTCACTTGTTTGGCACATCCTCAGGCCCACTTAAAAAATCCTTGGAAATGGTTCTAAAATTAATGCCCAAACACAAATCTGCAAGCAGTGATCCTGGTGGGTGCGCCAGGGATAGCTCCATGCTTCCAAGACTTCTCTGCAATGACTCTGACCAGCTCTGGGGAAAATAAAGCTAACCATAGTCTGGATTTCTTGTGTTTAGAAGGAAACAGTATTTTAATATTCCAGAAAAGGGCAAGCTGCATACTTTTATTTTGCTACAGAGAGGCTATTTGAGGAGTTCACAATGTTCAAGATGTTTTATTTATATATATATATTTGTATGTGTATACATACCTATGAGATTCTTTGCTAATACCAGCATTACATCACCATTTATCTATTGTAAATCTAGGTCACTCCTGAATTACATTACTGTGAATGCAGATGAAGCTTGGACTACAGCATGGGCCTGAAATGCTGTTTTCTAATAGGATTAGCAAGTCATATGTGTCCAGATGCGAATTTCTTTGGAAGAAGGGACAGAGATGGGGGAGGGAGAGGGACAGAAGGGACAGGAAGACAAGGTCCTGACTTCTAATACCTGCAACATGCGTGGCAATTTCCAGCACTTTGTTGTTTGTTCTTGCAACTCTTCCTCAAGCACAGGGAGCTGGACAGAGCCAGGGCAACTCCGGGAGTGAGACAAGATTCTTCTCTGCGGCTTGAGGCTGACCCAGAGCGAGAGGGGAGAGTTAACCAGCACAACTGAGGTGTTGCCATGCTAGGAGAGATTAAGCTGATTAGGTCTTTTGAGTCCTAAAAGAGATGAGGGAATGGATGTAACAGAGGTTTACAAAACTCTAATCACCAGGAAGCCAGCAAATGCAAAATAAACTCAGCTGCAAAAAGTAAGGAGACCTTAGGGTACATGCTGTTAGGTGGCAGAATGCTACCAAGACCAGAAAGACGGAATTATTTCAATAGGAATTGGACAAAATCATGAGGAGAGGCTCATGAGGACTGTTACAAGTGACTCTCAAGGGCAGGAGGAGAGGGTATTGTATAGAGATTTAATTGGTGCAACCCCAGAGTTAATGCTGATAGCACTTCTTCCTGGAACAATGGTTCCTTGGAAATCTTTGAGTTGAGCAAGTATGGGCAGGCTAATAACCAATGTAGTTTCAATAGTTTTAATGAGGTTGGCAGAAGTCAAAGGGTACAATAATCTTTATATACAGGTTTTCCTTCTCTTGAGCTCTAGAGGCAGTTTCCCATTACTTGCAATTTAAGGTGACTGTATGCAACTAGCCAGTCATCTGACAGAAAAAAACTAATTATATCATTACAGATATGGACATGTACATTTTATGGGAAAAATTAGTATGCCACCCTGTTAAGTAAATATTTACAAAGATCTGTAGCCTAGAAAAATGCTAAGAGGGACAAAACAAGTGCCAATTAATTCTGTGTTCTTTGGATCATATTTCAGCTGCAGTCAGTGCCAATTATGAAACTGAATGGAGTGACACAGTATATTAAGGAACATATAATTTGTCATACAGTGTCAACATTGCTGGCATTTTATATTTCTTGAGGTAGCACTGTTGAGCCAACTTTTGTTAAGTGTCCCAAAATCTCATGTAGCACGTCAGAAAGGACTTTCATTGTTAATTCTCTGAATAGAGAAGAAATAGGCCTTGTGACAGGCAGCTTTTGACAATCATAGCTGGGCTAAATCTCTTAATGGTGGGATTTAGCTTGTTACAAGTGTGCAGTGTCTGAAGCCAGCCCTGCTTAAAAAAGCTGTTCACTGCAGCTGTCTGACTGACTGAAATAGCATTTACTTGGAACAGTACGTGGGTATCTTCAGACTCTGGCCTGCTGTATTAATGACTTAATCTTAGACACGCACACCACCCAACAATTCATAACAAAATTGATAGAAATTCACATTTTCTAGGAGCAGACCCAAAACCATAAACTAAAATTGTTCTTTATTTGGTGGCTACTAGAATTGGTGTCTTACAGTCCTACACACATCCTACACACATGATATATGACCCAAATAGTTGAGACATTTCTAGCATGAAGAGTGTGAAGACAAAGCAGTTTGACACCTGAAGTGGCTTTTTTACCTAAAGCTAGGGCAGCTCTGCTGTGTTGCAGGAGTAAAGCTACTGAGGATCCTCTTTTCGTGCATAGATAATGCATAAAATGTGATCAGCTCTGCGACTTCAGTGATGCTCAGCACTGGGAGGGAATGGCAGGCACAGGTTGTCAGGCTTTAAGCTGAGGATACAGCACTCTCCTCCAGACGCTCAGAAAGTGTGTGGAATGGCAGTTACTTTCCAGGAAGAGGAGGGATTTTGTATTTTTGACATAATATTTTGAGACTTTGTGTCACAAGAGTCAGATCCAACAAAACTCACTGCCTTCAGGGAAAAAGAACTAGTGGGAGTGCTGACAAATGGATGTGCCCAGAGACTGGGGCTGGACCCAGGTGTCTGCACAGTTGAATTTCTCCTGTGAGCTCCAGGCCACTTCAGCTGCTTGTCTTCTGGTGCTGACCTATATTACATGGCAGCCCTGGCATCCCCAGCTAGGTGGCAAAGTGGCTTAGCTGGACTCAGTGAAGCTTATTAGCTTGTGCTGCTTTTGTTCATCAGCTCTCTTAAAATCTTGTCCTGTCCCAGTGTCAGGGGCCATCACTTCTGCTTCCCCTCTCTCTGATGAGTTGATTCCTTTGCACCCATGAGAAAGCATCAGCTGGCACCATGGTAGCCTCAGCTTTACGTGAGTTTGTCCCTTCCACATACTTGCTCTCCTACCTCTTTTAATTCACTGGTGTTGCAATGTGATTTCAAGAACTCAGAACGTATTCTTTCTGCATAAGCTTAGTGAAACTGGACACCCTTTTTTGTTTTTTTAATTAAAAAGATAAAGTTGTTTTGGCTGCAGTAAAATCTAAGAACAATGTTTTACAACGAGGGAGAGATGTATGACATGCATGACTTTTCTTAGTACACTGTTCTTACACAACTCATTAGAGGATCTAAAAGGCTATTATTTTCTTGGCTAAGCCTGATTGCTATGTTTCTCCTATATAATATTTTATAAATTCCCATAAAAGAAACAAACACTAGACTAAATTAACATTTTTAAGTACTACGACTTTGACTGCAAATGAGGAATTGGACTTTGATTACTGCATTTTTCTAAAATAATATTTCACATGCTATCCTAAGCCAAGGCTTATTTTCAAAAACAAGCTTTTGACAGCAAAAGTAAATTCACATGACTATCTGCATAATGCTGGATATATTTTGTGATGATGGCTTAAATTACCATCATCTTTTCAGCACCTTTCGATGCCATGAAAGAAAGCTTTCTTCACTGCTTTCAATGCAACAAGTCTGGCATACTGAAGTACCAGTCGCACTTACTAGGAAGGTTTTTCTGCAAAGCAACTACTGGTAAGTATAATCAATATTAGAAAGCTCTGGACCTGAATTCTGCCATCACCTGCATGTCCTGCAAATTATTCCATTGAAGCTAACACATCTTTGTGTAAAATGATGCGGTAAGCTACAGGATGAAATTCTTTACCTTATTATTCTGATTGCTCTTGTATCTGCTCTGAGTAGAAAAGATAGTTAAAAATTCAGTCAAAACCCCCTCCTAGCTTGCATTAACTTTTATTTCATTTTTGAAACTTTTTAACAACCTGCTAAATGACAGTGAGCAGGAGTCTTCCTTGGCATATGTTCTTTGAAATCACAACTGAATGTGGGTCTTTGGCTTAAGGAATTTTTACTGAGTTTTCATTACTTTTTTAATTACTCTTTTACTGTTTGCTTGACTCAAAGGGAAAAGCTGGTTCTACTCAAAACACTGTAATTAAATGCTCTGAAATGCAAACTTTTGCATAGTGGGAAGATCTGGCAAGTAGTAAGACACTTCATAGCTTAATGTTTGCACTTGACTGTCTGCTTGTGTAACAACTGTACCACTGAATGAATTCAGGCTCAGATATTGAATTTACTGAAGCTGCTGAAGTTTCTTTGAGCTTCTGGCTTTACTTCTATCACTGTGCAGCCCAGTCTCTATGCGCATCCTGCTTATGTGTCCAGCTCTGCATCAGACACAGTAAAAAACCCAAACAAAACAGAAAACAACCCCTTTCAGATGGTCAAAAGTGGAGTTAGTTGTGGGCTTTTTAGAGATGATCCCTCAGGGATATTTAAGGCAAGGCAATTGCATCACTAGCTTATCGAGTACTGTGAAGAAATCTGGAAGGCTGAAGATGAAGGTTTGCTCCTTATCTTTGTCCAGGAACGTATCATCCATAAGGCATTTGTATATGTGCAGCTCATTGCCAGCCTGAATATCACCTTGGGTTTTGTTCTGTGTGTAGTTTTGTGGAGTTTCCTTTAGGAAGGAGGAGGTGAGGCTTCCTTCATGTAGTTCATCAGTTTATTGGCTTTAATGACATGTATTTCATGTATTAGTGTCCACACAGTAACCTGCTGCCAGCCTCAGTCAGAGAATTGATGTTGCATTTCCTTGTATTTTGGATTCACTCCTTTGGCTTTTCCCTCTGTGAGACAGAGGTCTCTTTCCCACCTTTCCCCACAAGCTTCTCACAGCATTGCAGCCCTTTGAAGGTGCTTGTGTTTGTGCCTGTGCTTTTGCCTGGCTCCAAACACCAGTGCTACATCCAAACTGCTTACCCCAGGGACAACTGGTGCCAGCACAGAACCTACGTTACCGAGAGATTTCTCTTTGGCTTTTTTGTCCTTCCCAATTCTTAGGCTGTTATCAGCATTGTCATCACCCAGTGACTCTACTAGAGCTCCTGGAGCCTTTGTGGGCTTAAGTCCTGCTTTATCCAGTTTATTAAACCAGTATTACAGCTTATTCATTTCACTTTAGAGGCACAAAACCGCTGAGCACGGGGCAAATTGCTGTCTGCCCTGGGGAGAGGAGCATCACTGCCAGCCAGGGGCTGGCTGCTCTCCCCTTCTGACACATCCAACAGCCGATGAGAAATTACTTCTGTTGAAACTTTTGGTGAGGAAGAATGCAAGCTGGGCAAGACCTTAGGATCAGAAGTCTTCTTTCTTTCTTTTAAAGTATTATGAGGTAATCCCTGAATAATAATAAATGGTCGAGATTTTGGTTGTATTTCTTGTATGAAAGATTGCCTTTCCAGCAGCTCAGTTTCCCCAGCACCAAACTGGGAATTAGTTCAATACTAACACAGAAGGAGAGCGTCATATTCTGAAAATTCCCCTGCAAAACCTGCTTTTTCTCTTCTGGGGGGTTGTGGTGTTGGGTGTGTTTTGTGCACATACTGAACAAACTTAAGAAAACTTGGCTGTGACTAAAGAAACTTTTAAAAAACCAATCTTGGATCACAACCCTGTGTCTCAGGCTGGCTTTTACTGGGCAGCAGGGATCAATCACTCAGGATGCCTCTTCAGGTGATCACTTTGTAGGAAATATCTTTCTTGCTGCTAATCTAGCTCCTGTACTTGCAGTAATGCATAATATGGCTCAGTGTCAATACTGTTACCTTTACGTTTTGGACAATTCCCATTCAGAACCTACATTTCTCCTTGTTCTGACTCCCTCTAATTGCTCTGATTTACTTTACCACTAACATTTCTGCACCAGAGTGGATTGTTTCGAGCAGTCCCTGCCTATAAAGAGCTCACTGCTTTCCTCTGGCATCTCCCACTCCTTCCAGATCGTTCATGTCCTGCATGATCTGGTTCTTTCCCCATGAACTGCTGATGCTCAGCAGCCTCTGTGACAAATCAATCTCAAGCAAATCAGATTTTCTCCTCTGAATTTCCCACCAGGTTTTTAGGGAGGGGCTTCACTTTTCTGCTTTGGCCTTTATAAACTACTGATCATGAGAGGTCTCACTCTGCAACCTGCATAGCAGTAGGTTGAGTGTAACGTCTTTATTCAACTTGTTCACAGTCCAAGGAGCACGTGGGAACGACTCACAGAGTGAGCCCCGGGACCTCCTCCTTACCCAGCCAGTCTGCACTGCTGGGAATTCCTTCCTTACTCGCATCACTTCCCATAGATGCAAAAACTTGCTGCTAGGGGCAAAGACTGTGGCCGTATTAAATTTTGCTGATAGCATCATTTGCTGACTGGTCTGCAAAGGCACCGATGATGTCTGTGTGTAACTGAAAATTGCTTTGTAAGTCTGTTTGGGATCCTGAGTCCCAACAGGCAGAGTCAATCCTACGTTGTGTTACTCAGCTTTAATCTTGTTAAGTAAAACTTCTAGAGGTATTTATAGGCTTATTCACTATGTAATGTTCAACAAAAGGTCACTGGGCAGCATAACGTCAGTTAAAATAATAAGGGCACTGATTACTTGACAAGATGTTTCACTCCAGTTTAACCTGCCAGAATGTAACTCTGCCTGGAGGACATAAACTGTCTTCCCTTTCTATCTCGTTTCCATACCTTCCAGTTTTAGCACTTGTAAGGCTTTACTTCATCTAGTGATTATTGCTGAGGTAGTTTGAGAAGCCAGTGTGAAAACAAGCAAAAGTATCAAATGAATCTCTCACCTTTTTCAAGTTTTGCCTTTTGTTTTCTCTATCTGAAGGAACACGTCTGACTGCAGCATTGCTAAGCTGCCATTTTACATATCTGGCTGTTTCAGAGATTCTCCAGAAGAGTCTCACAGCACTCAAATATCTTCAGCAATATTGTATGTCATCTCTGGAAACCTTCATGCATCATTGTTTTTGCCTTAAATTAATATTAATTTGCTAGACTTGGAGCAATTGCTTTTAGGATAATTTCTGGCATACAGCTATTACTAAGCTGTCTTTTAATGTTGTCTGATATATTCATTAAAGAAAGCTATTTGCTAGACATCATAAAGTCCCACATATCAGTCCCTGGCTATACTCCCTTGGCCTCTGTAGTCCTTTTCCCCCCATCTTTCTTCCATTACCTTTAATTACCTCTTGCATTACCTCCAACGCCAATCTTGCCTCCTCTCAGGAGATGAGCATCCAAAATCCAATTTTGGTGATGTTTCAGTGTATGCTTGCAGATGAGCCAAGCTGAGGAAGAGGAGCTATTTTTTTGGCTCATGTTATGTGCCAATAATTTTCGAAGCAGTTAGTCCATTAGCACAAAGCTCTGCAAGAAGCTAAGATTAATGTCCTAGAGGGCAAGTACAGTGAGGTATGTGAGAAGCTAGAGTTTTTCTGTCCATGCAAAGCTGTTATTTGCAAAGGGGAGGTGGAGTCTGAAAAGAATAAATTATTTTGGCCAGTGGATTTCATTCCTGTTATTTTTTTGCAGATCATGCTGTTTCAAGTAGTGATACGGACTTTAACTGTTATTTTTGAGTGTTTAAAGACATAATCAGATAATATGAAGTGATGGATAAAGTGATCCTAGGAAGCGTGTGAGTACATCACAAGGAATAATTATTAAAGCCAGTTGCTGAAAACTTCCACTATTTCAGGGGTTTGAATCATCAGACAAATATTATAGCTATTTTTCTGCAGTGTTTTAATGCATTACTGCATTGCCCAATGTCCCTGGGACCACTGATGTTCAGCTCCTGCTCATGGCATCAGGAGAGTGCCAAAATCTCTCCAGGGTACCAAAATTACTCCACAGCCAATGGAAAAGTACTGCAGAGTTGCCTTTTTTTAATTTTAAAAATTTTTATTATGTTAATAATTATTGCCTTCATTAAAAATAGTAATTTCCATGGGGAGAAGAAATCTCTGCAAGTGCCTCTCTCTCTGCTGTTGTAGAAGAGGAGGCTTATGCACATTAAGAGTCTTTTGCCTTCCAAAATGCTGCTTCTGCTTCAGGTAGGGGCTGTATGGATACTAAACACAGTGAATATACAGTGTATTATATGAGATAAGAGAAGGCTGTAGTGCACACCATGAATGTTTTGTGTTTTCTATTAGCAAAATTTTTAAAAGTGAACTGGAAAATAACATTTAACAGATACTACTCTGAAATCAACCATAATTTTAATTAAATAAGCATAACCAGGCAGCTGAAAATCAGATCTGAAATCGTTAGTAATGAGCACCATAACCAGTTAGACACCACACCGGTGTTGGTAATTCATTAACAATACTGGGAGAGATCATATAAAAATGACAGTTTCTATTTCAGAAAGGAAGCCGATGAAATGTTGGCAAATCTGAGCTGCTGGGGGGAGGTGTATATTCCCCTATGGTAGCGTAGTGACTAGAAATAGAACTTCTTCAAAGAACCAGATTAAAAATGAAACCTTGCTTGAGGCTGTGCCTAAGGCATCCAGTCCAGACCCTCTCCCCCTACATGCTCATCCGGACATGCTGAGCCCTGGGTTTGGGAACAAACCCACCTTTAGCCCCTGGTCTGCTGGTCTGAGCCCCCAGGTAAGGCAGATATCTTAGCAACTACATTGAATAACAAGATCCAGTAGGGGAAAAAAGCCTTCCAAAAAAAAAAAATGTCTTTTTCTGGTTGTTAATGAGTCTCCCCAAGTACAATGTCCAGATATCTAGTATCGTCCACTCTGGCAGAGATGGGTTCTGTTTGCTGTGACACTGTCCCTCCGGCACAGTGAACCTTTAAAACAGTAATAAGAAAATTTATGCTCCTACAAAATGGCATTTTTTTTTAGAGTCCAAGGTCTGTTAACTCTGCAAAGAGCTCCATTTTCTGCTCATCTAGAGTTTAAACCACCAACGCCTTGAGGGCAGAAAATAACTAAAAGGTGAAGCAATAATAGGAGCCTGTAGCTGGTTTCGCAGTGTGGGGAAAAGGCAAAAGACAAACCAACCCAGAGGAAACTAGAGAGAGAAGAAAAGAAGAAATAACAGTAGTAAGCCACTTGCTCACCACTGTGAGCAGCACACAAAAATGCCAAAAATACTGGGGGATGTACCTGCAGCTTGTAAATTACTAGTATCTGTTAATTTTCAGAGAAGAAAAAATCTAGGACTTAAGTGCTGTAAAAGTACATGAATATGTGGAACCATTTTTTGTGGATGTTGAGCTACGACGTGGTGTCATACACCTCCATCAGACTGTAAGCAGCATTTTGTGCTCGGAGCTCCATTCAGCACTCTGACCTGTTCAACCTGGGCCATCCTGGGCTTGAAGAAATTTATTGCACAGTCCCACAGAGTCCTGGTAACCCCCAGGGGCCAGCGCAGGATGGTGCAGAGCAGGACTGATTTCCAAACTGTTTGCAGACACTTTTGGAGCCAAATCCCTGGAGCAGAGAAACACTTTTGTCCAGGCATGTCATCCTTGTACTCCTGGGACATGATTCCTAAAGGATCTCAGCTAGGAGGTTTGGGGGAGTGCTGGGAAATCTGCTAAGCTGCATTAGCTGTAAAATCCCATCTATAGAGTGAAAGAGGTTTAACTTTGTGTATGTTTTCCTTAGTTTAGCCAGTGCAGAACAGCAGGCTGTCCTGATTAACCAGCGTTTCCCCTGACACAAACCAAATGGCTTACAGCTTGAGTAACTGTCTGTTGAGTCCCGTGTTTATTATAAATTCAATAGATGAAAAAAATTGAGTTTCTATGTTTTTACAGCATTTCCCACCAGAGAACACTAACACTTGTAAAACAATAAATGCTATAGTGTAACACAGCAAAACCAGTAAAATGCTGAACAGTAGATAAAATTATTTACAAAAGATCATTATGGTTTCTTTTGGAGAAATAATGCAGCATTTAATTTTAAGATACATGTGCCATGCAGAACTTTTAGATCCTACAGAAAAGGAACATAAATACAGAAGTGCACGTGTGCAGTAAGGTACGTTCACAATCTTAATTATTTCCCTTACTTAAAGTTATTTGCTCCTGCATTTGATCTGGTCTCTGCTCCACCAATTTCTGAAAAGTAAACTATGTTGCTATGCAGCTCAAGAGGAAAGCATCAGCATTTAAACTTCTGTGTCCCACTCGGGCTGATTTTGAAACAAGTTTTCATGGGAAGGCTGTGTATGCAAGGTATCACGAAGAAAGTTGTGTTGTTTTAGAGCAGTGAATGGATCAGGGACATTTCTTCAGTTAAGCTAATTCGTTCCCTGACGGGATTTTTTCCATTCTTGCTGTAATACTGGATTCCAGTGCAAATGTTTACTGCTGCTGTCACAGGATGGTGGTTGGAAGGGAAATGCTTGGTGCTGCCTCCTGTTCCTCATTGTGCAGTCAAGTCAGAGCCAACTTACATGATGAGAAACTGCACATTAGCATAAGAAAATGTAGTCCTGGAAGCAAAAACCTGGCTGATGCAGCTCCATTACCTACCTGCACATTTCAGCCTCTTTTCTTCTTCTTGCTAGAAAAGTGAAGACCCGTGGCCTTAAAGGCAGGGAGGTAGTAGCTGTGTTTCAAGCGTTCCTTGAACTTCACTGTTTTTTTGTATTAATGCTGCCTGCGGCTGAAACTCCACCTATGGAAAAGCGGAAAGTGGAAACCCAACACTACAGGCTCTGCCACTTGCAAAGTCCACAAAGGTAATTAGGAAGGTCCACTGATTGCTCCTGGGGAGCAGTTATTTGCACTGGAGTAAACCCTAAATTAAGATAGTTCAAGGTACTTTCAGCCATACCAGAAAATCATGACCTTCCTATAATAACAAGTCTGAATTTGCCAGTTTTCCTTTGATTTTCATTGCATCACTAAGTAAACAAAGGTGTAGTTTGCTTGGCCGTGTTGCAGATGTGTCTGGGCCAGCAGCTCCAAGGGCAGTTGCCATGGGTCGGTCTGTGCAGAGCGCAGATCAGCGATGTGAGTGGCAAACAGAGGCCTGGGCATCGCTGCAAAGGGACAGGATAGGAATAAAAAGATCTCTCGGTTGGGGAATTCTTCTGGCTAAAATACACAATTCAGAGCTGGCTTTAATTCAGGTCGCTGCTTCATCACGTGCAACCAGCCAGCTTAACTTTGCCATAAAATCTCAATGTGGGAGGGGGAAAAAGTGACTCAGCAATAGCTGCAGAACCTACAACTTTTTTTTTTCAATGTGAGCTCTACCTTTTGTTATATGCTTTGATTTTATATAACAAATAGATCTACTTTGACAAAAAGTTCAGCATTTGACAGTTTTCATCTAGGTGACAGCTGGTGGGTTTGATATAATTAAGTGTAGAGAGATGGTGTGTTTTGTCTTTTTTCAGATGTTTATGTTGTAAATATTTGAGTCTGCTGAGCATTTAAAGTGGATCCAAGAAAGGAAGCAGGGTATTAGTTTTATTGGAAAAAAAGAGTAAAAAATTCATTTGGAAGTTGCTTTAAACAAATATTTTCTGCTGTAATAAAGAAAAACATATTGATCATAGTATTTAGTAGTGTATAATATAAATGCCAATTCAGAAATATTGCTGCAATGCATTATTCTGTATTTATATAATAAATGTTTCATAGAAAGAGCATATGGTATTTAGAGACAATGAAATTGGATTAGAAGGAATCAGTTGCATGGCTAAAGGTTGTATACATTGCTAACAGTACTTAAAAATGATATTGTGTTAAACACAGTATCTGCAATGGGTTGTGAGCAAAATAAATATTTTTAAAGAGAGGCTTTTATCATTGTCTGGAAGCCTTTAGCTAACACCAAATTCACACTCCCTCTCACAGTTAATCGTAGACTTAATTAAACAAAGGTGAGCTGAAAAGGAAGGCAGTGAGATAAGTTTAGACCCTTAATCCATGTGTATAAAAGCATTTTCTAATATGGAGAGTGAGCATGATAAAGCATTTTACATGCAGGGAAATCAGGGCAAACTGAGTCTGTAACATTCCTTGGGAATCTGCAAAAGAAAGCAAGGTAGAGAGATGCTCAGGACTCAAAGTATTGCCCTGCATGACTCTCAGGTGCCCTTGCCAGCTCTGGCAGAGCCATCTCAGGCCAGGACTGCTGTTCCGAGCCTGCTTGGAGCCTCTGCACTAGCAGCAGGCAAGCAGCAGCCTTTGAACAACTTGTTTTAATTATGTGAGGAGCACGCTAGCTTTCCACAGTCGTCTTTTAATATTTTTTATATTTTTGTTCACACTATGTCACAGATATGTACTGCTTTTAATTACTCCAACTTAGCTCAGTATGCAAAAGACAGAACATAAAGTGGAACGTGGCTGTTGCAATCGCCGTGCAGATCCCACAGCAGAGCTGCCATGCAGCCTTTATGCCTTCTTACCCTTAGACTTGGACCAGTATGAAATCCTTTTCGTTGCTGGTCACAGAAAATCCATGAGGATTGGTGCTTTCAAGAAAGAGTTGTTGTTTAGAGTAAAGATCTGCTGTTTAGGAGTGGATTTGCCCCTGCAGCCAGGCCGTATGGCTCTTTGCCTGGCAGCTCCTGGGGGACGTGCAGTTGATGGAGCCCAATTCAGAGCACTCTGCAGAAGGGCACCAAGCCTCAGCCTACACAACCATTCCCCCATCATTGCTGCCCACTCTTATGGTGTGTGCAGCCCTTCCTCGGTCAGTTCCCTGAAAAATAGGAGCCTCCAGCACTTTCGTCTGCTCCCTGCCCCAGAGGAGCTCTGTGCACGCGGTGTTTCCTTAGGGATATGTCTCTGGGTTATTGGAAATACTCTTGGCATCGCTGTGTGACAGAGCACTTTGTGCAGATGTACATAAACCTGGGGTCAGCAGAGGGAGCTCAAAGATGTGCAGTCCCAGTTCTGGATTTCAGACCAAGACAGTCTGCTGGGTGCTGAGGTGTTCACGACAGAACCTCTCTGCATTTGGGTGTTGCAAGAACTTATTTTTAAGCCCCCAAACCATGCGGCAGCTTGTGGGAAGGGGAGGGAGAGGCATTTATGTTGTGCTGGAAAGAGAAGATCTGAGTGGGAGAGGTGTTAGTAATAGGAATCCCTTTGGGAAGGGATGTTTTTCTTAGTATTGCTAATAATGCGATCAGTGCAGACATCCAAGGTGTGCTAATGTGATCCTCTGGTGACACCAGCTCTGATTGCAAAGTGATGTAGGGAAAACTGGCTGGTCTTGCAGTGTGCACTAAGAGAGATGGGAAGGGAAAGCAGCAGTACAAAGTGTAAAGCTGTGCCCATTGAATAATATGTATACACCCAAAGGCTGGGAGAGGCAGACCTTCCTTAGGCACCAGTGCAGAAAAGGTGTGATACAACCTTCCGTACACAGAAGGCTAAAAAATACAGCAGCTACCAAAAACCTCCTAATGAAACCCATGGTAGCTGCTCACAACTTTGCTTTGCAACTGGGTGGTGTATTTTTAAAGCTCCCTCCGTGGATGTCAGTCCAAGTGCAAGCGGACTTGCAGCCACCCTGTGCATAGAGGTTGCATCTGCAATTTAACCTTCCCCTTTTCCCTCTTCCCTCACTCAGCTGTGATGGAAAGCGGTGGCTGTGGCTGCTGGTGCCCACGCTCCTTCCCCTGTGCCCAGCACGACCAGCCACAAAGATGTCCAAGAGCCTGAGCAGGAGGCAGGAGGACACCTTGATAGAGGCAAGTTAAGCAAACAGTCTGTGCCAAATGTTATTTTAGCTGAAATTTGCTGGGAGGTCTTCACATCGGAAAAATACCAGTTATGGTGCATTATAAGGATTAATGGTACTCTTGTTGTCTAATTCCTCAGCCTTGTCTAATTCCTCAGCCCTTTTATTACTTCTGACTGATCAGATTTCATTGTCCATTTGATTCTTGAGGAGAAAAGATATTGGTCAAACTTTTCTCACACTATTCAAAACCATCAAATTTGCTTGGAAAATTTCTGGAAAAGTTTATGACTATAGTAAGTTTTTGATCACTGAAATTCATGTTAAGATTCAAGCTGTTGGTGATGGGTTTACCAGTCAAAAGGAGCCCTGTAACCCTGACCTTGGCCCAGAGATGGGCATTTTCAGAGGCAGCAGGGTCTGGGCAGGGTATTTTCATACTGTTATTCCAGAGCCAGAGCTCCCTCTTGTGAGAAAAGAGAAATATCAGAAAAGTCCAGGGCTCTCAACTGAAAATGTGCAGGGAAGGTGGTGTTCACTAGGCAAGCAATTTCCAGTAGCTTTTCCTGTAAGTCAGTACACACTTCCATCCACTTGCAAAAGAAAATGTGTCATTTATGGCTGTGGTCTTGCAAATTTTGAATCTGGCACTGTGATTTGTACATAGCTGTATGTCTGACAGAGTTCTGATGCTTGATAAAAATACAGAAATATTTTTCAATGGAAAAAATTTTCCTTTCCACCCCCTACTCCCCATTTTATGACTTTTGTCTCTGACAAAATGACAGTAATTTTATATCAGCTAATAAAAAAAACAGAAAATAAAGGAATCTGTTAGAAGTGATAAATACTTTTCGAATTTTTGCGCTTGCTGTGCTCAGCGTCAGCTGTGATGAATTGGTAGCTGTTTTGCCATCCTCTTGCACGGCAGAGCAAGGCTGGTTCTCCCATGTCCATGCCAGTACTGTCTCTCTTTGAAATGGGGTGTCCAGCCATGCACTGGATGATCCGGGTACCGTGGGATGCATGTATGCAGTAGGTGTATATAGGAAGACCGTATGGATAGCTCCAGGTGTATTTTAGCCTAGGAACATTTATCAAAAATACTTAGCTTTCAGTGAGATCTGGTGTAATTTAAGGGTAAAAATGTGCTTTAGAAGTATTTTTATGAGCCCTAGGATTAAGTTCTTTCTGGCAAGTGTGATTAAATGGCAGCCAAAGTGGTGACGGTCGCTGGCAGCAGCTGCCCTGACCCTCCCCTCACTTTAGCAGTGAGTCCCATGACAGGGTCTGCATAGTCCATCTGTCAGAAGAACCTGGGCACCTGGGGGTCTTCCACACTGCAAGACCTTGCCCTCTGCCTGCTACAAACTATGTGTTTCCCCTTACAGAGAGAGAGAAAGTTTTTGAGGCATCTTCTGCAATATTTGTTGACTGTCCCCCAAAACCAGGGTGCATGCAGCTGCTGGTGTCTCCAGGGACTGATGCACCGCTTTTCTGGGATGTAGTTAACTAAATCAACCTCTTTTCCCTCTGCATGGAAAGAGTTAATTGTGCTAGTGTAAGAATATTATTCCAAGGGATTATTTAAAAAAGAATTTATCGTTTTTCTTACAGCAGGGAACATGTCCAGTAATTGATGTGGGAATATTAATGCAATATGTGTGTGTTATCAATTTAGAAAAGTAGAAGACATATTTCCTTAAGCTTCTAATCACTTACACATATGACCTTCATTTATACAGCAGAAGGGCTCTTCCAGAGAGCTACAATTTGCTTCAGATGTTTAGTTTGCGTATTTTGCTTTACCTTCTAACTGCCAAGTTTGGTATTATTTAGCAGTAAAATTAAAAATGTGGATTTGAGTATGTACCAAAGTCCTGACAGGTGTTAATGGAACTCAAGTTGAATATTTTATTCTTTAAATAGTAAAACATAAACCTGCATTTGTTTAGCTTTGCCGTCCTGCCAACTATATCAGGTATCTTGTGTGACTAGAATCACTGTTTTCTGTACATGGTCTTCATGGCAGTTTCCGATGCCTGTTCCCAGCTCAACCTACATTTATAATCCTAACAGATTTCAGCTCCAGAGAGAATTCTTTAGGCAAACGTGAGATTCTCAACCCAAAGAGATGGGAAACAAAATTCACTATGCCTTATAGTCCAGATTTGCAGAAAGTGCCTAAATATGCAAATGGGCACCAAAGGGGATTTTTCAGAAGGAAGTAAAATCCTGGAGATTAAAGTAAAGCAATTTAAGGCAGTTCTGAAAAATCCAGCTTAGTGCCATTTTTTTTCATTTTTAGGTGTTCAGGCACCTTTAAAAACATCTGTCCCCCAGCCCATTGCAATTAGCAATGCTGCTTTGGGTTATATTCGGGGCACACTGATTTAAAGGGATTTCCTTTGGTACCAATGGTCCCCATTTTGCTAAGAGAGGTGGAGCAGATTGCTGTGTAGGGTCATGCTCTGTTTTGGAGAGGAGCACTGGCTGCTTAGGAAAGGATGTAGGGGACAGGCACACCACAGGGGCAGCCTTCTTGTTACAGGAGATGCATCCCGAGTGATGCATTATCTGAATTTTAATGTCAGTCAGCAGAGACAGCAGCTCCTCAGCGCTGTCCTGGGACAGCCTGACTCCCTGTGGGAGCATCTTTCCCTTCCCAGTATCTGAGAAGAATCCAGGATGCTGGTTTGACAACTCATGGATGCCTGGAGTAGGGTGAAATGAAGCCATCCCTTAGTTATTTAAGAGGAAGATTCTGAATCTGCTGTCTGAACCACACACTGAACTTGGGTGCTGGAAGGGGAAGAGCTGCTCTGGGGCTCTCTTGGTTGCCCTTACCCTTAGGGTGGATGGTGCTTTACTGCCCTTCTGAAATGAAGGAAATCTGAAAGCATGGAAAGGTGGGTCTAATTCTCCAATAAACCAACTTAACGCACCTCCTTCCTACTTCAGTGCCTACCCAGTGTCTCCCATGTCTCCGTGTTGTCCTTGTGCCCAGCACCACATTCTGATCCACTGCTTGCCACGCAGGCACAGTTCGAGGATGCAGAGATGCAGCCTTTCTCAGAAGGAAGGGAAAAACCCCTTTGAAATTAAGCAAGCCAAAACTTGCAAAAGGTTTGAAAATTGACATCATTATTTATTTTGTGTCCTTGATTAAATGAAGAGAACTTCAACATAACACAGGGCCAGAAATACACTTTTAAAGTTGAATCCCCTGGTTTTCAATGAAAGTTGCTGGCTCTGGCCAAAAAAATCTGTGTTAGCACAGAAGAACTATGTGATTTTTTTTTTTTTCTGGCTTCACCACCACTACAAAAGTCTTTTTTCCAAAGGAATTGGCAAATTTCTTTTCCTCTCAGTAGAAAACAGGTATAAAGCTCAGTCTTGTAAGGGCTTTGGCTAGACTTGGACTTTCTATGGTTTAGACGCTTTAAAGAAAAATGTCTGTCATGGTTTGACTGGTTTTGCAGCTCTGAGCAGCTGACAGCCCGTGGAGCCAGAATATGCAGCCTTGCATGGCTTTGACAATCTAGACATCTACAGCTCTTTTTCTGCTGACTCTGGGCCATGGACTTCCAAATCTCTCAAGGGAGTTTGCAGTTTGCTTTGAAATTCAAGAAGAGAGGAGGTTTTAGTGTAACTCTGCAGATCTCAGAAGGGCTTATCTCAGGAGGGAATATTCCAATGGCTTTTTGCTGTCAGTGAATTAAATTATATAGTCTGGCTATTTTTTTCATCTTCTGTTGCACTGATTTAATACAAATATGATACTGGAGAACTGGACTAAACTCCCGTAGGTTTTAATAAGTTCATACCAAAAAACATTGAAATCTTTTACTCTTTTGCAATTTAAATTCAATTTACAGTCACTGTTTATTTTCACATACTTGGTTGTTTTAAGAACTGGGGTTTTTTTGCACTGCTTGCGTAACTGACAGCTATTGCAGTATCAAATCAGTGCTCTTAATGTGCTCTGGAATTTGGTTTTTTGGACTTTTACCATTTAGAAAATGTATCCAGTTGAAAGGACAATCAGAAGCAGGGAAGCCTTTCCACAAGCAGCAGCCGTCTCTGCTGTTTGGTGTGTACATAACTAGAAAATATGATCTGAAAATGCACTCACCAACTTTGTATTCTTTCCAGGGGAGCACATCTGATACCTGCCACAGGCTGTAACCACTCCTACTGCAGACCTCAGGCTTTGGTCTTTCAAATTCCTGTGTCATGTTGCCACATCAGAATTATGGCACTGAAATGATGTTATTTTGTACATCTCATTTGCTCACATGCAAAGGCACCTCTATAGCACTGAAAGGACAGTTATTTCTAGTGCTTGTGAAGTACTGCAGCTAGTAAATGGGAACAGAACAAGCATTTTGGTTTTCTATACCATGAAAAGTTTGAGCTTGATTATATTAAAAACTCAGAGGTCCTGCTGAATGTCTGGCTTGCATCCCAGTTGGTGGAAAGCGAAAAGAAGTGCTTTAGCTGCTTCAGTGTCAACCTGAAATTCATTTTCTGTCTCGCAGCTTGATCAGCCACCAACGGTCATCTTATTTCAGTCGTTCCTAAAGCATCCTGTGTAGACACAGACGACATACAGAGGGGTAAATCAGGTTCTCATTCACTGGGGAAATGATTTGTAGCTTTTATAAAGTAGTGTTGTAATTTAGTATTTGAATCCTGTTGCCTAGATTGAAAAAGTATCTGACAGTCAGCTGGAACCAGCAGTTCCATTATAATTCCACAGGGTAATAATTTTCTAGTATTTTAAAGCCTTACTCCAGTTATTATACATATTAGTTGGTGGGGTTTTTACAACACCACAACGAGAAACTTGCCAAGCAATAAATCCTATTGAAAGGTTTCTTTGTGTCTTTAGGAAAAGCTTACATGAGATACTTCCCAACTTACATGTAATAAAAGGAAATAGTGAAGTACACAAGTAACCATTAACTTGTGCTGTTGTGTATTTTAGTGGTTTTATAATGGATAAGTTTCAAAATGACCGTAGAGACTCAAATGAGTGCCTTTGTTTTTCTCTGAATCTGTCCCTTTAATTTACAGAAAACCTGATTCACACCAATTCTGGAATTAAACCATCACTCCAGCTGCTCTGCTTTAAGTTTCCCAGACCTTTGTGAATCATTGTGTGGTTTTGAACGGCCTGGTTGTTGTGACATAAGTATTTTTCTAATTGATCAAATATGCTTCGATTTGGTTAGTTTGTATTTTTACCTTTAAAAAATGTCATTTTAAGAAGGAATTCTTTAATTTTTAGGAAATTAGATTAATCATGGTTTTAAGGCACAATTTCCTTTTAATGTCTCTATCTAATTGAAATGCAGCGATTATTTTGATTTTTGTCTCAGCCATTACAGCTTTGTTGAGTTTTTGACATGTTTTTTTCTAAGTCCTCCTTCAAAAGCTCTAGAGTTTTTACTGCTTGGCAGTTGTTACGCTACCTGCCTCCTTGTTAATGTTCTAGGAAAGAGTCCAGGCCAGTTATATCTGAGACCAAAAAATACAAGTAAAAATCTGATGAACTGGAGTATATAAGCAACAGGAGTGAAAGCCAGATGTGGCAGTGATCAGAAGCAAAGCCACGTGCGCAGGCTTAAAGCACAATCTGGAGCCTTTATGCATTTTATTTCTAGGAAAGGAATGATGAGTCAGGGCTGCCAGGGCCTGCTTGGCCAGGCTAGGCCATCATAATTTGCAGCTGGGATTTAGTGTCCTTGAGAGCTAGAGATCTTGTTCAATGTCTTTATCAATGACCTGGATGAAGGCATCGAGTGCACCCTTAGCAAGTTTGCGGACGACACTAAGCTGGGTGGAAGTGTTGATCTGCTGGAGGGTAAGGAGGCTCCAAAGGGATCTGGACAGGCTGGACCACTGGGCAGAGTCCAATGGCATGAGGTTTAACAAGGCCAAATGCCGGGTCCTGCACTTGGGGCACAACAACCCTGTGCAGCTACAGACTAGGAGAAGTCTGTCTAGAAAGCTGCCTGGAGGAGAGGGACCTGGGGGTGTTGGTTGACAACCGACTGAACACGAGCCAGCAGTGGCCCAGGTGGCCAAGAAGGCCAATGGCATCTTGGCTTGGATCAGAAACGGCGTGACCAGCAGGTCCAGGGAGGTTATTCTCCCTCTGTACTTGGGACTGGTGGGACCGCTCCTCGAATCCTGTGTTCAGTTCTGGGCCCCTCACCACAAGAAGGATGTTGAGGCTCTGGAGTGAGTCCAGAGAAGAGCAACAAAGCTGGGGAAGGGGCTGGAGAACAGGCCTTATGAGGAACGGCTGAGAGAGCTGGGGGTGTTTAGCCTGGAGAAGAGGAGGCTGAGGGGAGACCTCATTGCTCTCTACAACTACCTGAAAGGAGGTTGTGGAGAGGAGGGAGCTGGCCTCTTCTCCCTAGTGACGGGACAGGATGAGAGGGAATGGCCTCAAGCTCCAGTAGGGGAGGTTCAGGCTGGACATCAGGAAAAAATATTTCACGGAAAGGGTCATTGGTCCCTGGCAGAGGCTGCCCAGGGAGGTGGTTGAGTCACCTTCCCTGGAGGTGTTTGAAAGATGGGTGGATGAGGTGCTGAGGGACATGGTTTAGTGATGATAGGAATGGTTGGACTCAATGACGCAGTGGGTCCTTTCCAACCTCGTGATTCTATGAATCTATGATCTTGAGGAACTATTTATAAAAGGGAGGTTGGTGTCATGTAACCCCATGTACCTTGTCCTCTAGGGATGAATTGTAAAGCTTTCTGAATGTCTGTTTCATTCACATGTCTTGAGGACAGAAAACTAAATTGCATAGAGAGTCACTTCCATGTTCACTAACAAGGTGCAACCAGGCCCTGGAGAAACAAATAAAATGCCAGCTTTGTGGTCAGCCCAGATCAGCCTCGGAACAGTGCTAGACATGCTGCTGTGACAGCGTGGTGTCCGGGGCTTTTCCCTTGTTTGCAGAGGCTGTGACAGCTGAGGAGAAGCACAGTGGCATTGGGATGCTCAATTCTCTTGCAAGTGCAGACTCCTGCGCACCACATGCTGTGCTGGACCTCAGCTGCGTCCCACACCTCTGAGCAGGTAGGTACAAGCCTTTCTCTGTGACTGACTGCTGGTTGTCCTCCTTCAGTGTCAGTTTGTTGGGTTTTTTCTCTCTTTCCTCAGCTGCCAACCCAGCACTTTCCTTGGCAGCAGCTTCCCTCCCACTCTGCCTTTGTGTGCAGTGCCCAAGCGAGACGAGGAGCCTTTGGCCACAGGCTGTTGACTGTCCTCCGGGGACAGAGGGCAGGGTCTTGGTCCTCCAGGAGAGCTGCCATTCAAGGGTTGTCTGCAAGCTTGGGTTGCCCTCTCTGGACCCTCCTGATTCCATACGAGATGTTTGCCATAGCTGGGAACCGCCAAGACTTACAGCCGTCGAAGAACATATAAATAACACTGAGTCGCCGGGGCACTGGAGACTGATGAGTTTATGTTGCTACTGTGTTTTCCCTGGTACTTTGACTGCTGGGTTCACACATTGACACCAAATTGTGTTTTAAAATATATATATTCACTGTGGTTGTATAACTTTGTGACCATAAGGGGAACCACAGCCCTGTGGACCCAGTAATGCCATTTCTGCAAATGCTGCCACAGAATCGCTCCATTCAGCTTGGAGCCTGTTCAGTGGGTTCTGATTATGCAGCTGCAAAATGCGGTATTTTCTCAACATGCCACTGAATTTAGCATTTTTTTTTCCTGTGGAACTTGCTATTTTGCTGAAGCCAGGTGCTTGATGTTTTTCTGTCAGTCCTTTGTGGAGGCAGAAGTAAAATTCCAGCAGCTGCTTCTTGGTTTAGGCTGTTCCCCAAGGGATAAGCTAATTGGATTACAGGCATGAAAACTGAAGAGATGGGGCTTGGCACTGGCACACCTGGCATGAGGGAAGCTCCTCAACAGCAGCACGTGTACACACCACTGCTGAGCAGACCCAGGTAACAGGGAGAAGAAAGGAATAAAGAAAATACCGACCTCAGTGAGCGAGCAGTTTGAGCCCAGCGCAGTGCCCCATGGTAGCTTGGGTAACTGAGCTGTGAGTGAAGGGGTATTTGCCAGATGCTCAGTCCTTTAGTGAATGGTGCTTGTGAAGATTCGCCTGGTGGTGAAACACCTCCAGGCATCAGCAGCATCTCGGGTGCGCATCCTAGGGCTGCCGGGTGTCTGGCGCCTCTGCTGCTGTGGACGTGGTGGTGTGGGAACTGCCTTGGGCTAAGGGCTGGTCATTGTGTGTCCTTGTACAGACTTCACTCTGGAACCTGCTGTAAAAACATCTTTCGGCCTTTTCATGCGAGCTCTGCCCTGTGGCCAAGCTCATGCAGGCGGCACAGCCACAGCTGGGCACTGCTAAGGGCAGCTTGGACATTTATTGCCTTCTGTTTCCTTTTCTAGTACAGCAGAAAAGTTGATGCTAACTCTTAAGTGTGCCAGGGATGTGGCACATCTTCACTTAAACCAAGCTGCCAGAATCTCTTTTTCCTTCACGAAGGCTGCACCCACACCTGCAGGACAGCAGGTCCTGCATGCAGCAGCATTTCTTGAGGTTGGAGGTTGTGTATTGGACAGAACAAAGCCTTGCAGATAACTACACATCACTCCTAGTGGACCTCGTTAAGCCCAACTATCAATGGTTTGCAAATGTGAACAATTATTTTTAAAATGTTTTATAGTTATTTTTTCCTTAATTTTCTCCTAAACCACCACAGCACCCTTGCAGGAGCTGACATCTAACATTCCTGCAACTGGCACACCTTGGGAGCGCCTGTCCTCTTGCAGGATGTCCGCTTCTCCAGGGAAAATCACTACATGGCTCGGAAATGCAGCCCAGTGGGTCCTCAGTGACAGGAGACCAAGTTACTGCAGGTGACCTGTGGTCCTCTGGAAACCACCGATTACGAGTGCTTTGGATGGAGGAAAGCCCTTCAAAGGTGTCCTGTTTGTGTCTACAGCGTGTGCCTGAAGTGTGGAGCTCAGAGTGGCTGTGGATCTCATGAACGCTGAAATCGGGCGACCTGCTCCATGCTCAGTGTTTGTGCAGCATGAATGTGAACTCACATGGGATGAGCCCCTATGTTAACCCCCAGTGCCTTTAGTTTTCCCCTACACTGCTGGGACGGCTGCTAGCGCTGCTGTACCCGTTGTGGCCCCTTGGTTTTCTTCACGTACACTTGGGTTCCTGTGATTTCACAGTTACTGAAATGTCACTGCTTTGTTTAAAACACTCTCAGGCATTTTAGGAATGTCATAACTAGGCAGACCGATGACGTTAAGAAATGACAGTACACTAGTTTCCAGTTTTTAATGCTTTCTTGTAAAACTGAAAATATAAAACCAGCTGAGCAAATGCAGATCTTTATATACATGAGGTCTGTGATTAAAAAAGTCCTTTTTGTTAAAAAAAAAAAAAAAGAAGAAGAAATGACCAATGAGTTAAATGAAAACTGATTAAAGGGAACAACATTCTCAAATTGAAACATACTTTTCAGGAAAAAAAAACCCCAACCTTCTTTACAAGTTTATTATATAACTTACATTTACACTTTACTGAGAGAACTTACAAAACAAGCTGCTCGAAATGCTCCTCATTCCCTTAAAGCATGAATTTCAAAGTGCCACAGCAAAGGAACAGGTTCCAATATTATCTCGTACAGACTATTCATGTATAAAATGGATCGGTAAATGTGAGGTGTTTATTTAAATGAGCACATATAGGGATACAGACTAAATACAAGTACTTGAACAACACCTGTGTTATTACATACACAGTTATAGGCATAACAAAGGAAACAAGGTCAGCAACTGCTCTTAGGTATCTGTATAGATGGAAGGAATGTGATTCAAGCAGTGATCAAAGGCGCCGTTTTGGAAGAATCCGTTGTCATCGGTTCCACTGGAGACCATGTCTTCAGATACACACTGTGCTTCAGAGATTGCATCATAGCCTGAAAGTGTGACAAGTTGTATGGACATAATTTAGTGCCACAGTACATATAAGGAAGGAAGCATAGTTTGAGGCTTGGGATCGCACAGCACAGAGCTAATGAGAAGACAATAGTGTTTACCATCAAAGCCTTACCCAGGAGATAAACCAACCAATCTCCATGGGCATTTGTGTCATAGTAGATGAAGCTCCCGTTCATTCCTGTGGAAAGCTGCCCATTCGCAAGTAAAGTGCAAGTATTGGTGTATGACTCTCCGGGGACTTGATGGTCATTATCCGAATAGGATGTCAAAACAATGAGTGGGCAAGGATCCTAGTAAGTGTGCACTACAAGTGATGGAGTCCTCGTTTTGTGTGTTTTTTCCTTTTAATGGGACTTACGAAAAATGTTCCCTGTGTCTCCCAACTGCTCTTAAGATCCAGGAGAAATCTGGACCCTAGATTTATTGGATCCTCGCGTACTGCTTAAGTGAGGTCTGCAGAAGCATGTCTGGGTCAGTTCAGGCTCACAGGACGTGTGCAACGAGCCACGTACCATGCAGTCCTCAGCCCACCAAAGTCCACTGTGCTACTGGTCCTGACCTGGCCAGGCTTGCTGGTGCTTGCCAGGCTACCAGAAAGCCACTAAGCTGGGAGAGAATTTCACTGTTCTCCTTTCATAATGCAGAGGTTCCACAGATGTTACAAGCCTCCCTGAGCTGTGCATCCCTGTGGAAAGGAACAGGCTTGCCTATTACCAGGTGCTACAGCAGCTGGAATGCCCAGGGAGTCTGAAACTGAAGTTTACTGCCTACCTCAAAGGGCATGAACATTTCCTGTTATGCCCCACTATAATCTGCTTTTGCAACTGGCCAGTCCAAGCTCACATGCACATATTCATTTTGCTGCAGTCCAGCTCTTTCCTTCCTTCTCCTTTCTGCACCTGTCACTGTGCCAGCACTTCTCGCACCAGCCAGACCCTCCTGCCTGCCTGCCCCATGGCTCTGCTGTTTGCCTGGGGGGTGGGCAACCTCCTATGCCTTCTCCTTCAACAATTTTTACTACTACTAAACTCCTGTATGGAACATGGACCCCTGCTGTCCAGCCTTTAACATGTGCATTCTGGTTTACCCTGTACCACCTCTTTTGGGTTGGATCTTTACAAAAATGCCGGTGTGAGCATTAGTACAAGGTTCTGATCCTGGCACGCAGCCCACAGCCCCCCTACCACAATTTTAATAATCAGCAGCAGCAATAACTCAGCCGAGGCAAGACATGGAACAAGATTCTTCTAGTTAAGAACATGTCTGGGAACTAAATGCCTGATGTAGAAAAAAAATCTCTTATAACTCACATTTGTGTGACAAACAACGTGGATAAAGCACTGAGACCAGGCTCCATTCTCTGCTTGATGGAGGAGCTCTGTGGAGCCACTGGGAAACAACTGTTTCTATGTGCCTCGGTTCCCCCTACAGAAAATGAGGCTCTTTCTTCTTTTTAGCCTTTCTCTCATCCCTTCAGACCGCCCAGCTCTGCTGGCCAGTGTGTCGAGATGTGCCTGAATCTAACACTGAACCAGGCTTCACCGCAGCTTCCAGGCTGTGCCCCACCAGCAGTAACGGCAGATGCTGGGGTCTTACACAGCCAGTCCCGATTTCAGAAAGAACCGCTGGCTCAGTCCTTCAAACCTAATGATGGGCATTTTACTATTAGTTATGTTTTTATTATTTGAGATCAAACTCTACTTATTTACATTTCTGCATTTTCCTATGACGTATTAATTTACTGTTAGTTTATGGGTCAAATCCTGCTGTCTGCAGAAATCTGGCAGGCAGTGTACGTCCAAAGTCTCTACAAGACGAACTTGGCCTGTTTATCTGCCCCGTGCGGTGTCGGTCCAAGTGGAGTGACCAGTGTTTTGATAAGTTTTGCGAGTGTTTATTTTATGTTAATTTCTGTTTGATGAGCCTGTATACAGGGAGGACACACAACCACAGATGGACAAAACCCAAGATAAGCATACACCCCAGAAATCATTATGAGATTCCAGATAGAGTAAACTATCCAAAATCCTGAACAGAAAATAAAAATTTATTGACTGTTAATGTGATTCATGGAACAGCTGTTTGCCAGTCACATTTGGCATTCCTGTGAGATGAGATCTCATTTAATATTAATGGTGCTATAAAAGCCTGAAAAAAATTAATGCATAGCCTTGATGAATCTTGCAAACTGAATGGTTCTATTTCACACACAAAAAGATGAGATAAGATTTATATATTTCATATATGTTTATGTTTCAGCCTTTTAAATATTTGCATGCCTCAATAACCACTCTAAAAACAAAAATATTACACAGAAACATTTCATAATAGTTTAGCCCCAGACAGAAAAACCAACTGTTGTTGAAGTTGGTGTCTTGCCATAGTATTATTCTTTGCTTCTACAATTTCTCTTGGAAAGTTTATTTAGTCTGTTCTTTAAATATTGCAGGCTGTCAATCTGTACTTGAAATTTGATGTTAACATGAAAAAACTATGTTTTAGTAACATCAAATTTATGAATAACACAAAAGAATTCAAAGCTGAAGTTGAAACATCATATTAAACTTTTCCCTTGTGTTCATTACTGATGTGTACGCTTTCCAGTATGGAACACCAGACAAATACATGCATGCTCACTCTGAACAGTCTCCTTTAATAGAAAACAATCAGGAAAGTCAACTCTAATTTTGTGGTCTGACTCAGGCCCCATTTAAACATATGTTTTTAGTATCGTCCTTAACTGAGATGCCCTCCTGAATTCAGACATGAAGAAAAATTTCTTGGAGATATGTAAGCAAAGATTGCACTAAATGGTAGTTTTTCATGGCTCTGACAATACTCACATGTTGTTTGATTTCAGTAATTCTGCCAATTCTTAACTGTGGTTTTAAAAATATAAAAAAAAAGCTTCATAAAAATGAATACTTAAATATTGAAGTATTATAGCAATCGAGCTACAATAGCTTGTTCCAAAGTATTTATTATGCAAATATGTAGCTAAATGGGAAAATACAATTGGTATGAATGTGCAACAGCACGAACAGAGGAACTCCCAAACAAGAATAAACTAACTAATATTTCCAGCTGAATTTATCAAAGCAATGCCTTTTCATTTGGCAAACATCAGCATTGCAAAACAGAGCCATCCTTTTATTCTTAGATGGACAGGAATTCCCTGCTGCTGCTATGTTCAGAGGTGTGCTAATGATCTTCTTAACTTTGGTCTGATTATAAAAGCCTGCCTGAGCATACCTGACGAGACGTACAACAAACAGCCCACAGTATATGTGAGAAGATTTTTTATAGATGCAAATGAATTTCAGCGACTGATTTTTTTATGCAAACATAATTTTATAATAACATGGACTATAAAATGTGCTGTTTTTCCATCCAGCTAAAAACATCATATGGATAATTCTTTATAGGTGGAATGAATTACCTGTTGAAGCTAAAGGTGCGTTGAGTATGTGATAGCCATTCTGCCTCAGAGAATTAAAGCAATGGGATTCCCCTGTTAGCACGTCACTGGTGACAGACTGGTCCATTGTTCTGTAGCAGTCTCCATAGTGGAAACAGTTTTGTATTGAGTGAAAGCTGCCTTGGTAACCTGAAAATAGATATTGCACATGCAGTTTAACACTTCTGCAACAGTATTAGCTCCATTTCTGTCAGAGTATATTGTTACTATTGTGGGGGTTTTTAATTCCTCAATTTTAACCATGGGAAAACTATCACGCTATTCTATAAGGCCTTAGAAAATAAAAGCTATATCAGCCTCAGTCCCACAATGTGCTGTGGAAAGTGATCCACATCAAGCAAAAACATGAAGGATGTGCTTAATCTCAAGCAACAGATCAGCTGAATGCAGCCAGCAGCCCACTTGTGTTCAAAGCTAAGTAGTAAGTATTTCACTGGATCAGGACCAGAATCCTCAGTTCTTAAGGGAACATGTCTATAATTAATTACCTTTAATTTAAATACGATAATGCAATGTTTAAATTAATAGCACTGCTTTGTTTTCACTTGAGTAAAGTCTTTTCCCATTCAGTGTGTGTTATGCACTGCTGGAGATAGCACTACTTATTTC